>NC_138162.1:71219719-71595312 GCF_964165515.1 Mesoplodon bidens | reverse complement strand
ATGGATTATCATACTTAATCGTATGAGGTTAATAGTAGAACCAGGCACCAAGGTCAAATATACTTGCCAAAATCTATACTTCTACTGAGTAGTGTTAGCTACAGAGAGAAAGGATTAGAAAAGAGACTGGGGGAAAATGTTCCCAGTTAAAGTTATAATACGCTATTTAAGATGTCATATTAGGAAGTTTTTTCTTTTTAGACTACGGTTCATGTTGTTAGCATGGAGGATTAAGTTAGAGGGATGACAGACTGTACTCAGAAATACTAACATCACCATTACGTAGCTGATAACCATTGTGAAGAATAGATTGTTCTCCATTCCTTTGGTCTCTCCCGACCTGTTGGGAAGGTTGTTGTATTACAGCAGAGGCTGTAGGGGTGGGGGAAGAAGAAAAAGGATAGAACTTCTTCCTTTAACCCTCTGCCACTACTTTGCATGGTCACACCCTGCATTTTACCATCACCAGTAATTATATTTCCTCTGAAGTCTCATGTGCTTCTTCCTCTTTGTTTCTGTGGACGATATGTTCCTGCTTCACTAAATGCGAACCTTTCTTCCTGCTCTCACAGTTTCGTATCCTTTTGCATTTTGAGGAACTTCACTCTTGCAGTTAATTCCTCTCCCGAATTGCCATTACTGGGTTATTCTCATTAGTATCCTAGAATCTCTTGTTTTCACAACACATGCGCATACACACTCTTTCCTAGGTCCCATTTCTCCCACCTGTGTATTGTGGGAGAAAGCTGCCCACTTCCTTGCTTCTCAGAGCTGTCTCCACTGATTATTTTTCTATTTGCTCTCCTCCAGTCTGACCTTCCCTCTCACTACTCAACTATATCTGCTTATATTAGGCTTACACATTTTATGTTGCCAAACCCAAGGGTCACTTCTGAGTCTTCTCGTTACCGTCCTGCTTACCTGCTAACTCTGTTTTTGTAGTTGGTATGATATCGTCTAATCTCATTTTCCTCCAGCTTCACTGGCCTTTCCTTGGTCTCTTGTTGGTTTTCTCTCATCTACCACATTTCAGAGTTTCCCAAAGCACTACCCAGGTTTTCTCTCTTCATCCTTGCTCCCTAGATGACCTCATGTAATCATGAGACTTTAAATACCAGGCAAACAGCTTGGAATTTATACTTTCAGATCCAGTCTTCCCTGAGCTTTATATTCCCTATATTCAACTGCCTGCTTCACTAGTATCACAAAACTAGTGAGTCCAAATAGAGATCTTGATTTCCACAAACGTGTCCCCTAAAATCCCACTCCTCACCTAATTTTCAGTAGGTAATACGATCTTCTCATCCACTTATTGAGGGCCAAAAAGCTAAACTTAATTTTGATTCTCTCTTCTCCCCACTCACATCCAATAACACATGAGCAAGTCTTACAGTTCTCCATAATGTTTCTGTACTCTCACCACCCAGTTCACACCACTATCTCTACCCTGAACTGTATAGTAAATGCCTAACTAGTCTTGCTTTCACATTGTCTACCAGCTATCCTTCTTGCCACAGCAGCAGAATGATCTGAGTCCTGAATCAGGTTACTCGCCTGTTTAAAACCCCCTAATGTCTTTTGCGTTAGGATAAAATCTCAACCCTTGCCATCTGTGGCCTGCCCCCTGACTACTTTTATGTTCTTCAGAACTTACCATTCCTTACTATGCCTCAGGACCTTTACATTTAACACCTCTTTGCGTGGATTGTCTTACCTGGCTTCTTGATAGGAATCTCAGCTGGAATTCCACCTCAGAAGCTTTAACTATTGTATCTAAAGACACATAACATTTCTAATCACTATTATCACCCACGTAACCCTGATGTATTTCCTTTATAGCATCTACCACTTTATGAAATTGTTTCATTGTATGTACTAGTTTTCCTTAACTGTTCACAAATATTTTGATCACAAACATTTATCCCTACGCAGCGCCAAAATAGTGCCTGGGTTCTTAACAAACCTGATGAAAAGATGGATCCCAGGGATGACTATAACTAGAACACTGTCTTAGATTACCCTATGGAGTATTTCTACGTTCATATCGAGGTCCTTCACTTTACCTGGAATTCCTTAACCTTAAATCTTCTTTTCCACTTCTCCAAATCATGTTATCTGGATATTTAACCTCTGAACTCATTTTCTCATCAGAGATAATATCTGCTTTCACCATAAGGTCTTTGATAAAATTATAGGGTTAGCACATCAGGTAAAATACAATCTTTCTTACAACAAATTAATTTTTGGAAGCCTTCCTGATTTCCAAATTAGTAGGGATTTTACTTGATAGTATTTATTGCCGTATCATACATTATTTTACCTTGAATTTGTTTCTGTATCTCACTGCCCTACTAATTTTCTCAGGGACCAAGTTGTTTACATGTCTCATAATTAGGCAGTCAAAATTAACTAGTGGATACAGGTGTCATCTTCTTTACTCTATAGGCCACGTGGCATAGATCATTATAAAATGGGAAGTATAGAAAAAGAAATCTAAGACTAATGGGGGAGTGACCAGTTGATCTTTGGATATACTCAAAGTTTCCATTCCTTGGTGACTCAAGAATAGTCCCATCTCATTCTATAGACATACTTATGCTTTGCTTTTTAGAAATGATATAAGGCAGATTATAGTGGTGTACAAGTTACAGTAGAATGACCAACTACAGATAGGCTAAAGGACAAACAAGTATAGAGAATTGAAATTGAGCTAGAGATAAAGCTAATATAAGCAAGCATCCTTGAATCCAGTGTACTTGTTATAATAAACTATACTTTTTTCAGGGGGGGAACATTTTATTTGCAGCAATATTCTCTAATTAGAAAAATCATAAAATATCTACGGAAAGCTTTCTGGAGGTAATATGTGATTTTAGCAAGGTGACAGGCCACCCATTCAGCACGCAAATATCAATTAGACTATACATTTTTGTATAGACTGCGATTAGACTATACATTTTTGAATCTGAGAATTCTAATAACCAATTTAGATGGGGAGATATATCAGTTGCATGGATCATTGTTCAGTCTAGAATCATCTATTCTTAAGACTTTTGCTTTAATGATAAAAACTTCAAATGAATAATTTCTATTCTAAGGATTAGTGATAAGATCAGAGTTTATGGTGCCATTTAAATTGGACAGCCTTGTTTGGCTTTTGCACTGCATTTGAGAATTTGATAATAAAATCTTTTAAGTTCTCTAAAAGAATGACAAGTTTTTTTCAGTGAGCTTAATCATGTAAATATTTTGAAAAGCTTAATACTGAAATGCCAACTGAAACTCTGTAATATACACCAAATATTACATCTTAAAACTTGTTCTAACCTAGAAAGGCCATTATTCTGTTATTGGCTTCAATATAATATTATCAAAATTCCTTTTCTTCTTTTTTTTTAAGGTATTGTCCTTCCTGTAAAACTGATTCTAGTGAAGTTGTAAAGGCTGGTGAAAGACTCAAGATGAGTAAAAAGAAAGCAAAGATGCCATCAGCTAGTACTGAAAGCCGAAGAGACTGGGGCAGGGTAAAGAAGGAAGTCTCTTTTTCTTCCTAGTTATAATGTTTATAACTATGACGCAAGTTACAGTGTTTTAGTTCCAATAGTAGTAATGGTATAAATGATGTTAATCTGAAATGTTAACAAATAACTATATTGATTAATCATATAAATTGTTAAATATTAGTCATATACATTGTTAGGTTTTTATTTTATCTGCATTTTATGGGAATTAAGGGCTTTCTTTAAGATTTAACATAACTGATTTCTCAGTTTGTTCGGTACCTTGTAGGGAATGGCCTGTGTTGGTCGCACTAGAGAATGTACTATTGTTCCTTCTAATCATTATGGACCTATTCCTGGAATTCCTGTTGGATCGACTTGGAGATTTAGAGTTCAGGTATGTTTTAAATTGGCTTAGTTGAAAGGGTAAAATCGGGTATAGTTCAAATTGTAGCAGTGTTAGTGTCGATTGATTCTAAATGGACTAACCTAGGTAGTATCACATGGCATTCAGTTGTTAGAATGAAAGATTTCCTATAGGATGGGTAGACTCTTGCTCATAGCTTAGCAGACAGAGGAGCACACATCATGGAATTAGGCTTCCTCTAGGCCTTTGAATCACTTCGTTTTACTATTCTGTTATAGTTATGGTAGTTAAAGTTATTAAGTGTTCTGAAGAACTTTCCTTGCCAAGAATTTAATATTTGAAATAGATCTTTAAGTCATGCAGTAAGTTCTCATTTAATGTCATTGATCTGCAAGGAAGCTCACTTAGGATGTTTTCTTTGGGGATTATCCTCTTGAATGAATGTTAAGATATTGGTTAGAGGAAATGTCAGATAATCCAAGGATTAAATTACTTCTCTTTTCCTCTTGAAGAAAACTCTTGTATTTTTCTAATTTCTTCTTTAGAAAGGTAATTTTTTCATTATGGAAAATTTAATATGGAAAAAAAATATCTTAGGTAAAGAGCAGTTTCCAATTAGACAGGATTCTGAACTTTAAGAGTCGAATAGCACTGGTGCTTAGACCATTATTAAAAATTTTAAGGGCTTCCCTGGTGGCGCAGTGGTTGAGAGTCCGCCTGCCGAGGCAGGGGACACAGGTTCGTGCCCCAGTTCGGGAAGATCCCACATGCTGCGGAGCAGCTAGGCCCGTGAGCCATGGCCGCTGAGCCTGAGCGTCCGAAGCCTGTGCTCCGCAACGGGAGAGGCCACAACAGTGAGAGGCCCGCGTACCGCAAAAAAAAAAAAAAAAAAAATTAAGGTTAAAATAATGTAATACATATGCATAACATGGAAAGTTAAATACTAGAGTATGATTTATATTTTAAAAACCTACCCTCTTTTTTCACCATTTTCTAAGAGGCAATCAATTTAAAGTTACTTTTTCTGAATTTACCTCTTTATTTATAAATAACATGTTTGTATGGCTTTTGTCTTTATATTTTGGTTTTATTAATCTCTTTCTATGGAAGACAAGAATTTAGTTTAACACACTCTGTCCTCTCATCCTTGCAATGGTTATATCATAATTTTGAATAAATCAATTTTCAAGGCTTATATTATGACTTTGGATCTATACATACAGTAAAAAAAAAAAACTGAGTTCAGGCATACCTCATTGCATTGTGCTTTGCTTCATTGTACTTCACAAATACTGTGTTTTTTACAAATTGTAGCTTTTTGGCAACCCTGCGTCAAGCAAGTCGATAGGCGCCATTTTTCCGACAGCATTATTTTTTAATTAAGGTGTGTACGTTTTTTAGACATTATGCTGTCATACACTTAAGACTACAGCATAGTGTAAATATGACTTTTATATGTACTGGGAAACCAGAAAATTTGTGTGACTTGCTTTATTGCAATATTTATTTTATTGTAGTGGTCTGGAACCAAACCAGAAATATCTCTGAGGTATGCCTGTACAATAATAAATAAGATTTATTTTTTATACTATGTATTATTTATAATATTTATATATGAAATAAAAATTATAATAAAATACACTTAGTGTATTTTTAATTGCCTTGTTCTTTGTTTGCTTCTTTTTTTGTATGCCTGTCATTCATTCCCAGATTGTAAAAGCCTCATTAATAATGGTCTAAGATGACTGAGGTCATTGGCCTAAGCATTTAGGAGGACAGATTTGCAGTTTAGGAAGTAGGGAAGATTCAGCATGATTTATTATCGGGGTTGGTGAGGTTGGGAATCAAATGGTCCTATGCTCTAAAGTACCTAAGTGTTTCCAAGGCCTAAATCCAGGTTCTGTTGCTCTTATCAGCTTCTCATCAACTTCTAATATGCCTCTTTACCTAGCCCACTATACAGGCTTGGATTTACTCTGCTAAGAACAGTTGTGTGATAAACAAATGAATTAGAATACTTCTCTTAGGGAGTTTGAAGTACACAAAGAAGTGACACTTACGTTTAAGTGAGCCAGAATTGAAGATACATGGGGAAAAGTAGTAGGCCATTGAAATAGAAGAATTACATGAATAAACTAAAAATGGGTAGTATATTTATCATTGAGTAGTTGGGCTCAGATGTATAGGCTCCATACTGGAGAAGCCGAAGATAAGGCTGGGAAAGTAGATAGGAGCCCGGTTGAGAGAGGGTAATATGTAATACTTAACTTGGGCTTAATATACTATTAAGACTGTTAAATACATGTTAAGCAGTTGAAAAGTAAAAGCAGATATGTTCTTAAAAGGATCATTCTGTTTGTGATAGGTAGAATGAGTTTGAAGGAACAAAACTGCTGGAGGCAGTGAAAAAGGGTATGTTTTAAGTATTCATACTCAAACTAGGCTTATATCAGTGAAAGTAGAAAAAGATGGTTTTGAGAGATTTAGGCGATCAAATCAGCAATATTTGCGACCAGATGTGTTTGAAGAATACAGAAGAATGAGGCTGAAATGACTCTTGCCTTTTTGACTTGGCTAGGGAACAGTGCCATAATGAAAGATGAGAAATGAGAAAAAAGAGATCTAGAGCACTTACAGTAAATTATTTTTTGCCCAAATTGAGCTGGAATCACCAATAGACGTAGGATAATAATTATTTAATAGTTATTTTGAAACTCACAATTCTAGGCCTGAGCAGTTTTAAGAGTTCAGTACCTGAAGGATATATAGTTGGGGAGAAGTAGTCTGTGAGCAAAACTTAGAATTCTGTGTGATATTCAGTTCTTAGTTGAAGCTTTTAGGATACAATAACATTGTGAAACCATTTTGTAAATGTAACTTAACGAACTGTTCAAAGGTATTTTAAGTCTCTCTTGATGTTATAGGTGAGCGAAGCGGGTGTCCATAGGCCCCATGTTGGTGGAATTCATGGTCGAAGTAATGATGGCGCTTACTCTCTTGTCCTGGCTGGTGGATTTGCTGATGAAGTAGTAAGTCATGATACAAGCTTGTTCTTTAGAACCTGTCTTGATCATTCAGTAAAATACAGAAGCTTTGTCCAGGATAAATCGCATCTCTTCTAGCGTCGTTTTTATGTTGAAGTGGTCAGTTTTTTACCAGTTAAAAAGTAAATCAATTGGCAGTCTTTAATCTTTGTGTGTACTGATTATTGCAGTGAAAATAGTCACATTTTCTTTAGAGCTCATTTTTAATTTTGGGCTCATTTACATTTTTCATAATTGTAGATTGACATGTAGCATTAGAAATAATACAGAGATGTCTTTGCCCTTTATTCAGGTTCAGCCAGTGGTAACATCTTGCAAAACTATAGTTTAATATCACAACCAGGATACTGACATTGATACATTCAGGACACTGAACATTTCCCTTACAACAAGGATCCCACATGATTTTGTCACTTTAAAAATTTTTATAAATGGAATCGTATAGTGTATAACCTTTGGGATTGGCTTTTTTTCACTCAGCATAATCCTCAAATCGTGGCATGTGTCAATAGTTCATTCCTTTTTATTGCTGAGTAGTGTTCCATGGATATAGGTGTACCACAGTACAACCATTCACCCATTGAAGAACATATTGGTTATTTCCAGCAAATAATGCTGCATTAAAAATTGTGTACAGGTTTTTTTGTAAATATGAGTGTTCATTTCTTTGGGATAAATGCCCAGAAGTGTAATTGCTGGGTTGTATGGTAGTTGCATGACTAGTTCTTTAAGAAACTGCCAAAAAAAAAAAAAAAAAGATGGAAAAAAAGAAACTGCTGAAGTACTTTCCAGAGTGACTGTACCACTTCTTGTTCTTATCAGCAGTGTATGAGTGATTCAGTTTCTCTGCATCCTCACCAGCATTCAGTGTTGTTGCTTTCTTTTAGCCATTCTGATAGGTATGTAGATATAGCTCATTGTAGTTTTTTTTTTTTTTTGCGGTAGGCGGGCCTCTCACTGTTGTGGCCTCTCCCCTTGCGGAGCACAGGCTCCGGACGCGCAGGCTCAGCAGCCATGGCTCACGGGCCTAGCCGCTCCGCGGCATGTGGGATCTTCCCAGACCGGGGCACGAACCCGTGTCCCCTGCATCGGCAGGTGGACTCTCAACCACTGCACCACCAGGGAAGCCCAGCTTATTGTAGTTTTAATTGACATTTCCCTAATGGCTAAGAGTGTTGGACATGATTTATTTATTTGCTATGTGTATATCCTCTTGGGTGGTGTAGCTCTTCAGGTCTTTTGCCCATTTTCTAATTGGGTTGTGGGTTTTGTTTGTTTTTACTGTTCATTGGATGTGTAGTTTGCAGGTATTTTCTCCCAGTCTGTTTCATCTGTGTGCTTTCATGGTATAATGATGAATTCAAGTATAGATGAGTTAATGACATAAAATTTAACTATTTTTACATGATTATTTGCTGCTTGAAGAATAATCAGAAATGTTTTTGTTCTTATGTTTCAAACACTGTTGAACTTAGGTTGTCCCTATTATGCTCTCTCCTACCTAGTTCACACTACTTTTTCCTTTATAGCACTACCACAGTTACAACTTTAAAAGTCGACAAGGTTATAAATATGAGCATTGTGAAGTCAATCCAGATACCATTTGGAAGACTGTATCTGATCAATTTAAGAAGTATTCTGGACTGTTTTAGATGTACTTATTTATTAGAATTCCTTCAAATGGAGTATACACTGAAGATGAAATTCCTTAACACCTTATTCTTTAAAATATAGACCTCAATTTTGGGTCAACAAAGTGAATTGAATGAAGGTTTTAGGACATATAGAAACACTTAAAACCATGAGATTTTTAGTTATGACTTTTAATCAAAGGAAAAACTAGATGCAAAATAATTGACCTTTATTACAAGCAAGAATTAAGTAGAGAAAACTTCATTATCTTAAGTTCAGTCTGAACTAGTTAAAATAATCTTGCATTGAAGAAGAACCACTATTGAGATAGTGTTAGTAGAATTAATTTACATACTGATAGTTACTTTTCTCGGTTTAAGTACTGAATGAGGCAAAAACAATAGCAATATAAATTTGTAGCTACTATAAAAATACTTGTGGAGCTAGTTTTTAATATCTTCTTTGGGCGTGTTTTTTTTCACATTTAGTAGATGCTATACAACTTATAGTATCCAATTCTTTTCTAACTTTCTTAATGATAGGTAATTGTTTTATGCCAATATAATTTGCATAGACTGTAAAATGTGGGGAACTTACAATGCTGTTACGATTTTTAAGTTTGAAATTTAGCAGCAAACTTGGATATGGTGATTCACTTTGTTATAAAGCAGAAATGTAACACACCACTGTAAAGCAATTATACTCCAATAAAGATGTTTAAAAAAAAAAAAAAAACAAGCCTTGGATGTGGTATAGATTGCTGTTGGGAAATCAGTTTTGGAGTATTTATTAAAATGGTGCCCTGTAAAGAACCTACAAATTAATATTGATACGTTGATTTTAATAACATTGAATTAAACTAAACAATATTCCCAACCCATAAGACCTTATTTTGTAACATTCTATAAGTTATTTGTATAAGAATACTATGTTTGGAGGTGTTGGAAGCTATAACTTTAAAATGAAATCTTTAGATCAAGTGATACAGCTTGAAGGTATATTACACACAAGATTGCATTTGAATTTTGCCTTATTTTGGTAGATACCTTGAGAGAACATGTCAACTTATAACATCTGAACCAAAAGTTCTGACTCTGAAACAAGAATTGGTGAATTATACCTGGTATAATTAGGTATAATTTAGGTTTTAATGCCAAAAATGTTCTTCTGCAGGACCGAGGTGATGAATTCACATACACTGGGAGTGGTGGTAAAAATCTTGCTGGTAATAAAAGAATTGGTGCACCATCGGCTGATCAAACATTAACAAACATGAACAGGTACTCTATATTGTTAGTTTGTAAAGACTGTTTAGAATTTGGGCTTTGTGTAAAAGTTGGATTATAGGACTATAATTTATAACTTACACTGTAGAGGAGAATCTTAAATTGTGAGTTAATATAGCTAAAATACAAATCCTATTACCTGATTAGTATATAATTACTTATAAGCTTCCTAACTTATTTCTTAGTATCATTTTTTTAAATGAAATAATTCCCAGTCTTAATACGTGTGCTTTGCATTTGGAAACATATTGAAACCTTTAAAGGAAAGGAACCTATATAATTTAATGAAATTGAGGACAAGGTGGCTTATCTACTACCACATAGGTCAAAGTTATGTTCTACTAAACACAAATTTATCTTTTAAAGTGACAAACTTCTTTTTAGAGGAGACTAATGTGAAATAGGGTTATGTTTGGGAGCCACATTTATGTGCATAAGTGAAACATCAGATAACTTAATCAGAACTACACAAGATGCTTTTAGGATTTATGATAAAATGTCTTTTAACTGTTAAAAAAGAGAATGTTTAGGTACAAAAGAGCCACCTTGTGCTGACTTTATTCTATAGAAATATTCATGATATTCCAGCTTCCATGGGAATAGAAAATTTAATAACTTCAAAATGTTTTATTTCGTAAGTGCATGCTAATACCAATAATTAAGTAACCCAAACCATCAGATATCAATGACCACATTATAACTTGTCATACTGATAATTTTGTGATCATGAAGTTGAAATTTTTTGTATCCTATTATTAAGGGTATTTTGTGGAATACTGAGTAAAAGTGAGTATTTTTCGCTTTCCTGAGTCTAAATCACTCAGTTTTAAGTAGTGTGTCCTTAATTTCTGATTACCATGTGAAGTAAAGAATATACTTTATGATTTCAAGACTTTGTTGCATACCAAGTTACATAGAATCTGTTTTTATGTCTTCCTTCTATATTATTTCTGACAGTAGGATTATTTTATTGAACCAGCAGAGGAGACAGGTCAGATTTGCTGGTGAAAACATTGCTGAGGTAGGAGTCCAACCCCTACACAGTCTTTTTCTAACAAGAAAGCAACTCTTTAGGAAGAATGATCTTAAAAGGAATTAGAAATATTTCGATGTGTATTGTCAATGAAAATGTATCTTGAATTTGCAGAGGGGCTTTTTCATGTTGTCAAATCTGAAAATTATATTTTCCCTTTAATAATAACATTATTTGGCTTGAATGAAACTTCCTTTGTAACTACCTGCACTTGTAATGTACATGATAGATTCTTGTCAAGCTTTTGAAGAATCTATAAATATACCGTTTATCATGTCACAATCTCAGAAAATAATTGACAAGTAGTAAAAATGTTTATATTAATAAGGAAGGTAGTGAAAATGAAATAGAAACTCAAAACAATTTAGGATTGACTTATCACAGAGACTCTAACATTCCCTCAGGTAATTTATACATTAAGCTGTGAGTACACCTTGTGATTGTAAAGGCCTCTTAGGCAAAGGTACCTATATGTTTTATAAACACGAAAGCTGAGGTGAAAGCTCTGACCCATAGTATACTCTTTCCTGACGTGTATATGGTCTAATTCCTTTTTTGTTTCTCTACTAAGAGGTAGTTTGATACCTGCTTTTTGCTTTTGAGAAGTTTGTTCCTGTTTCTTCTCAGCTCTTCCACTTTATGAAACTGAAGAGGGCAGCAGGTAACCTGGCCATCCTTTATCAGGGCGTTTAGAGGCAATCGATTGAGCTGTGGATAGAATAATGGAAAAGCCTTGTTGTTTTGCCTAGTTTCATCCTCTTGGACTCTTTACACAAACTTGAACAGACTGCATACTTATGTGAAGCTAGAAGTGAGTTAATAATTCCAGTTAATGGTGCAGTCATTATGATGGAAGGTACCTGTGAGCACCAAAGCATTCCGCTCATTAATGTGAAGATAGTACATATCTCTTTCTTAGCTCTTTAAGAGGATGAAGTATATGTATCTCAATAGGTATTCCATAAATAATACCAGCCCTAGAATTGATGGCTACATTTTCTTCTACCTCAGAGTTTTAATTCATCTCCTATTTGAGATAAAAAAGATAACTTGGTGACCTTTAACTCTGACCACGTCTATTAAAAAATTTTTTTAACAAAACACTTAAGTTCATTTACTTGATCTATGATAGAAAGATTATGGTAGATTAGTCATTTAGTCTTAAGGTCTTTGTTTGGGGGGTTTTTTGTTTGTTTGTTTTTGAGCTTGCATAAAAAGAACTATACCCTGAAAAAGCATGTTGTATCATATCTGATTTTACCAGATTTGAGGGGAGGGTATCTTTTTTTTAACCTTAAATGTTCTTAGTGGATTCTTTTCACTTAGGATATAGGTGTCTTAGAGGAAAAATACTAACTTTAAATACATTCTAGTTTGTCTTTTGGGGAGCAGGACTAAGTTTCCCCAAGGAAGGTCTTCTAACGTCTATTAACCTTACTGATTAATTACTACTAGGTGAGTACACATACTAAGGAAGCTTCAGCTAAATCCAGTGCTGCTTCCAGCTCAGTGTTCCTCCTTGTTCATGTGTCATCAGTAAAATGTAGTGATCTTGAGCAGCCAAAAATCTTTATTGTCATGATTTAGCACAGGTGTTTGAATGCTTCAGTTTTATTTAAACTTACCTTTTTACTGGAAGTCTTTAAAGGATATTCTCATATTAAACTTGTTCTTATTATCTTCTAAACTTTAAGGAATCTCTATTGTCTGGAATGTGGAAAGTAGACCTAGAAAGGTCATTCATACCTTGCTGACAAATTTATTTTTCTGGATTTCTTTCTACATTTCTCCAGCAATTTACCTCATTCCCTTATCAAAAATAACTATTACAACAATCACTTGCTTTAGTTTTCCAACTTTCTCCCTTCCCTCAACAAACGTTATTTAAAGAAAATTCCATGTATTTCTAGTTGTTTTCTATTATACGTGGCACAGATGTTATTACTTTCAGAAGAACCCTACAGGCTATCTGAGAACCAATCCCCTGGCTTGGGGGTGACATCAGAAAACTGATTTGTCTTCTCTGCTGGTGGGGGAAAGCATAATCCTATTATCTGGAATAATATGGAAAGAATCATAGAATCTTAACCATCAGGTAAGGCATAATTCACCTTTTAATTGAGCTAATGATGCGATTATATACTTGAAGAAAGATTACTTGGTATAAAGACTTTGTTTTATTTTTTAGGGCATTGGCCCTAAACTGTGATGCTCCATTGGATGATAAAATTGGAGCAGAGTCTCGGAATTGGAGAGCTGGTAAGCCAGTCAGAGTGATACGCAGTTTTAAAGGGAGGAAGATCAGCAAATATGCTCCTGAAGAAGGCAACAGATATGATGGCATTTATAAGGTGCTCTATCTGGCATGACATCTTGTTAGTCATTCTTCCTGGGCTTTCAAGACAGGGTTGCCACAGGGAACTGCTCTACTGTGGGTGGGCTAAAGGAAACAATAGACCATCTTAGTTGGTCTTTCTACTTTTTCTGGAAATACAACATGTACAAAATGATCTCTTAATTTTGACACTTGTCTTTTAAGGCTTATCTGAAGTCCCTAAAGGCAGAGTTATATTTTGGGTTAAGTTTTTTTTACAAGTATATATTCTCTTATGATAAAACTGTTCAAATAACTTGGCCATTGTAGATATTGATTCTTATATCTTCCAGAATGATTCTAGTTTTAATAGATTTTTCGAAGCGGAGCACATCATAATTTTGAAAATAGGTTGCATTCTTTGTTTTAAAAATGAAGACATCTACTGCCACCATTTTTATATACTATTATGCAAAATTCTATTAATTAATGAGCATAATCTTGCTGCTACTTCAAATTTATAGCAATCTGTACTTAACGGGAATTATCATAATTAAGAAATAAGGTCAAAACAATATTTAAGTGCATATTTTTTTACTTACTATTACAGCAGAGCAAGTATCTTTCAAAGTTGCATTTAGTTCTGCCAAGTTTACTTAAAACACTAATATGACATTATGAATAAGTCTAAACTTTACATTTCAAACTAGTACTGAAATATTACAATTTAGGTGGTGAAATACTGGCCAGAGATTTCATCAAGCCATGGATTCTTGGTTTGGCGCTATCTTTTAAGGAGAGATGATGTTGAACCTGCTCCTTGGACCTCAGAAGGAATAGAACGGTCAAGGAGACTATGTCTACGTTTACAGGTTAGATTACATTTGTCTAGGCTACTTGTATTTTCATAAAAACGTACGCCTCTGTACTATCTATGTGCCTTAACACTGGATATAACCCACAGCAGTTGGTCAGTGGACTGTAAGGGGTGAGTAATGAGATCATGCAAGTATACAGAAAGAAAAGAAGTAAAAAAGTAGCATCCTAGGTGTCAAACTGCCCTAAGACCAAGAATTGTGCTTGGGGAAAGCTGGGCTTGACAATGAAATGTAAAATGCAGTTGACCCTTGAACACCATGGGTTTGAACTACATGCGTCCAGTTATACATGGATTTTTTTCAATAGCAAATATTTCAATACATATCTGTGGTTGGTTGAATCTGCAGATGTGGAGGGCCAACTATAAGTTACACAGGGATTTTCAACTTGAGAGGATTGGCCCCGCCCTAACCCCCTGTGTTGTTCAAGGGTCAGCTGTATTTCCAGTTCAATCTGGACTTGAAGTATGAGGGAAAGGGATACCTAAAATTTAGATATAAGAGGCCTTGAGAAGGGAAGTTTATCCTAGAGGGCACAGGGGGTGTGTCTCTGGTAGGGGAAGGGGGGAGGTGGCTTATAAGAGTGGTCTGCTTTCTACCCTTCTCACTTTTCCTCACCCCTTTTCTCTCTTCCCCCTCAAAGCTGCTTCCTTGTCCTGTCACCACCTTTAGTGCTTTGCCTTTTTTTTTTTTCCCTTTGCCCATGCTCAGCTGTTAACCCATATAAGACTTTGTTGGTTTTTTGTGCATAATGGATGGTATGGCTACATTTCCCCTCCACTACCTATACACCCTAGACTTTGTCCCTGACACTGACTTCAGAGCATGGTTTGAGTTCATCCTCCATCATTCCCCATCGCTGTGCTTCTCGTAAAGACTACCAGCTTTGTCATTTCCCCTGGCTCTGCCCACACTGCATGTGTAGGGGCTGAACTATGGGCAAGTGTCTGACCACCCAGGCAGGTGAGTGTGTCTCTTCTAGTGCAAGTCTGTTTCTGTTTTTGTTTTCTTTTTAAACTCATAGAATTGTTTAAATGAGACCCATCAGCTGCTAAAATAACTGCCAAAATAATTCCTTTTTTAAGTAAATATTTTTAAAACCTATTGTTGAATCCATTTTCAAAGGATTTTTTTTTCAGGTCTACTGTTCAGCAGAGCAGTGTTCTAGATAGGTTAAATTTGAAAGAGTTGAGCAGAACGAAGCATATAAGCCACTCAGCTATGATGAGTTAATATCATCGATGAGGCCTGTATAACATATTGAGCTTTTAAATATGAGTGTTATCACAAAGCATGTCCAAAAGAAAGCATAGCCAATAACACACAAGGGTAATAAGGTAGAATTTATTCCTTAAAGTCTAACCTTTTAGTTGATAAAGAATTCCGTAATTTAGTGGCTTTAGGTCTTCTAAAAGCTCTCCCGCCCCACCCCACCCCTGCCTCTTAATTTGGGGAGATAGAAATTTGGCCCTTCATGGGGTTTTTTGTTTTTAAGATTGGCTCCATAACTTAGTGTAACCCCAACTATATGAGTATCTCTATTGTGCTCTTTGGTTGATCTTCACTTACCTTCATATCTAATTCTACTTTCCTTTCTTCCTCAAACTTTTTAAGCCCCCTAGTCACAACTCCTAAAAAGTTCTTTCTTCTTTTTGATCTGAAACTAAGATCATCACATTATAAAATGGAATATCTTTAACAGTCAAAGCTACATGGTTTTACACTGAATTGGGGATTTTTAATAGTCTTATGTCCTTTGAATTCTGTTTCTTTAAACGTCTGTGTCCTTTATATAAATCTTTTCAATTTAGGGAAAGTATAGATTCCTCCCCATTCCCCTTTTTAAATTTCTGACAAGGATCTAGAGCCCCTCTTCTCTGTGAAGCTTAAATCTACATTGTACTTTTTTCCCTCGTCAGTATCCAGTAGGTTACCCTTCAGATAAAGAAGGGAAGAAGACTACTAAAGGACAGTCAAAGAAGGCCAGTGGAGCCTCAAAAAGGCCATCTACAGATGGTAGGTAATGATTGCAGGACATAAATCTGAATAGCATAGTTTCTAATAAAGAGAAACATTAAGAGAGTAAATTGAAAACTCATAAGAAATTTTAAAAAATGAAAGGTTTTTTTTTTGGTGGGGGTGGGGTGGGGTGGGGTGAGATTTTTGTGTATCTTAATAGTGTCAGAGCCTAAACAAAGTATCCTAAACTATATGGGAAAGTTAAATGCTGCTCTACTCTGGTTATCTTCATGCTAAACATAATTGGTGCCAGTTTACTCTTTCGTTTCATAGTTCTGCTTAGAACCACTTGTAGTGTGCTGATGTATTTTTAAATAAATCTAGATGATTGTCCAAGTGCCTCCAAAGTACCGAAAGCATCAGATTCAGCAGAAGCAGTTGAGGCTTTCCAACTAACCCCTCAACAACAACATCTAATCAGAGAAGATCATCAAAACCAGAAGCTATGGGATGAAGTTCTTGCATCTCTTGGGGAAGGACCAGTATGTAAATATTTTTTAACAAGTTTCTAATATTAACAAATGATGAAAAATATTTTCCCTATGAATTATCATTTTCACAAGTCAGTTAAAACTTGATCCTTTTATCCAATCTTCTCACCCAGTACGGCCACCTTTCAGAAATGAGGCAGCACTTGATGCTTTTAAATGGATTTTAGTCCTCTTAGATATTGGTTTTTTGACCTTTCTGTGCTTGAACTTCATAATTTATGGTGAGGTGCTGTTCATAGGAAGAATTTTCAGTTGTGGAACACATTCAGTTTAATCTAAAACTCATCAGGAAAGGTTTGTTATAGCTCAAAGTTACCTGATAGAACAAGTCTTAAGCAATTCAGCATAATTTTCAATGCCCACATGTTCAACCTAGGAGTAAAATAAACCAGCATTTATTTAAGTATTTCTTATGTTTTGGATTTTTTTTTCCATTTTTTTTTTTTTTGGTAATGATAAAATTTTAAAGTGAAAAGGAATTTTAAGGTTAACTGACGTCTGGGTTTTGTGTTAAGCTGTGTTTTGCAATGAAGCTTTCTTATCAAATCCCAAAAGGTAGGGGTTTCAAATGTAAATTGTCTGTTCATTCTTTGCTCACTGCTCTTATTGTCTCTAATTTTGCTTATAAATTTGATTCTTCCGTTTTCTTAGATATTAGCCCCTTGTCATGTGTAATATCGGTTCCTCTTCTGCTTTCTTTCCTTCAAAAAGAAAAGCTGCTGTTTTGTGGGTGAGGTCTAGTATCCTCTCTTGAAATTTCACTTTGCCATTTTTTAGTAATTTCTCCCTTCCAATGTTTTCTTCATTTTTCTGAGTACATTGGCCAGAACTTCTTGTGTCTGAAATGGTGTTAATGCATATCTATATGCCCCTTTTATGTGGATTTAGAGGGAACTCTCATAGTTTTTGTGTTGCTTTTTGTTTGACAAATAGTCATCATTATGGAAACATCTTCCTGATACAGTTTGTAGACTTAGAAAGAATGAGGTTTATCAGATACCCTTTGGATTGATACTGGAGGGGTTTTTTTTCTTTGTTTCGTCTATAAATGTGATATTTTGGGTTGTCCTTGGGTAGAATGAGACTCACATGTTTAGAGGACAGAGAAAAGTGAGTTAGCTCTGTGAGAAGTGTTACTTGCTTTTTAGCCAAGAGAACCAGGCATATGGAGAGTCTGACTCTGGTACATCAGATTCTTTTTCACTGAGAGCAAGTAAGAAACAGCAAGCAGTTGTTGGTCATGGTCTGATTATTTTCTGGTTGGAGAGGATACAGCTGGTTAGCGATAACTCAGGTGAGTTCCAGCTGTGAGTGGGCAGAAGACAAAGTAGCAGATACAGGTGAAGGATAATGCCACCTGAGTGCACATGGAAGTTCTCTTTTGTGCGTCTGTTGTCTGGGTTGGACATGTGTATTAGGCTTCAATCTGCGGCTTTTCATATATCCTGTTTATCAATTTTAACAAATTATTGAAGTGGTCAAATCCTGCAAGACTTGGTAGGTATGTGCAAATCAAGTATACTTTTCAACCTCTTCCTTCAATGTAACTTTTATGTGAAAGTCACCAACCGACAGTTCTCAAACAAACAAAAACAATAAAAATCCTACCCCTGTTGGCAGGATCTTACACACCTATACCTAGGTCAGGTGACTGTGACCTTGCTGCTAGTGGTTACTCTGAACATTTATGTACTATTGCCCTGCGTAGGTTTCATGCCCATTCTTTTCAGATAAACCAGGAACACATTTAGTAAGCCAGAAAAATCAGGTTTTGGCCAGCAGTGACTTTTAAATAAATGCATATATTACATATGTATGCTTATATCCAGACACCTTCCCAAGGCCCTATATGATCTGGCATCCATCCCTACCTACCTCTGAATTCTTCTCTTGCTGCTCTCTCAGGCCCAAACTGCTTTAGCCACAGTGACATCTGTGCTATTCAAACACACTCAACCTGTTCCTGTTCCTAGGCCTTTATACTATCTCTCTGACTAGAATTCTCCTCTCTGTATCTTCATGTGGCTCATTCCTTCATATCTTGTAAGTCTCTGCAAAATACTACACTCCTCAGAGAGGCCTTCCCTGGCTATCCTTTCTAAAATAGACCCTCCTCACTCTGTTGCTTTAATTTGCCTTGTTTCCTCAGATACTACTATCTGAAGTTGAGTTTTTAAAAATCTGCTCTCCTAAAGGACTATAAAGTTCCATGAGAGCAGAGACTTGGCCTTTTTATTACTGCTATGTAGATGAGTGCCTGGCACATTGTAGGAACTCAAAATGTTGATACTAAATATGCTCATATTACAGGCACTGTGGAGGTACTAGGGAAATATCAGTCATTAACAAAGTAGTTTGTCAGAGAGAAGGTACCTGGTATTAAAGTTAAGTTTTTTCCGCATCTCCCCCTAACTGGTATATTCTTCTAGTGTGTTGAATAACACTTCATTGATAATTCACTTGAGCTTTATAATCCATGCTTAAAAATAAGTTATTATCAAGACATAACTATGAAATGGAATCTTTGGTTTTTTTTTTTTACTTGAAATTCCTGTAGATTCTACTTTTTTTTATTAACATAAAGAACAAACATAAAATATACTCCCCTACTACCAAAAAATAACTGAGTGGAGGATTATCCTGGTGACTATTCAAAAAACTACTTTTCCTTCTAGGTTAAACAAACAGCTTGGATAAGATGGAACCCAGTAATGGCTTTTGAAGATTATAGACTACCCATCTGATCATGTTTGCTTTATAAAGCTCGACCTTCTGTAATTTAGTCCCAATTTGAGTAAACAGTAGCACCAGGAAAATATGGGATTGGGGATTGGGGCAAAATATCACAGAAAATTATTCTAGGTAAATAAATACGTTGATTCTTTGGGGTCTTAAATACTAGAGTATTATTGCCCAGTGCTTTATATAAGTATTAAAGTTTTGTAAGAGAAAAAGATTGAATATATATAGATATATTAGAATACCATGGAGCTTTTTGAAAATAGATCTGTATGTAATGACCTGAGACAGGCTGTTCATGATTTTTTTAAGTGAAAAATAGTAATCTCTGGAATATGAAGTTTACTTTTTAAAGCCATATGTCCTGACTTTGCAACCTTTGCAACTCAATCCTAAGATTTAAAAACTAATGTGTTTATCTTATGGATGGGATTTCTGCAGTTTCCTATTACACATTTGCTTGTAGTTACAATCACTACTTGATTTTTTTCTTAATAGAAAACATACTAAATGGGATTGACACTTTTTTGCCCAATTATTTGGAATTCTTTTAATATATTATGAAATGCTAACCTTTTTTTCTTCTCCTTGGGTACCATTCTAGAATTTTCTGAAAAAATTGGAACAATCTTTTATGTGTGTCTGCTGCCAGGAGCTAGTTTACCAGCCTGTGACAACAGATTGCCTCCACAATGTCTGTAAAGTAAGTAGAACTCCTTTCTCATTTTCCCTTGTTAGGCCAGAAGGCACACTAACCTCCAAACCTCTTTTCAGCACGTGAACAAGCATTTTTTTCATGAAGCAGAATAGATAAGGAACCTTGCTGGTTAGGAAGCACTTAATTACATCTTGGTGGTGAATCCATGTTTTAATTCTATAGTAATTCAAATCTGTATAGTCTCAACATTCTATCATGTTTGAAATTATTGAGGAGGGGTTGAAATAGAGAAGAAAGTAATGTGTTGTTGCTATTTTCTGTTACAGCTTATGTATGTTTCATATATTATAGTGCAAACTGAAATAATTTCGTGTACTTGAGGGAACCTAGAACAGATTCAGTCTGGCAGCATGCCCAGAGGAGTTGAATATTGTCTTATCAGTGTGGTGTAAAAGGCATTGGAATTTCAGTCAAACCAAGGTTGGAATCTTGTTCTACTGACTGGTGGTTATGTGCCCTGACCTAACTTCTGAACTTAGTTTCTTTTGTAAAATGGAAACCGACCTTCCACATAAGTGTTTGTATGTGACCTTGAGTCAGTTAAGTAGAGCTAAATATATTTTTGGAAAGCACATTATACATTGACTTCATAAAATAGATACATAATTTAGTTTTTTTTTTTTTTTTTTTTTTTTTCTTTTTGCGGTATGCGGGCCTCTCACTCCTGTGGCCTCTCCCGTTGCGGAGCACAGGCTCCGGACGCGCAGGCCCAGCGGCCATGGCTCACGGGCCCAGCCGCTCCGCGGCATATGGGATCCTCCCAGACCGGGGCACGAACCCGTATCCCCTGCATCGGCAGGCGGACTCTCAACCACTGCGCCACCAGGGAGGCCCAACATAATTTAGTTTTAAGCAGGGGATTCCTGAGTTGTTTTTCTTTTGTGCTCTATCAGGAAAGATCAGGATTAAAATCCAACCTAGAAGGTGAGGCTAGTGGAAACATGCAGAATTCTAACATTCATTTTTACTGGATGAGGAAATTAATGTATACAAAAGTGGTCATTTACCTGCAGTCTCACAGTATGTGTTAGAGGTGGAACTAAAGCCACATCTGTAGGTTAATTTTCATAGTGCAGATTCAGGCCTTGACAGTTGTTCATGTTTTATGTTTCTCTTGTTGCCAAACAGTAAGTTTCTAGTTCTGTTTAAAAGCCTAAGTTGTTGAGTACTTTCTATATGCTTTACCCTCAGATGAAATTAGGTGTTTTTTTATTTTGTTTCATTTTGGTTTTGGTTTTGCCTTAGGATTGCTTACAGCGCTCCTTTAAGGCTCAAGTGTTCTCCTGCCCTGCTTGCCGGCACGATCTTGGCCAGAATTACATCATGATTCCCAATGAGGTTCTGCAGACTCTACTTGACCTTTTCTTCCCTGGCTACAGCAAAGGACGATGATTTGTCTACTTCTACTGTGTTGCTCCCCGTGGCTTTTTGGACAATAAAGAATCTAAAATGGTTGGGGTGGGGTGGGGGTGGAAGCAATGGTGGACCATATCTCTCACGTTCTGAAGCAGCTACTCCTCTTTCCTACGTAGCCATCATCTTGTGTGTGTAGTAAGAGGCCCATTTCTCAACTGTCTTTTAAATATCAAAAGGTAGTTCTTGTCAGTTTAACAACTAGTTTTAATGAGTAAAAAGTCAAAGCCTCAGCTCTAGTTGATATCCAAGTTATGATTTATTTTGCAACTACCTCAGGACAGAAAAGATTTATGGGGATTTTTTAAATCATTGAATAATTAGTTAAATGAAATTTTAGCTACACACTGCCTCCCAAATATTAGTTGTGCCTGGTTCATGTAATTTGATTTTCAGAAAAGAAAGTGACACTTGAGATTGTTGGAATGAACGCAGCTTCTGTAGTGTGCATAATACATTTTTAATGTCTTCTTCCATTACAGTGTGTGTTTTGCAGGACAGGTTCATTTTTTTAGCCAATTTTGTGAGCTCCATTGTGCTTTTTTCTGGTGTTTTATGCAAGCTGACTACTAATGAAAACAATATGAATGCATTGTTGCTGCATTAGTGTAATGTGGTGTGGTTTTGCACTTAAAAGAGGTATTCAGATGATCTAGTTGTAAATGTTCATGTGAAAAGCCTCTTCTGTACTAGTCAAACTGCTTTTAGTGAGTCTCACCAGTGGTTTTACATCTGCAGAGCATTGAGGACTGGGCTGACTTTTTGAGAGGATTGAAATTGCTTCATATTGTGATCCTAAATTTTATATTCACTATATTCCCGAAAAAATATACCTTAATAAATATTTTATGACCAGAAAAATAGTTCATCTTGTTTCACTTTTTTTACATTTGTCTGGCTTATATTTGTAGGTGTTTTTAAGAATCAGTCATTTCCAGAGTATTTCATTGTGTGTTTTTACTGAAACATTTTGCACAATTTTTTACTCTTAATTTTTGGTATTGAGAACTAGTATGAAATCTTAAGCACTAAGGGACAGATTTCACCCTGGGTTTGATCTTTTGGGTTTTTTTTAACTGAATGGGGAAAATGTTTCAAATTAAGAACCTAGTGACTATTCTTTTATCTATAACAACCAAGTCTTATGTTCAATTTAAGCATAATCAGTGCTACTTATTTCACAAACCTGAGAATATTCTAAAACAGTTCTAATTTCTGAAACTAAATTTTCATAAAACTTTTAATATTATCGAATCAGTTTTCCTACCCCTGAATTCAGAGCCATAAATATAGCCAATATTTATTGAATATTTGCTTTGCATTTGTTCATGTGTATTTATTTAATTCTACTGACAGTCCTAATAGGCAGGATTTCTTATCCTCTTCTTATGGATGACTATCAAAGGCACAGAAAGGTTAAGAAACTGGCCAAAGTTCATAGGGCAAGGAAGTGCCAGAACTGTGCTGTAAACAGGCTATCTGAGTCCAGATCTGGCAATCTACTTCTGGGCTATGTAGACTCTCACATTTGAATATAAGCCAGACTGGTTTCAGTGCTTTTCCTGCATTCAGTTAAGCTCAAAACCAGCTCTGGGAAACACAGCACCGTGATTGGACCTACTGTCACTTAGGGCTAGTTTTAAACATTAGAATCATTTTTATTTTGAAGGATCAAATTTAAATTAGATTGAAAATGAATCATTAAATTGCATCATCTAGTATTTTATTTCCTCTGGCATTGGCCATATCGCTGCATGAAGGGTGGGGAATACCTTCCAGTTTCAGCTACTTGAATTTGTTCTACCACTTTTTAGGGAAATAAGGGATTCCCACATTTATGCTATATGTTGTTTTAACTTTGCTATAAAATGATAGATTATGAAAAAAAGCTGATTACAGCTTAACATGTTCAGAAGTGTCAAGAATGTCCCAGAGCTAAGCAATTTTATATTACTCTTAAACTTTTTTCTAAAGACTTCAAGTTTTTTTACATAAATATTTCAGTTTGTATCTAGAAGATACAGACTTTCAGAAAGCATAACCACAATATGTTGTCACACGTGTAAAAAATTTTTTTAACTAATTATATCATCAATTCTAGTAAATATTTGTTCAAATTTCCATTGTCTCAAATGTCATACATGGATATTTAAGTTTGTTTGAATCAGGATCCAAATAAGGACTTTACATTGTTACTAATTGCTATCTCGTAAGTATCTTTAATATGTGTATATCCCCTTAATCTTTTTTTTTTTCCTTTGCCTTTTACAGTTTGCATTTTGAAATGTTCTGGAGCCTTTCAAACAGAATAGATTTTGCCAGTTATAACCATGTGGTATAGTTTAACCTGCTTCTCTTTAGTTTCTATAAGTTGGTAGGTAGAATTCAAGACTGACCAAATTCAGGCTTGAATTGGGTGGCGGGGATGGAGGGCAGCAAGACGTCCTCATAAGTGGTGTGGTCATCCTTCAGGAGGGTGGTACAATAATGTCTCGTTGTCTCTTGGGCTTAAGTTTGAAAACTGAGGGGTTTACTGGATTCTATTACATTTAGTAAGTTATACTGATTGCTGAGCACTCAGCCACTTTCATAAGGGTAGGAGTTTTCTTTTTTCTAGTTAGAGTAGGCAGATCCTCTAGTTTTAGAACTCACTTCTAAATAATACGGTTCATTCAACAAATATGTGCATGCTAGTATGTTTAAGGGTATTAGGTAATCTTTTGGAAGCTGACAATCAAAAACACCCTTAGCTGTCTTACAACCCTGCTGTGACAGTTTGGCTTACATAAAGGGGCCCTCCCTATATAAAGCCTAACGCTTTGGATCTCAGTATAGATCCTACTTACAAGAGCTGGGGATCTGCTCTGACTTCCCGCTGTCTATTTCTCTTTGCGCACCAGCGACAAAACCTTTCCCCATTCTTCTTCAGGACACCCTGAAGATAGAGCTCATTACTGCCTACCTGTCTGATTTGTCTGTCTTAATTTGAGGAAATTGAACTGGGTGGCCCACTCAGCACCAGCTCACAGTGAGAAGAGTTATCCTTGCTTGTCCACTGACTAGTGCTGACTAGTCCCCACATCAGACCTTTAAATCTCTGAAAGAACTGATACTTAGTAACCTGGGTTAATCAGACACTACACAGGGGGAAAAAAAAAAAAAAGATTAAACACCAGTCACTGGACACAAGGAATCAAGAGCCAGCTAGAGGGACCAAGCAGGCCGACCAAATGATGTATTGAAAAAAATGAATGAATGAATAAGAGTTTTACAACTATATCCTCAAGTATGAAATTGCATTGTATTGATAGAGTAAGAACAAGCTGCTGTGCAAAGAGTAACTTGAGATTAAAATTCTTTGAAATAAACATGACTGTGAAAACAAAATGCAACAGACAAAACAGAATGGACACTGCCAGAATTTGAATGTATTGCTGAGTAATCCATTATATGAGTATCCTGCAATCTGTCTATGCACCTCTTGATGTATAGGTTGTTTCCAGGATTTCGCTATTATAAGGCAAGCTGCTGTGAACCTTTGTCTTTCGAAAATAGTTTGACATTTCTTATAAAATTAATTATGTGCTTAACATACAACCCATCAATTACATTAATATTTATTCAGGAAGAATGAAGACCTATTTCTAAAGCAGTTTGTACCGTTTAACACTGCCAGCAGTGTATGAGAGTTCAGGTTGCCACAATCTCACTAACACTTCATTTTGTTCTTTCATTATAACCATTCTGGACAGAGAGGGTGTGTAGTCTCTGTAGGAGACAAGAGTGGGTTGAAAATTTAGTGACCAGAATGACTCTAGTAGTCATTTGTACTTTTCACCAGGTATTTCTGGCTCAAGTGCACGTGTTAGGATTATACATCCCAACCTCTTTGTGCTTGGCCAGGGCCATGTGACCAGCTGGTCAGTTAGTTGTAACAAATGCTATGTGTCACTTCCAAGCAGAGCATTTCATTGCCCTCCAGAGTTTTCTTTCCCCTTCCATGGAGACCAGTAACATCTAAATAGAGCTTTTCTATCAGAGTGGGGTCCCCAGCCAACTTGTGATGTACATGCAACGTGAGTGTGAAGTAAATTTTAAGAGCATAAGGTTTTTGAGTTGCTAACACATGGCCCAGCCTTTCCTGACTGATAGCATTCCTAAATTCCTCAGCCTACCAGTAGACATGAAATTGAATTTAATTGATCTTTTTAATACTTTGGCACTAGAACGTCTACTGTTTTTAAACTGAATTCTTTACTATCCAAATTAATTGACAAAGCTATTGATAAATTGGTTGGTGACATGGTAGGCAACCTCTAAGATGGTCCCCAGTGATCTCTACCTCCTGGGCTTCATGCCCTGTTGTAATCTACTCTCGGTGAGTGTGGGCTGGAATGCTTTTATTCTACTCATGTAACGTAGTGAATAGAAGTGATGGGATGTCACTTCCAGTTAGATACTGTGGCTTCCACTTGGGCACCCTCTCTTGCTCTTTCTGAGAGAAGCTAGCTGGCATGTTTTGAGCTACCTTCTAGAGAGGCTCATGTGGCAAGAAACTGATGTCTCCACCCAACAGCCAGTAAGATCCTGAAGCCAGAGGAGGTGAGTATGGAACTGGATTCTCCCCTAGTCAAGGCTTGAGCCTCCATGCTTTCTGTTAAGAAGTATCCTGTTGGGCTTCCCTGGTGGCACAGTGGTTAAGAATCCACCTGCCAATGCAGGAGAGAGCGGTTCGAGCCTTGGTCCGGGAAGATCCCACATGCCGCAGAGCAGCTAAGCCCGTGCGCCACAACTACTGAGCCTGCGTTCCACAACTACGGAAGCCCACATGCCTAGAGCCCATGCTCCGCAACAAGAGAAGCCACCTCAATGAGAAGCCCACACGCTGCAACGAAGAGTAGCCCCCGTTCGCTGCAACTAGAGAAAGCCTGCACTCAGCAATGAACATCCAATGCAGCCAAAACAAAAAAAAAATCCTGTTATTCACATTGTTCTTCCCCTATGGGTAATGTGGTGTTTTTCTCTAGCCTCTTTCAAGATTTTTTTTTGTCTTTAATTTTCAGAAGTTCAATTATGATGTGGCTGAGCATGAGTTTCTTTAGGTCTGTCTTGTTTTGGTTTCATTCAGCTTCTTGAGTCTAGATTATATCTTCTGTCAAATTTGGAAACTTTGCAGCCATTTTTTCTTCAAATGTGATTTCAGCCCTGTACTTTTTCTTCTCTCCTTCAGAACTTTAATGCCATGAATGTTCGTTTGTTGTTGTCCCACAAGTCTCTGAGATTCTGTTCATTTTTACTCACTTTATAGTCTCTATCGTTAAGATTAGATTAATTCTTAGTGATCTCAGGTCCACTGATAATTTCCTCTGCCATCTATATTCTGCTACTGAGCCCATCCAGTAAGTTTTTTCTATTTTGGTTATTGTATTTTTCAGTTCTAAAATTTGCTTGGGTCTTCCGCATATCTCTTACTCAAGTTTATATGATGAGTAATTTTGTGCTGGATCCTGGACATTTTGAGTAGTATGAGAATCTTATTCCTATTTAAATCTTCTATTTTATAAGGGCAACTGTTTAGGTTCAGCGGGGTTCAGGCCCACTTTTGTGGTTCAGTGTCAATTTTCAAAGCCTCTGCGTTGCTATTCTGGTCCATGTCCACTTGGATGCTACCCAGAAACCAATCTGAAACCTCAGCAGTAGTCCACCCATAGTTCACTTTGCCATGTTGATTATGGTCAGTTTCATGCGTGGTCTGCTTGAGGGTCTGCCCAAGACTTCATTAACAGATTTAAAGGAACCCTTTCTCCAGCTTCTTTCTCTCTGTAATCCTCCCTCAACCTCTAGTTGGGATGGTTAAGATGCTGCCTCTTTGCAGCTGGTCACTCAGTACAGGGCAGGGATGGTCCACAGGGCTCTTCCCTACAGTCTTGGCCACATCTAGTGAGTAGGGGGATGGGTGTTCACATGGAATGGGGCAGGTATAATCAAATGGATTTTTTCATACAGGTAACCCTTTTCCCATCCTTTGGCTTATGAGAGCAGGCTTTTTGTTTTCTTCATCTGTACCCATTGATGTTTTCAGGTTTTAGGTTTTTCTTGCAGCCAAATCAGGAAAGTAAAAAGGTGGCAAAAGAAAAACCCCAGGAAACGTTCAGGTCATTCCTCAAGTTCCAAAGTGCCTACCCAGGCTACCACCTTTTTTCCACCTTTCAGAGCCTTTTGATAGTTGCTTTATATATTTTGTCCAGGGTTTTTGGTTATATTTAGCAGCAGGAATGAGATGAAATATATTTACTCCATCTTGTGTGGTACTCAAAGTCCTCCAAGTAGCCTTTCAAAAACGGGTAAAATACTATAAACAAAGCAGACATACTTTCATCAGTCACCCTGCCCATTCCCCTCCCCCTCCCAAGAAATTATGAGTTCAGTGTTGCCTTTTCTGTTTATACTTAGGTATTCATAAACAAAATATAGTATTTCAAATGTTAAAATCTGCAAATTTTATTTCATTGAACTTTATGCTTTAAGATAGTCTTCTCTTAATAGGTAAACTTAGTCTCTTTATGTGTGTTATACTGGAATGTTTATTCCTATCATTGCAGTTTGTTTACTGTTACGGAGGAGGCAGGAGTAATTCTTAACTTTCCTCCATATTCTCATAATTGAAGAGGATTTGATCCTCCCCGCCCCACCCCTTCCACACACACATGCTGGACTGAAAGGTAATGTTTCTATCATTTTGTGATCATCCTTAACCTTTCAACTTACCTACACTTTAGAGCATATTGATATGATTGATATTTATAAAATGGTCAATAGCTCAGTCTTTTTCTGAATAAAACAAATATATTTTTGTTTCCCTTCAGATTACCTTTTCTGACCTATTAATGTTTAGTATTCATTATAACTTATTTTTTAAAACTCAAGTTACTTTAAATATGACTTGCTGTTTTAGTTGACAAGTTTTGTCTGTTTACTCACTGTTGTTGAATACTTCAAGATTTTTTTTACTGTAGACTTTTCAGTGAAAGTCTATGAACAGTAAATTTTCTCAGTCTTTGTGGGTCTGAAAATGTTTTTTTTCACACTGATTTTAGAAAGATAAATTGGCTGGGTTTAGAATTCTAGGTTGCTAGTTATTCTTCCTGTAGGTATTGCATTGTGTTCTGGCATCTTTTATTGCTGAAAAAAGTTGGATGTCATTTTGATGATTTGTTTGAAGGATATATGTTTTTCCCCCCCAATAACTTTGGAGTTTCACTAAAATCTGTCTAGGTGTGGATTAATTGCTGTTTGCTTTGCTTTGGGATACATTGTACTCCTTTAAATTGAAAATGCAGTTCTGGAATTCAAAATTTTTCTTTTAAAAATAATTGTTCCATTTTTTTCTATCTCCTCTTGACCTCCTAGACATTTGCAGCAGTCTACCCTCCATACCTTAGTATCTGTTACATCTTTCATCTCTTTACCCACTCTGCTGTGGTCTAAATGATTCCTTATATCTTCCAATTCACTGAATTTTCTCTTTGAGTCTAGCCCACTTTTTAACTGAACCAGTTAATTTTGTTGAATGGGACTCTTTCACGATGCAACTAGTATGAATTTGGCTTCTGCATTCACATGTAGCAAAGATACTTGTTAGTGACTTTGTTTCCACCCGTGGCCTGGGAGGGAAAGCTTGTTTTCCTGCTGTGACCCTGAGCTAGAAATACCAGTTTTTCGGTCCTGGTATTGGAAAAGAACTTTCCCGATTCTAAGTATAACCCATCCCTACTATACATTATAACTGCAGCCTCGATTCCTAACATCTGTTCCCTGGCATCTTTGGAATCCCAATTCGTAAGACACATATCCAGTCCAGCCGCCTCCATGGGCCTCGTAGTGTCAGGTCCTTTGGGTTCCCTCTTCATTTCTGCCAAGTGGAGATTTCCTTTTCTCCCTTGAGAACCTATGTGTGTTTTTTAATGGGGGGAAGAGAAGTATTTCACTGGCATATCCATGTCTTTGGAGCAGGGATAGCAACAGTTCCTGTATATGTTCACATTCTGTGTCCAAAAAGAATTGAGCACCGTTGGTATTTTTCATACCAACTTACTACTCGCACAGCCTGTGAGGTAAATACTGGAGATGATAGAGTTACGCATCCTAAGTCACTGATGGTAGTCAGGAGCAGATTTAGAATTTAAGCTCAGGGCTGTGTTACTTTCCACTACTTTTTCTGCTTCACTATGTTGTTTGATTATTTACTCCAGTATTTTTGTATTACATCCTTTTGCTCTTTGAAAACCAGGTTTGGACACTATTTTAAAGAGAGCCAGTGTGTAACCTGACTGAATTTCATCTGAAAATGTCTGAGTGGTTGTTGCATGGCACCTGTTTCTTTTTAGAGACTCTTCTCGTTTTCATACTGTAAAAACCATGGGCTTCATTCCTAAATGCAACCAGTTTCTAGGAAATAATGAAGTTGCTTAAGTATGATACTGAGCCTGCTTAACTGGCTCCTTTCAGCCTCTTGTCCCCAAACTGCCTCTTGCTCAGGAACATTAGACCTCAGACTGACAGCACTGGTGTGAATGGCAGACGCTGTCCCAGGCTAAAGGCTGTCTTTCTGACAAAATGCAGAAATAGTGCTGACTCTCCTCTCTACCCCCCCACCCCCCACCCCCCAGCCAACATGGCTGGCACCACACACTATACTCATTCCTTTGCTATTTGCAAGTTTATGCAACAGCCTACCCAACTGTCTCCTTCCATGGAAAGTATTTTCTTCATTGTCTTTTGGAATGCATTGAAGCTGCTTCTCTTAACCAATAAAAACATCTAGTTCTTCTATTTTGGGGAACTTTAATATTCCTATGCAGTTCACGTTGGATAAAATGTCTTGAATGCAAGCAAGTTATCTTTTTCCATTCTTTATGCCAGACTTTTAAGAAAGAATCTGTTTGTAATCTAATTGTACTTTGGCTGCTTCCTACTGCAGTGAGTAGCAATTTTGGATCAAGTTCCCAGTGGCAGCACTGTTGGGGGAAATTCTGCATTTTTTTAGGATGACTGATATCACTCCTGGTGCTGTTGGATTCCACCCTGTTTTCTGGGAATTTATAACTTCGGCTGTTACTTAAAGCACTTAAATTTTATGAATCTCACCAAGTTTTTTGTTTTATTTTTTTCAAATGATCTTCAGAAGCGCTTTTGTAGGAAATTGAAAATGTCATACCCCAAAGTCTACAAACGCTTTTACTAGTGCTTTTACAGTGCAATAGACAGATCAAAATCACACTAAAATTATCTTGCATTGGTTCTGAAAACCCTAGACCTCTATAAGAGATCCAGACCCCCAGAGAGTCATGTAGGTCCATTTCAAAAAATAATTTGTAGTTGATTTTTTTCAACCTTCCATTGTCCATTGATTCTCTTGAATTCAGGAGAAATTATAGGCAATCTCCAACCTGCATTTCAGAACTTAATTTGTCAAAGAATGATGGCCATAATCTGTGACTTAATGTAGGTTGAAAATGAAATCTCTTCTATGAACTTGTACAAATATTTCCTGTAGGAACAGTGATACAGAGGAAAGAGGTAGATTTCCAGGTTAGCCTTCAAAAGCCTCTTAAAACCCTAATTGAGCAGCACTGCTTTTACGGAAAAGGTATCCAGTAACCCTTCCCAGTTCCAGGCACCAGAGACTGCCCCCTCTCCTAGATAGACTACATGTTCTAAAACAAACTTCAGGATGGGTGATCTGACGGCAGAGATTGTAGCTTCTTTAATATCAGGGACTTATTCCCCTTCCTGAGGAAGTTATATATATGAGAGGTGGGGAGAAGACATGGGAAAAGCTCCAGATGGAAATGTGTACGAAGGCTGGGAAGTTAGTTGGCAAGGTAAAGCTACAGCTGGGAGGCCCCCCGGAACAGGGCGGGCTAGGGGAGCGGGGAAGGGAGAGATCAAGTACTCAATGAAGCAAGCGATAAGAATTACATATGAACAGGAGAAGCAAGAAAGAGGAAAAAGAACATCATACACTCACCCGCACAGACCACACATCTTGGTTAGTCATACACAGCAGGGTCCCTGCCTGCTTCTGTGGCCAGTTATAAGCAGGAGGGTCCTCCAGGCCCTCAGGCTCCCTTCCTGGGAGGTTTCCACCAGCCCTGTCCTCAGGGCTTTGCTGCTCTCTGGACTCAGTTTTCAACTTCACAGACATCCTAACCCCGAGGTAGTCACCCCCCTGCCTCTTCCTTACCTCTGGCCTCAGGTTTGGCTCCTGTATGGTTCCCTCAGTTCAGAACTCTTGCCGCCTAGTTGGTTTCTAAGAAAGGCTTCCTTGTCCTTCCTCTTCTCTCAGCGTCCTCCCCTCCCACACGCATTTCCCTCCTAATCATGGGGTCCTCCCTCTACCCCTTTATTGAGTGGCCTTCCCACTCCACTGTGTCTGGTGCCCCCCTCCCAGCCTCTTTCTCATCCAGGGAACTTGGACCCTAGGTCTCTTTGTCCACTCGCCACCCCCCCTCCATCCAACACTGCTTCTCTCCTCTTCCTCCACCTTCTGTTTACTGCTGGCCTCCCTCTCAAGCTTGGGCTTCCTCCTGCCCTCCACCCTTTCCTTTAGTCAGACGCTGTGCTCTCAAGTCAACTTTTTAACCATCGCCCTTCCCCATTCTCTTGATTTCTCTCCTCTTCCTCATTTGAGGGAGTTCTCTCCTGCCTCCTTAATTGGGCCAATTGTTCATGCTCTTGACTCCCTTCTCTTCTTACCCTGGAGAACTTTCTCCCACCTCCCCTACCCCCCCCACCTGGCTTTTCTTTCCCCCTAATATTTCTTTCATCTGCCGTGTCACTGAGCTAATGATGTTCTTTCCTCTTCCACATCTGAATCCTTCTCCCCATCCTACCACAGACCCCTACTACCTCCTCCCCCATTTCCTTCCTGTTCCTAACCTGCATCTTTTTCCCACTTTCAGTTCTCTTCCCTCCCTCCTTCCCCAATTACAAATCCTTCCCTCCCTTCCTGACCCAAGGACCGCCCCCACTCCCCAATACCTTTTCTCCTTTTCCCTCAAAGCCCTCCATCCTGAGCCGGGGTCCCTTTTTTCCTCTCTGGACCCTATTTTCATTCCCTATGATCTCGACTCTAGGCTCAAACCCCTCCTCCCCCTTGACTCCAGAAAGATTGGGACACCTTTCTTCGACCCCAGCGTTTATTCCTCATCTTCTTTCTTCCTTCCCTATTTCCCAGGGATTCTTAAAACCCTTTACATATGAGATTGAAAATAACCAAATGCTAAATAAGATGGAGAATACAGATATTAAGGCCTTCGAATATACTTCTCCCTCTTCCTGAACACCCCCTTCGCCCCTTCTCCACATCTAGTCATGGCTGGCTTCTTTTTGTTCAGATTTTAGCCTGAAAGTCACCTTGTAAGAGAATCATTCCCTGGTCACCTAATGTAAAGGATTCCCAAACGCCACCCACCCACAGACCACATTGGTTTTTGTTTTCTAAAGAACATTTAATACTGTGAAGTCTTGATGTGTTTGTCCATCTAGAATTGATGTCCCATGAAAGAGGACTTAACTTTCTTGTTCATCTTGTATCTCTGTCATTTAGAATGGTGCCTGGTACATAATGGCTGTCAGTTTGCTGAATAAGTTAGTGATTTCTAGGTAACAGACACTATGCCAAGTGCTCACTCTATCTTGTTTAATCCTTACAATCAAGGCTGACTGAAGTAAGTACTTTTATTATTGCTATTTTATACCTTAAGTAACTGAAGTGCAGAAAGGATAAGTGAATTTGCCTGTGTTCTCAAAACAGTTGGTATATCTGAGAATTTGATCCAGATCCGTATGAAGTCACAGCTCATGTTCCTCCCACTTTCTCTGGTGGTCCAGAGGAAAAGGGCCGTTAGGAATGGAAAGGGAAAGAAGATGGATCTGAATGCAAGGTAAGTCAAACTGGAGTCAGGACTCTGTGCTGGGACAGGGAGTGCAGGATGTATAGAATAGGACACTAGATCCTAAGTGAAGATGAGGATAATAACAGGAGCTAACATTTAGGAGCATTTATTACTTTGTGCCACAGGTTCCAAACAATATATCGAATTCTCTCTCACCTAAGAGTGGTAATGTCATCTTACAGATAAGGAGACTGAGGCTCAGGGATGCTAATTAACTTCTCTGAGGCCATACAGGTACGATACAGGGGAGCTGGGATACCACCCCAGGCAGGTTGACTACAAAGCAAGTACTCTGGTTGCTATCCTGCACTACACCCAGCAGGAAAATAAACAGACTTACGATCTTATGCTCTGTGTTGGGCACCGACTCCTGCTTCCTGGATTCTTCTGGACATTCTGGAATGACCTCAGCTGATGTAACACTCCTGCCTCCTGCCTTACCTCTTACTGCTCTCCACAGAGGAGGTGAGGTGATTGATGATGAACCCACGTTACTCCACTAGCACTGGGGAAGCCACCCGCCTTTTATCTCCCCCCTTCACCTGGGATCAGCACAGGGCAGCAATTCTGGATTAGCGTATCTGCTCTACAGACTCAAGCTTTTTTCTTGAGTGGAGTGTCCCCGGGCTTAGATTGCCGAAGCATGGGGGTAAAAATGGAGAAGCAAGCCCTTCCAGCTAGAGATCTAAAACCACAGTCTCCAATTGGCTTCTTATTGATAATAAAGCTGATTTGTTTTCCAAATGGCAGGAGCAAGCCTAGCAGGCCAGACAGGCGGAAGCACAGGTGGCATCGGCTCTAGGACAGCCTGCTCCGGTCATAGAGGGATTTTCCTCTCAAAATGGTAAGATTTGCATAAAAGATGCAAGGTTGACTAAGTCCAGCCTCTTCCTCATCACTACCTGCCTCCCCAGACCCATCCCTTAAAGGCTTAGAGTTCTGGAAATGTCTCTGAAATGTGAACAAAGAAAGCTGAGAGGCAACAAAACCTGGGACTTGTTAGAAATGCAAATTCTCTGGCCCTACCCCAGGGGTACTGAATCAGAAATGCGTCAGGGCTCAGCATTCTGTTGTCTATAAGCCCTTCTGGTGATATAGACACACTAAGGTTTGAAAACCACTGCCCTAGGTAACATCCCTAACCCTGGCTGATGTCTGAGCCAAACGTTCTGTCCCAGAGCCCTGCAAACCTCTCAAAGTGCTAACATCTCAACTTCCAAACTGCTTGTCCCAGACGGCTTCTTGCACCCAAAACTGGCACCTACCTCCTTTATTTGGATGAAAGGCACCAGTTTGGTCATTGGAAAACACATTCCCTATATGTATCTAGAGGGTTCATGGTTTTTTTAAAAATTATTATTATTTATTTATTTTTGGCTGTGTTGGGTCTTCATTGCTGCACGTGGGCTTTCTCTAGTTGCAGCGAGTGGGGACTACTCTTTGTTGCAGTGCGCGGGCTTCTCACTGCGGTGGCTTCTCTTGTTGCGCCGGCTTTTCTTGTTGCGCCGGCTTTTCTTGTTGCGCCGCACGGGCTTCCCAGTGCAGTGGCTTCTCTTGTTGCGCCCGCTTCTCTTGTTGCGCCGCACGGGCTCTCGGTGTGTGGGCTCAGTAGTTGTGGCTCACAGGCTTCAGTAGTTGTGGCTCGCGGGCTCTAGAGCGCAGGCTCTAGTAGTTGTGGTGCACGGCTTAGTTGCTCCATGGCACGTGGGATCTTCCCGGACCAGGGCTCAAATCCATGTCCCCTGCATTGGCAGGTGGATTCTTAACCACTGCACCACCAGGGAAATCCTTCATGGGGTTTTCAGACTGAGCTGGGGCCCTTCCCCTCTATGACACACAGCTGCAAGGTGAGGGTTGTTCCAGGAGTGGCCTGTGGCCTGTCCCAGGGCTGTGAGAAGGCCAAGGGGGAAGCCCAATTCACAGGATATATGTGTGTCTGCATCAGACTCCTCATCTTCAGAAGTGCTCAAAAGGTATATTCTCCATAACATTTTGTAGGTACTTAATGCCCCTGAATTGAATAATTTAAAATGGTTAAAATGGTAAATTTTATCACAAGGTGGGGGTGAGGGGGAACTACACAAAGCCTGTCCAGAGGTGTGTCTCCCAGGCCTGGCATTTTGTACTTAGCTTTAATAGAACCCTCACAGCATGCACTGGGAATACTGGTTTCCATGGCAGTGTCCCTCTTTGAGATCAAGGATCATTCCTTCATTCATTCAATTTATATTTCTTTGTTGAACACATACGATGTGGAAGACCCCTGCTCAGCACTGGGAATCCAATGATGAATGAGATATGGTCCCTGCTCTCAGAAAACTTAGTCTAATGAGGCAGACAGAAACCAAGTAAACAGAATAATTACTAACTGTGCAAAGAGTGTAGGATAACAAACTGAGTGCCAAGCTAGAAAATAAGAGAGAGAGCCCATTTCATGGAGACATGCAGAAGACCTCCTGAAGAGATGCTGGAACATGAAGAACAAACGGGAGCCAGCAAAACAAAGGTGACGGGGACAAGTGCTCCAGGTGGAGGATACCATGCAGGCAAAGACCCAGAGCAGGGAAAGATGGCACAAGCCTCAGGTGAATGCATGAGCGACTTAATAGTGAAGACAGACAGTTTACTTCAACTCTCTTAATCACTTGCTTTTGCCCCTAACATATTTCAGGGCAAGCAGTGGATGACCAGCTGTGGAAACAACTTGGGCACTCGACCACTAACACTTTACAGTCTGATAAGAAAGAAAAGAATTGCTGTTCACTCTGATGGTTTGCTTACACATGCTTGTCCTTCCTCAGAAGGGGCTACTCCATTCCCTGATGGTCAGTCTGTGTTGAGAGCCTGGTTTCCAGCTCAGGAAGGGCAGAGTCTCCAGGTGTGTGGTGACCATGGCAGTGTGGTACCCAGTTTACACTGGTAGGAACTGGAGTTGTTCAGCCTGGGTTCAAATTCTGGCTGTTCTTTCTCACCAGCTTTGTGACCTTGGGCATCTCTCCATACCTTCCCCCTCATGTAAAAGTGGAATGTTGTGAGGCTCCAATGAAATAATAAACACTTAGAATAGTACCTGAGAAGTACTCAACAGATATTAATCATTTAATTATTATGTAAAAAAGGAACCATGGATCCCATCACTTTGCTACTGCTTAGGCTGAAATGAACAGTTATACAAACTTTTAAGTGTGAGAATGAGTAGACCGCTTGCAGAGCATTCAATAGAGCACGCAGACCTTTCGTCCAGGTCACTATCATAATAGCTTGAATAATGGTTGGTTGAGTAACAAACAAGGAACCAAGTAGTCAGGGTTAGAGCAGATGCTCATTAACTTCTGGGGAAGAACATATGAAGCATTTGCTATTTCTAAGGAAAAGTTATTTGTGGCAGGCGTGCTAGTTGCCTACCTGAAACTCATTCTTCTCCTTTTCTTCAATTAACAAACTTCTGGTTTTCTTTGGGGCAGTAACATGCCCAGGTAAAAGACCTTCTCATACTCCCTTGCAGCTAGGAGTGGCAATTTGAACCAAGCCTGGCCAGTTAAAAGTAAGCAGAAGTTACTGGGTGGAACCTCTGGGAAAGCATTTCAAAAGCAGCTGACTTGGATGGAATCTGCCTTTTGTTTTTCCTCCTTTTTCCTGCCTAGAATAGGTATGTGATGCCCGGGTATGCAGTAGCCATCTTAAGACTGTGAGGATGAAGACTATATGCAAAGGAGGCAGAACAAGAAGACTGAAGACTACCCCTTGGCTTATTACCTCTAGACTAACTGTTAAATGAGAAAAAAAATGAACTGCTAATTTAATTAACCTGCTGTGGTTGGTTGTTTTTCAGTTATATGCAGCCAAACACAATTCTAGCAGAAAGGGCTAAAGTGGCATTCACTGCTAACCGAGACATACAAACTGTTTCCTTAGCCAAAGACACAACTAATAATGTAATGATTCTACTGGGTTGGGTATTCTCATTACCCTTCAAACTCCTTTGAAACTAGGGTACATGGGAGTTAACATTGGAAAGTGGACCAAGAAGGCATTCTTCAAATTGCAGTGCTTTTATTAGAATATTATTAATTGCAGATTTTTTAAAAACTACACACATGGAAAAAGGAGAACACTCAGAAATACTATTACAGATTAGGCAAATTAGTAGGAGGAAAAAGGTTTCTTCAGTGTATACAAAATGTAAACATTTGCCCTGGGATTTCCCACAGATGGCACAGTCCACAAGGACTTATTTGGAATAAAAATATGTCTATCGGATCTTCAGTATAGTCTCTATACTGCAAACTTGCTACATTGAAGTTAAAGTTACTAGCACACCCCGAATTTTCTATGCAAAAAACTAAGTGGTCCCAATCAAGGCAACTGAACATCAACTGCTACATGTGAAAGCAGAGGCACCAAAGCAAATCAATCTTCCAACAATGGGCTTCCACTCACTATGCTAATTGTATTTACATTTACCTTGAGAGAGATTACAAAAATATACACAGTATATAAAACCCCTACTTGAGTCTGTGGTGGAAAGTGAAACATTTCTTTATCAGGCGCTCCAAAGCCATTAAATCAGTCACTTGAACTTAGGGAGAGAAGACTAAGAAGAGGCCCTCTTCTGTTCAGAAAATGGGGACTCGTAAACATCCATGGGTGGGCAGGTACAAACCAGGTGCTGATCTCCATAGATGTCATCAATCCGGGCAATGGTTGGCCAGAATTTGTTTTCTGGTTTCACGAAGGGCTGCAAGGGACAAAAGATGGAAATCTTCCGGGATATTCTGAGAGGTTTCTCTTGGTGGGGAAGAGGAAACTGCAATGATATTCCCACGGCCTGAGGTACCATTAGCCCAACAAGTACTCAAGAAGTATAAAAAGCTAAAATCCAACCTCCTTCATTACTGTCCATCCGAATCCCCCTGTCCCTACTCTGCCGAGCATACCACAGAGCACCTTCACCTAAGAATCAAAGGGGAGAAAGACTGCATTTGGGCCCATCTCTCTGTTGGATGATGGTAGAAAACATCGATCCACTTGACAGGGACTCCTGTTTGGTCTTCCTGCACTGTGCACCCTGAGGATTCCCAGGCCCCTGGTTGGCATTCTGACTCTGACCTCAGAGCTCTGAAAGCCAATTCCTGTGTTCTGCATTGTTCTGCAAAGGTGTCCTACGTGTGGTCACTATGGTGAGTAGACAGCAAGAGTGGGAGCCCTTCAGCGCAGGTGATGGCCCCTCATACACACATGAACGTGGACCAGCTGGCACATCCAGTTTCAGAGGAGAACTTACGAGTGGGAATGCTGCCACCTCTCTGGAATACGGCCGATCCCAGTGGGAGGACGTGACGCAGGTCAACGAGTGTGGAGACATCTGAGACAGAGACATGGATGGGAAGAGGGGTCAGAGCAGAACACTGCCTTTTCCTTCCACACGTCACATCAACCAGTGAGGTGATGGAAGCCCATGGACGGAGGGTGGTGGTTTTGTTTCAGTTTGGGGGGAAGGAAATTTTGGTAGGAAAATTTTTACTGTGAAATATTTCAAATATCAGAAAGTTATAGTAATAAAATAAGCACCCAACACAAATCAACATTTTTGTCATATTTCTTAACGTTTTAAAACAAGAAACATTACAGATACAGTTGAAGCTGCCTGCATATCCCCTTCCATCTTATTGCTGGCCCTCCCCAGCGATAACCACTATCTTGAATTTGGTTGCACAATTCTCATCATGTTTTTATACTATTACTGCATATATTAATAAACTGCATAGAGCCTAGTTTGGTACACTTCTAAACCTTATATCATCCTGTGAGTATTATCCTCCACTTGCTTTTGTATCTCAGTACTGTATTCTTTAGATGTCTATTGCTATTTTTAAAAAAAAAACTGCCTAAACCCGGAAAGAATCCAGAGAAAAGAGAAATAATAATGAGAGCAAATCATATTATATTCCTCCACTACCCTGTCAAACTCACACTGAGCACAGTCCTGGCCTTCTCCCACCAGCCACTGGCCCCAGCACTCCACCTTCAGCTGGGCAGCTCTGGAACTTGCCTGAGCTCCCCTGAACATCTCATACTCCTCTGGCTTGAAGCCATAACAACAGAACCACAGCCTTCGAGGTATTCTCAGTTCATGATCCCTCAGCTTAATAATGTCTGGACCTAATACAGAACTTAGAGGTCTGACCAGATATAAAAGGAACATATCTTGGAAGAGGCGAAGTAATGCCTAACAATTTTGTTTCCATTGTAGGCCATAAACATGGTAAAACATTCAGGCCAAGTACCAATCTGCTTGTTCTAAGAGATAACTACTCCAATAAAAGAATATATTTATCCAGAGTTTATAAGGTAAATAATCTCAGTAGAGGGCTTCCCTGGTGGCGCAGTGGTTGGGAGTCCACCTGCCGATGCAGGGGACACGGGTTCGTGCCCCGGTCTGGGAGGATCCCACGTGCCGCGGAGCGGCTGGGCCCGTGAGCCATGGCTGCTGAGCCTGCGCGTCCGGAGCCTGTGCTCCACAACGGGAGAGGCCCGCGTACTGCAAAAATAAAAAATAAATAAAAATAATAATAATAATCTCAGTAGAGTGCATCAAACAGAGACACAGAATGATAAGACTTCTCCAACTATATAGGGTCCTTCAGCCTCTGCTCCCTCCTTTGGAAGCCAACTGGGTCCTTGTGGGGTAAATAGCTCCCGCAACCACCAAACACATACATAAAGTTAAAACATATCAGAAATAACCACATTTGGGGTTTCCCTGAAGGTCCAGTGGTTAAGACTTTGCCTTCCAATGCAGGTGTTGTGGGTTCCATCCCTGGACAGGGAGCTAAGATCCCACATGCCTCGTGGCCAAAAAACGGAAACATAAAACAGAAGCAATATTATAACAAATTCAATAAACACTTTAAAAATGGTCCACATCAAAAAAATCTTAAAAGAAAAAGAAAAGAAATAACCACATTATACTTGAGTAACGACTGTTGTGTTGATTCAAGAAGATTTAAACTTCCAGGTAATGAACGTATGGTCTGCTCAGAAGAATGGCATTATTCTAGGCAAGAATATCATCTTCCTGTAAGACTTCAGAGGTTGCCAGCACACCATCCAGACACTGTTTTCTACTCTCTGGGATATTTTAGATAAAGTACCAGTGCCTACGTACCTTCAGTGGATTGACCCTAGGGTCAATGCGGCCCTCCTCAATGTCGGCGATTTCCTGCCGAATGCTGATCATGGCATCACAGAACCTATCCAGCTCTGCCTTGTCTTCCGACTCAGTGGGCTCAATCATGAGAGTGCCTGCCACTGGCCAGGACATGGTAGGGGCATGAAATCCTGCAAAGGAGATGGGGGAACTTGTGTCACTAATTTTGACCTCTCCAGTTGTGAAGAAGAGACCCTCCCCATCTTATAGTTTATCCCAAGGAAAATAATCTGATAAATTTGCTACCATATATATCTAGGGATTCATTTTAGCACTATTTATGGAAGAAAAGCTTAGGAAATAACCTAACATCCAACAACAGAGGATTGGTTAGGCAAATTTTACTGGGCTTCCATACAATAAATATGCAACCATTCTTAGTATTTAAATGTATATTTGTTAATATTTTTGAATGTTTACCCAACTTAAGTGAAAAAGGCAAGCTACCTAATGATATTGTCTCATTTCTATTTTTAAAATGGCAAAGTATTTATATATATACACATATATGTGTGTATGTGTATATATATACATACACTTTAAATATGTATGTATATTTTATGAGGGAAGCTGCTTTGAAGAATAAATACTAAAATTCTAACAGGGTTATTGCCAGAAAATGAGACTAGGGTTTTTATTTCACTTTGTGTTTTAGAATCTTTTTATAATGTTCATGTATTACTTTCAGTTAAGAGAAATTAAAATATTATAGCCTATCAAAAGTTAAATAATGAGGTAACAAGCATTAAGGAGCCTGGGGTGAGCGTTACTGTCCCTATTTTACAGATGAGGAAACTGAGGCTTGCCCAGGATGTAGAAAGTCTTTGCCTTTACACTGAATACAGGCTGAAGGTATTTCTATGTTTCCAAAAGCTTTCACATGTTAAGATGAATCGACAAGACACGTGGTCAAGAGACAGATTTCCTGGACAAAAGCCAAAAACAACTTTTTCCCAATTCTTACACTTTTTCCTATGAAACTTTAAAAGAGTGGGCTTCCCTGGTGGCGCAGTGGTTGAGAGTCCGCCTGCCGATGCAGGGGACACGGGTTCGTGCCCCGGTCCGGGAAGATCCCACATGCCGCAGAGCGGCTGGGCCCGTGAGCCATGGCCGCTGAGCCTGCGCGTCCGGAGCCTGTGCTCCGCAACGGGAGAGGCCACAACAGTGAGAGGCCCGCGTACCGCAAAAAAAAAAAAAAAAAAAGATTAAGAACAGCTCCCAGGTTGATATTTCTGTCAACTAAGTTGGCCCTGGAGGGCAATGGTTCCCAATTCTGGTGTGCATCATTACTTGGAGTGCTTTATAGCGTCATGCCTGCATTCTTTAAGGGATTGTCTTCTCAACATTTTATTATAAAATTGTTCAAATATACCGATAAGTTGAAAGGACTGTAGAGTGAACACCCATACACCTTCTACCTAGAATCTACAATGATGCTCTGTTTGCTTTATCACATATCTAGTCATCTATGCCTATCACATATCTAAGGCATCCATCTTAGTTTTGATGCATTTCCAAGCATGTTGCAGTCATCAGTACACTTCCCCCTTAAACACTTCAGCGTGCATATTAGCTAGAATTCAATATCTGAATTCAATATCTGTCCCCGTATTTTTGTGATAGTTTACTTATTGCGAAATACACAAATCTTTAAGTGTACAATTTAATGAATTTTGACAAATGCCTACAACTGTGTCACCCAAATCAGAAAGGGATTTCTTTTTTAAACAACAAGCTGATCTCATTACCCATTAAGTCTGACCTCAATTCCATGTGTGAGCAAATTCAGCCCAGTATTTTCTGCTGTAGTGGTTCCCATATCTGGAACCATCTGAGTTGTCATGGAAACATGGATTCCTGGATTTTAACCCTGATTCAGGAAATCCAAGGTATAAGCCTTTAAAAACTCATATCAGAATCAGGTTAAGTTTGGAAATCTCTGCCGTGTGGCAGCATGCGCCACACTCACCTGATAGGACTCATCCACAGAGTGCTTGTAAACACAGATTACTAGGCCTCACCCCTAGTGTAATCAGTAATTCTGATTCAGTAGGTGATTTAGACCCAGAATCTGTGCTGTCATTTTCACTGCTTGTTTTTTTTACTTAGCCGTTGATTCATTCTCTCACTTATTAAGCACAATTGTTCTGAGTGCCAGGCACCTGGACAATTCTGGGCTTAGGGCAAGCACAGCCATCACTCTATCAAACATCAAAATATCAAGGTTGTAGATAGAGCAGAACTTGGAAATACTGGGCAGTAACTTCAAATACCACCTCCCTCCTACCTCCATCCCCCACCTCGCTCCCTGCAAATGCTGCAGTCAGATGCGGGATACAGACCACACATCGCAGAAGGGAAGCCTTAACCTGAATCAGCCATCACTCAGCCATTGCCTGGGAAGTTAAGTCGGGTCATAGGAGCAGCCAACAGGAGATTTTGAGGTAATTGCTAATTTCATTAATGAAAACTGTCTCTGGTTTTCCCATTTATTATCAGTGTAACTCTACATAATAAGATCATTCATTCACGAGAGAAATGAGTGACACACGTGGGACTCCCGTTATGATACGGTAGTAAAACTATTAAATTATTAAAGTTTTTACATTCCTTATTAAAAGAAGTCATTCAAATCATCTTAAAATTCAGATAGGACTCCACATCCATCAAAAGGCAAAGTTCTCCCCAACTTAGCCTTCCTGAGAATTGAAGGTTCTGTGATGCTATTAATAATGTCACTAAGAAAATGTATTTTAATAACGGCTGTGCTGAGTGAACATCCACTAACAACACACAGGTAAAAGACTTCACAGAAAATCACATCATCTCTGTGGAAACAAGGTGCACCTATTCCTTCATCTCTATGAGCAGCTAAAACAGCTACGCCATGATAGAGGTGGCTATAAAACTCAAATGCCACTCATCTTTCTAACACTCCTACAGGATGCCTGCTTCACTTCCTTCTCTTTCATGGACCTCTCTGTTTACCAGGAGTAGGATAGGTGGAAGGATTTACCAGAAACATGGGCAGAGAGCAGCGATCATTTTCTCTGGGATTTTTAACTTTGTTAACTATAAAGTCTTCTTTACCTGGCTGCTGATGGATTCAAAATGTGTGATTTAATATCTTTTGAAGGATGGTACCAATGGAGTCATGGGGAAAGTTTTTTCTCTATCCACAGCCCCCAGATCCCCATTTAGCCTGTGGATCAGTTTACTATGGTACCTGCACATTCAGTCTGTGGTCCATAGCCAGCATGGGCAGCTACGTGAATGTCAAAAACCCAAGTTCCCCTACAAGGGGTCACTCGCGGGAGACCACTCACCATAATCCTGAAGCCTCTTGGCCACATCGACGGCCTCAATATTTGCAGACTTTTTGAAGGGTCTGGTATCCAAAATAAACTCATGAGCCACATAACCTGTTGAGGAAAATTATTTCAGCTCAAGATTAACATCAGCTTGTTGTTTTACCCAAGCAAATGAACAAATAAACCAGCTTTTTAATGCATATCATTGAGGTCTAAGAAACCATGGGCATTTGGTAAGTTTATAGTTGACAACAAAGATTTCATCTGCTCTTATTACATATAAAAATTGTTAACATGTTGGGCCAATATGTCCAGTCCTCAGTGCTCAACACACCCATGAGCCAGGAGGCTGGTGGGAGGTTGAACAGGAGCTGGAAGACTTGTTGAGGTCCCAGGGGATGAGACCATTTCTACTCAAAGGACCTAAAATCTACTTGCAACAGTTAAACATGTCATCATGGGCCTGATCCTTTTATATAAAATATTTCTAGAGTTAAAGGTACATTGACACCCTTTTCAACAACATTGCTCCCAACATCAAATAACGGTTTCTTCTGTGTGTGTGTGTAAATACATACTAAACAAATATCCATAAGACACAGAATTTTATTTGATTCTTCAAAGGGGCTTTTGAGGTTTTGGTTTCAGGCTTCAGGCTGAGAATTAGAAATAAGGGCTGTCAAACAGCACACCACAAGTGGCAAGGAGCTGATGAGGCCGAAGTCTTGTGGGGGTCAGTTCACTTTGTTCTAATTTGTAAACCAATTGCCTCTCTAGCCTCAGGCCGCCATCTCCCCAGCATGACTTGTTGACCACCCATCCAACATCTAGAATAAACCACGGAGTAAGTCAGCATTTTCTTAAATAGAACAACATTCCCGGGAGCTTCCCAAATTCCATGGCCCACACAACTGATGAATTTCCTTCAAAGAAAGTATCTACTCAGGTGAAAATAATGAACTCCTTCTTAACCCGCTATCCTGAGCCTCAGCAAACAGTGAATCTACTTACAGATACTTGGAGCAGACATAACTCCTCAAGCCTGAGAAGAAAAGCTCCAGTCATTAACAGCCCCTGAAGATCTAGTATGTGTACTGCTCTGCTTCTTGTGTGATGAACACATGTGAAGGGATTGGCTTTGTTTGAAAACAAAAGTAGGAGAACCTGAGACTTTGAATATACTGTCACTGCATATTTTTAAAACAAGCTTTCTAACTGTGATGAGGATTCAATTGTAAGGAGTGTGGTTCAAAAGTAGAAAGGTGGGCTTCCCTGGTGGCGCAGTGGTTGAGAGTCCGCCTGCCGATGCAGGGGACACGGGTTCGTGCCCCGGTCTGGGAAGATCCCACATGCCGCGGAGCGGCTGGGCCCGTGAGCCATGGCCGCTGAGCCTGCGCAGCCGGAGCCTGTGCTCCGCAACGGGAGAGGCCACAACAGTGAGAGGCCCGCGTACTGCAAAAAAAAAAAAAAAAAAAAAAAAAAAAAAAAGTAGAAAGGTGTATTCAGAGGTAGATAAACTTAGACCCAAAAAAAGTGCCTAAAAGAAATGACCAGCTGGAATGTTCAGGGGGAAAATCATGACATTATTTAAATCCTCATCAACTATTAATTTCAGGAATGCTAAATGCCCAACGACACTACCCCATTTGGGGAGCCCAACCTCAAGCTTCGACCTTTCTTTTCTGAGGCTCTGGCAGCCATCCCAACACCATGACAATGACTCGAAGAAGAAGGCTAATGGAGCTCACTGCTCTGAAGAACACTCAGCCATCAGGAGGGGAGGAGGAGACGGACACACGGTGGGGAGGAGTCTCTCTTGCTGGCGGGCAGACAGCACAGTCTTTCAAGCAGAGGTTCAGTAATAGCTGAAAGGCCGCATCAAGCCAAGCCCAGCCCAGTGCTGCTAAAGCAAGACTTCATCTGCAGAGGCCCCGCCACAGCCAAGTGGTTTGGGAAGAGCTCCATTTTCAAAATGAGGTTCAGATGTTATTTTCTAAGTCCATATTCTAATACATTCAAATGGAAACTGTAGTGGGATTTCAGCATCTCTCTCTCTCTCTCTCTCTCTCTCTCTCTCTACTTGAGGCTGAAAAGGGGTGAAATTTAAACTTGGTTGTTCTTGGAGGCCAGATCCCAAGATGTTCATCTTTGTTTGCAGTTTTTAAGGAGAAAAAATATACAAATATATGGCATATGGTGAGTCAGAGTAATCTGAAGTAGAAATTGTATAAACTGATCAGTGCAAGTTTTAATTTTCAGTGAGTATGTGTTTCCTCTGGGTCTAACCATGACTATAGCTGAGAGTCTGAAAGGATAAGTTGAAGGAGCAAGGAAAGAAGAAGGGTCGGGGGGATGATAGAAGAGTAAAATAAAAGTGGCTTGGCTCTAGACAGTATGGTACTGGCACAACAACAGAAATATAGATCAGTGGTACAAGATAGAAAGCCCAGAGATAACCCACACACCTGTGGTCACCTAATCTATGAAAAAGGAGGCCAGAATATACAATGGAGCACAGACAGCCTTTTCAATAAGTGGTGCTGGGAAAACTGGACAGCTACATGTAAGAGAATGAAATTAGAACACTCCCTAACAGCATACACAAAAATAAACTCAAAATGGAGTAAAGACCTAAATGTAAGGCCAGACACTATAAAACCCTTAGAGGAAAACATAGGCAAAACACTCTCTGACATAAATTACAGCAAGATCTTTTTTGACCCACCTCCTAGAGAAATGGAAATAAAAACAGAAATAAACAAGTGGGACCTCATGAAACTTAAAAGCTTTTGCACAGCCAAGGAAACCATAAACAAGACGAAAAGACAACCCTCAGAATGGGAGAAAATATTTGCAAATGAAGCAACTGACAAAGGATTAATCTCCAAAACATACAAACAGCTCATGCAGCTCAATATCAAAAAAAACAACCCAATCAAAAAAATGGGCAGAAGACCTAAATAGACATTTCTCCAAAGAAAATATACAGATGGTCAACAAACATTTGAAAAGATGCTCAACATCACTAATTATTAGAGAAATGCAAGTCAAAACTACAGTGAGGTATCACCTCACACCAGTCAAAATGGCCATCATCCACAAACAATAAATGCTGGAGAGGGTGTGGAGAAAAGGGAACCCTCATGCATTGTTGGTGGGAATGTAAATTGATACAGCCACTATGGAGAACAGTATGGAGGTTCCTTAAAAACTAAAAATAGAACTATCAGGGCTTCCCTGGTGGCGCAGTGGTTGAGAGTCCGCCTGCCAATGCAGGGGACACAGGTTCGTGCCCCGGTCCGGGAAGATCCCACATGCTGCGGAGCAGCTGGGCCCGTGAGCCATGGCCGCTGAGCCTGCGCGTCCGGAGCCTGTGCTCTGCAACGGGAGAGGCCGCAACAGTGAGAGGCCCGCGTACCACCAAAAAAAAAAAAAAAAAAAATAGAACTATCATCTAGCAATTCCACTCTTGAGTATATATCTGGAAAAGATTAAAAACTAATTCAAAAAGATATATGTACCCCAATGTTCACTGCAGCACTATTTACAACAGCCAGGACATGGAAGCAACCTAAATGTCCATCAACAGATGCATGGATAAAGATGTGGTACATATATACAATGGAATATTACTCAGCCATAAAAAGGAACGAAATTGGGTCATTTGTAGAGACATGGATGGACCTAGAGACTGTCATACAGAGTGAAGTAAGTCAGATATCATATATTAACACATATATGTGGAATCTGAAAAAAACTGGTATAGACAATCTTATTTACAAAGCAGAAATAGAGACACGGACATAGAGAACAAACGTATGGATACTATGGGGTAAGGGGTGGGTGGGATGAATGGGGAGATTGGAATTGACATATATACACTACTAAGTGTAAAACAGATAACTAACTAATAACAGATTGTGTAGCACAGGGAACTGTATGCTCTGTGGTGACCTAAATGGGAAGGAAATCCAAAAAAGAGGGGATATATATATATACATATTGCTGATTCACTTTGCTGTACAGAAGAAACTAACACAGATTTGTAAAGCAACTATACCCCAATTAAAAAAAAAAAAAAAAAAGAAAGAAAGAAAGTGCCTTGGCTCTAAGCTTGGAACATCCCCCCTCCCAACCCTTCATGTGTTAATTATCTTACAAGGCTGAAGATGACATGGGAAAGTGCTACAGAAAGATAAGGCTTCCCAAAACCCTCCTTGAGAGCAGGCACTTAAAACTTCTTATCCTGCATCCTCAGAGTGAGTGCCCAGAAATAAATGGAACTCACTAGCTAATTAGAAAGCTTGGGTGGGCAATCAACGCTTGGTCAAGCTTTTCATTTGCAACCCAGGGACCACAACTAACAGCATCAAGACTCCTGTTTCCCTGGGAATGAGGTCAAGTAGGTGGGCCACCCCCCCTAGCCTCAGGAGGTCACTTCCCAGCCAGGGATGTGAGGGTCCAGCCTCTAAGGCCCATGTCCACCTGCCCATAAAGGCCACCGGGAAACCTCTTCAGGGACAGGAATTTCCAGGCAGAGTTAGGTTTGCCTAAGGTCAAAAAGAGATAAGCATTTAAGAAATTAAAACATAAATAAAACACTGGGCTACTAACAAAATGGCCTATCCACTGATGGGAACTCTACTTGGGTCAAACAGTGAGCCTAGCCTCCCACAAGAGCAGACACCTGTGAATTTTTTCAGTTCCTCCTTTAAAAATGCCTCACCCTACCTGAGGTAATTTCTTTCCTTCTCCTAGCAGAATAAATACTACTGCTGCTTCCCCATCCCAGTTCTTCGCTATCACTTCCTTGTTTCACAAAACACGAAGCCTCAACAAGTTTCGCTGGTATTTTCAAATCTCTCAAAGAAATGGTTCATAAAGGGAAGGCTGGAGTTCATTAAAATTATTGCCTCACAGTCGTCCATGATTCCAGTCTTATTTAGAGCTGGTAAATATGATTAAGATGAGTAACGTCTTCTAATATTGCCATTAGACATTTTGGAATACAATGTGTTTATTAAGAACATTTCTATTTTGGGCTCTCAGGAGGTATGGCAATCATTCTTTTTTAGGCCCTAAAATACTAAGCCTCCGATCGTATAATGAATGTGTTTACCAGACCAAACACAAGACAATTTTTGGTTTCGTGAACTTTGGGATTGGGTAAGAAAGTCTGTAATCATCAATCTCTTTCTGCTTGGGATGAGAAATACAATTCATTATTTAATTCTTGGATAAAATGTCAAAACAAATGGAAATTTCATCCATCTTTGTGTTGCAAATCTCCTGGGACAGTCTCTGCCCGAACCAGTCACGTGATGCCAAGCACACGACAGGCACCTGAGCAACAGGTGCTCATTCACTTTCCCCTCCTGGAGTGCCATGCATCCCCATGCGGTCCACACCACATTTGTTCTCGCTCTAAAGAACTCAGGCTTGCATCGCACAACTCTGTGAGCACACTAAAAACCACTGAAATTCAGTGGGTGATGTGTATGGTATGTGAATCCTATCTCAATGAAGTTGTTAAATAAACTTAATCCTAAGGAAGTATTAAATAAAAAATAACAATTAGAAGAAAAAAAACCCTAAACCTTGTAGATTAAAGCAAAAAGATTATTTTCACCCATCAAATTGGCAAAGACATTTTGGGTTTGGTTTGTGTTGCTTTCCCAGCCTGGCACTTGGTGCTCACTGGGCCCCAGTGCGATGGTCACTCTTATGCTGTTAGAATGAAATCAATTGCTATTGTCTCTGAGGGGAAACAAGGCCATACATTTCAAGAGCTTAAATGCATTCAGATCCTCTGAGATAACTTCTCTTCTACAGAAATAGTCAAGGACATTAAAAAAAAAAATCTAGGTCAAAGATGTTCATTGCAGCATTGTTACAAATGCAAATAACATGGTGGGCAGGAGGTGTGGGGGGGACCCCTACAATTACTTAAATCATGGTATATATGATAGAATCGATGTAGCAACTTTCAAAGCACCTTTAATGACTAGAAAATAATCGCAATATAAAATAAAGTTAAAAAACAGGATACACACTGTGTTTATAATATGATCTCAATTGTCTAAAAGTAAGGTGGGAAGGAATACAGCAAAATATTCAGTGGTAATGTCTGTTTGATGGAACCATGGATCATTTATATTTTCTTCCTCAAACTCTTTTATTGTCCAAATTTTCTATATTGAGCATATGTACATGACTTACATAATCAGACAAAACCAATACTGATGCTAATCCTGAAGGCCAATACATAAGCAGGATGCATCTCACAGCACAGGAGCTATATTTGAATTAATTAGTAGCTCTTGTAGCTTCTTTCATACCCAACACAAGCATTTCATTGTGTTGCTTAGAGACATATTACCCACAACTTTTCTTTCCTACTCTCTGGGGAGCATTGTTAACCAGAGCTCCCGATTATTTAGTTCTTTTCTATTTTCAAACTCCAGAACCACCCTTTTGGATACATATTTACAAAGCAAGATCAGCCTTTAAATTAAAGATCACAGGTGGAGATGCACACTTCCCTGGGCTGGAGACACTAAGAGCCAAAGCGTCGCCTCATACCCGTGGCCCTGGGTCTGGGCGCTGGTTACTGACGGCTCTCTGCTCTCTCTGCCCCAAGTTCAAGACCTGTGGCCCCCTGGTCTCAGATTCCGTGCCCACAGCCCCTGCGCCGCCTGTCCACCTGCCTCTTAGCGCCACCCTCCCATCACCTCCAGGGTGACTTGACTCCCCCTTCTATTATTCCCTCTATTGTAGCTTCACTCTCCCCTCTTCACAGCCTTTTCCCTGGCAGCTTAAAATCATCTTGTTCTCTTATTTAAAAACAAACAAAGCTGGGCTTCCCTGGTGGCACAGTGGTTGAGAGTCCACCTGCCGATGCAGGGGACACGGGTTCATGCCCCGGTCCGGGAAGATCCCACATGCCGCGAAGCGGCTGGGCCCGTGAGCCATGGCTGCTGAGCCTGCACGCCCGGAGCCTGTGCTCCACAACGGGAGAGGCCGCAGCAGTGAGAGGCCCGCGTACAGCAAAAAAAAAAAAAAAAAAAAAAAAAAAAAAGCTGCATCCTATTGAAGCAGCTCCTGTCCCCCTTCACCACCAAACCCCCCAAACCATGAAAGCTTCTCCCTTCTCCCAACCTCAGCCTACTTCTCAGCCCATTTCCATCTAGCATCTACCGCACTGTTGGGCCCTAACTGCTTTCGAAGGTGACCAAAGGCTTCCTAATTGTGAAAGGCAATGGTGCTTTTTAAGACTCATAAGACCTGAGTCTTTTTAAGCCACCTGCTCTTCAGCCTGTCCCTCCATGTCACGTAAGACCACCCACATGTGCTGACTGTGCGTGTTGTGCTGACACGATGCCAGGGACCGAGGCAGCCACAGCCTCCACCGGGCAGGAGCTCAAGGTCTGCAGGAGACAGCCAGATGATAAACGGAGTGGGAGAAGCCTCCGCGGAGGAGGGAGCCGAGAGGAGCAGTTCTCGCCACCGGGAAAGGAAAGGGCAGCCTCAGGGAGGAGGTGGGGCCAGAGCAGAGGCAGGAAGGACAGGCGCCATGACATATGCTGGGGGTTGGGAAGGGGGGCATCTAAAGCTGCCTCGGCACAGAGGCCCCCTCACCAGATGCCACTTTTCCTGCACCCACTCCATGTAGCCATCTGCTTCAGGGGTTTTGCTCTGGCTTCTCAACACTGTTTCCTTGGGTCCCACCATTTCCAAGAGGCTGCTTTCAGATTCTGTGCCCAGAGCCACATCTCTGCAAGTCTACCTGCTCCAGCCTCTCCCATCACTTCCAGGGAGAGCTTGTTCCTCCATCTCTTACTCCAAGAGGGAGGCTTACCTAACATTTCTTCACTCTCAACTAATTAGTAACTAACTCCCCTGATTCTACTTCTAACAGCATGTGCATCTCCTCCCACTGCCTTACTGATATTAACATCCTCTTAATCCTGTCATTACCCTGCTCAACAACCCTTCTGGCCCAGCTGTAGAGTCCAGAGCCTTCCAAGGCCTTCCAAGCCCCATGCTACCTCTCCAGCCTCATCCTCATCTGCTCCCTTTCCTCCTATCCCATCCCTCAACCCACCCGACACTCCTGCCACCCAGACAGCTCCTTTCTCTCCGGCTTGCTCCTGTATCTCTGTTTACTGGGGTTCTGCTACTCTTCCTTTCAGGCTTATCTCAAACGGCTCCTCCCAGAAGGTTCTCCCAACTATTCTGCCCTGCCTCTGCCCAGTCTGAATTACTCCACTCATTCCCATGGAACTGGAGGAGGTAATGAGTGCCTGGTATTTATGTATACGTCTCTCAGTGGTGTGGGCTCCGTGTTGGCCTGCGCTTCAGACACTAGTGCATGGCAGAGCCTCGCAAGTAGTGATATCCTGTTTACTAAACTTAAGTGCTTTCCAGTAACTCTAGGCTTTTCTCTGGTCTGTGCTAAGAAACAGAAGTTCCCCACCCTCTTCTGAAAGCCTCATCCACTAGGTCCAACTTGGTTTGGCCAAGGAAGAAAACCAAGGTGAATACAGACTAAAGTTCATACTTGCCTCTTGCACCCCGGAAAAGGACTCTGTAGTGTTTTTCTAATCTCTTGGCCATGTAGTTGGCATTTAATATAGCAATTTCTGTGGCCTGTTTAAGGCCCTTGCCTCCCATCATCTGCAACAGAGGAAAAAAGAGCCATCAACCACGGAACAGGGAAACCCAATGGACACTAACCAAAGGTATCCCCAGATAAATCCCACTCACAAAGGAAGTCAGCCTACCATCACTCTCTGGATTGCAGATGAGTGAAATATCCTAACAAGAATATCTGTCAATCCTCTCTAAGCCTGAAATAATTTTTGGTTTCCTCCTTTGAACAGTAATTTTATGCTTCTTATTGTAGTTACAAAGCTTAGAACAGGGCAAAACTAACTGCTGACTATTGTGTTATCTACCAAAGAAAAAGAATTGTTTTTAGGTTACGTGCATTTGGGGGAGGTTTTGTTTGGTTGTTCATTGTGAATTTGAGATGCCTTGATAATTGCCAGGAATCTCATGGGATCTTGGCCAAAATCCCCACTGAATCCATTTTGTATGGTTTGTCTTCCAATTGTCCACATTTGAGGCCTTTATGTTTAACAACTGCCAGGTTCAATCTTATTCTTTTCTGGTGGTTCATAAGTCCCTGTGATTAGATGGGGTGAATGCCATTAGCAGCAAAGAGCTTAAAACCAGGACTGCACCAATTTTTACTCACTACTTTCTTCCCAGAACACCTCATATGATGGAGGCTTGATGTGTATTAAGACATAACTAACGTAAAGCAAATGAGAAAGCACCAAGTAAAAGAGCAGGGACACCAAAGTCCAAAGTAAGGAGAGGACACATTTTGGTCAAAGAAGGGTTCCTAGAGTAAGAGTTAGAACTTGAGTGGAAACTTGAAAATGGGTAGAATGTGGATAGACAAAGAGAAAGGGGACGACACTCCAAGTGAGAAGAACGGCAGAAACAAAGGTAGGGAATGGAAGGCACATGGCTGCAGCTTGGGAGGTGCTGTAGAGCCAGGTAGGCTGTGACTACCTCTCACAAGCCCCAAACCCTTGCTGGGAAGGACCTGGACTTGGTTCAGCCAGCCACTGCCTCTCAGCCTGTGCATCAGAGTCTCTGAGCAGCTTGATGGCCCAAGTCCTAACCTGCATATGCTGAATTTGATTCTCTCTGGGATGGGCCCTAGGCAAGTGCATTTTGGAGGAATCCCCTAAAGATTTTGTGCAGGCTAGGCTAGGGAGATCCAGTGGTAGAGGCAAAGGGAAGCGAGGAGAGGATGCAGAGCCCTGGTGGGAATCTAGCAGTCCTGTAGGGAGTCTCCAAGAGGGACTGCAGCAGGGAGAGAAGATAATTCTAGAGTCCAGGTGATAAGTAACAACAGCCTGAAATAAAGGAAGGGCCCTAGGTCAGAGGCGTGGCTTAAACCCTACTTTATTTATTTCATTTTTAAACTGAGGCTCTGTCTGGTGTTCCTGGCATATGGCCAAACCAGCCTTGGGGCATTTATTTTCTATATGTGATTCATCTCCATCCCAAATAACGTTCCATAACAAACAACTCAGGTTTGTAGAGACCAAAAGGAAGCTGTAAATTAGATTCTGTTTGCAAAGAAGCAGACCTTTATTATGATTGTTTTTGTTTTTACTGCTTGCAAACTAACTGGAGTATCATTTCAAAAAGCAGGTTTTAGTCTCTGGGGTACAGAAGTGTTGCTCCAGCTTCCCAGAAAGTTTTCATTAAGAATCATAAATGCGACACTGTTCAAGAATAACAACCAGCCCAAAGAGTCATCTGGTGTGATTTGCATAGCTGAGTTAGGGGTGTATTTCACCAGAATCCTCCCTTCCTCTAAGGAGGGGAGCCAGTTGGGGAAGGCTGCTCTAATTAGCGGCTGAAGAAGTGCTCCTATCCAATGCACGGTCTTCTCAGCCCAGGAGGTAAGCAGGACAGTTTGAACAAGAGCTGGATAAAATAAACTCAGGCCATAGTGTTTCTTGGAAAAACACAAAGGAAGGAAGCCTGTTCTCTGACAAAGTCTAATTACCCCCGAGAGTATAGTTCCACAGGCCCTAAAGGGCAAAGAGCTTTGGGAAACCACCAGATAAGCAAATTTCTGCTATTTTCATCTTATCCTCCAGGCTCCCAAGAAATATAAAGCGAAATGAGATGTAGTCCTAAAATTTATCCCAGGATCTCAACCAAGTGTAATAATTAGTATGTGCACTGTTTTTCACTTGCGAGGGGCCATACAAATCCTACAGGAAACCAAATGACGTGGCCAGAACATCCATATGACTCATGGTACTTAACTCTGTCTGGAAAAATATATCTGGCATGTCAGTTCCTCTGGTGTTAAACCCACTATGAGAACCCAAAGGAAAACAGCCTGATGAAGAAGAGACAAAATGAGTTTTAGCTGATCCCTTTAAGAAGGTTTCTTCCACTCAAGCCAGCAATTTTCAAGTCTGCAGTCTCAGTTCCCCACCCACACATCACATCCCCCCACCCCTCTAACACACATCCATAGGCCTCACCTTAATATAAGCCCATGAAATGGGCAAGATGGAACTGGAGCCCCAAGGGGCCGCGCTGATGGTACCCAAAGGCCGGGCATCTTCGCTTGGCTTTACCGAAATGATGGGATGGTCAGGCAGAAAAGGGACAAGATGCTTCTTCCTGTATTGTTTTTTTTAATACAAATTTAGAAGCTGTAACAAGATCCAGTCTAACCAAACAGGCAGGTGCTGGGCCCTCTCAGGAAGCTCTATTCCTAGCAGAGGAACTCTGACATGGGAGGGACCCGGCACCTGCTAAGGGGCAGATGTTCAGGAAGTGTTCCTTCCTTCCTCCTCTGCTGGAGGCATGGCTCAGCAGCCATCAGCATCCCAGCAGCTCACCCAAGAACCGTGGCGGCAAATCTGGCAGAGACAAGCAGCCTGGAATAGTATGCAGGGCCATGGGCTCACAAGAATGTGGTGACATCCCAGCCCTACACACCCTCTCCCTCTCAGCCCCGGCTCCCACACTCTTTCCCAAGGCATCTAAGGGATATAGAAGGATGCTGCTGAGAAGAAGCCCCATGGGGTAACACATCAGAGGCCAGCATGTGAACGTCAGCCACCCTGCCTCCCCCACAGCTGAGGCACTGGGCCTCCTTCACTTACTATAAATAATAGTAATCAAAAAGGAAAGAAGAAGAAAGCAAGGGGGCCAGGCTCGCAGCATTCCTGAAGACTGACCCCTGCGGCACAGTTTTGGAAAAATGAAGATGCTCAGGAAATGGCTGCTCAGCATCATTTTCATGAGATGATTTGGCTTCACAGTGTAAAGTTATCAACTGCTACAAGATACTGCTTTAGTCTTATTCTGACTTCATCCAATTATTTCTAGTAATAACGTCTGTTTCCTTCTTACTTATCTCAGATGTAATAAGAATTCAGGCTGCAAAGTGTTCAACATCTTACACCCAATTCACTTTCTTTTTGGGGGGGGGCATTTAAGTTCTACTCTCTTAGCAAATTTCAATTATACAATAGTGTTATCAACTATGGTCACCATGTTATATGTTAGATCCTCAGATGTAACCATCAGCTGATTTTAAAAAGAAATAAAGAAAAGCTGCTTAGAAGTCTAAATTAAAGTCTGAGAGGCACTTCTAGGTGCTAATATGCCAGTTCTCAGCCATAATGCTCAGTAAAGGTCCCTATTCATTACTCTGTTAATAATCCTGCTTTGTCTATGCGTGACTGGGAGCTGAGTGAGGTCACACACTGTGGTTAATAAAATCTAAGTATGTTTCTCCTTAGACAAACCCTAAAAGCACCCCTTTCACTGCTCCTCACCCAGCCCTTATAGGCACGCCACATGTGAAGGTATCCTGACACTTGAAGACCTCGATGAGAAGAACAGAGAGTTTGAGACCAATCTTTGATTCTCAGTCTTCAAAGCCATCCTGAAACCAGGGCCCAGAACTCACACTCCGATGGGCCCCATGCCAGGGCCACCTCCGCCATGGGGAATGCAGAAGGTCTTGTGAAGATTTAGGTGTGAGACATCAGACCCAACGTCTCCAGGACGACAGATTCCCACCTACCACAAAGGGAAAGAGCCAAAAGCAAAAGTCAAGAGCTCGAAGGTGTATTCTGGAGAGGCGGCCATTCTTTTCCCCCTGAGAGGAAAGGCAGATGGAGCTGTTCACAGAAACATACTTAATACTACAACCAGGCCGCCCCCACCAGCAGCCTTCACCCTCCATGTGCCCGTGGCCTTTAAACTGCCGGTTCCTCGGCTGGGGACAGGGGCGCTGAGTTTCCTGTTGGGAGGTAAAGCGGCCCCCCTTTACCTCCCAAATGCTGCAAGGAGGCAGGCCTCTGGGCACTAGGTACCCCACCCTCGCCCTACACATGATGGTGCAAGGCCTTCCCAAGGCCAAGGAGGCGGAGCACGTTCCCCAAGAACGCAGTGAGTGGGACACAGTGCCTGTCTCTTCTCCCTCCACAGATGAGAGAATTGAGACAAGGAAATTATATGCCCTACTCGATATAAATACAACTGGATATAAACTTCAGGAGACCAAAGTATATCATCTCTCTCGTTCACTCATGTATCTTGAACATCTAATACTGTGCCAGGCATATGATTGCTCTGGCAGTCCTGCGCCAGCCTCCCGGGCTTCCTCCCAGCACAGCCTGTGAGCGACAGCCCTTCCCTCCCACCTGACGGGGCCTCTGGGGCGAGGAGGTACTGCACAAAAGGAAATCTGAGGCACAGAGAAGTTAACTGCCTGGTCCAAGATCACAGAACTAAGCCGTGAGACTTGAGTTGGTGTCCTTCATGCATCACATCTTCCCATCATTTAAGAAGCCACTGAGATACTTGCATATTTAGCTGTCTCCTACCTGCGGTGTGGCTGACAAGGTCTCGGTGCTCTGGCCTGGTATCAGGCCTGAGCCTCTGAGGTAGGAAAGCCAAGTTCAGGACATTGGTCCACCAGAGACCTCCCAGCCCACGTAATATCAATCAGCAACAGCTCTCCCAGAGATCTCCATCTCAGTGCTAAGACCCAGCTCCACCCAACAGCCAGCAAGCTCCAGTGCTGGATGCCCATGCCAATGAACTAGCAAGACAGGAACACAAGCCACCCATTAGCAGAGACGCTGCCTAAAATCATACTAAGTTCACAGACACCCCAAGACACATCACCGGACGTGGCCCTGCCCACCAGAAAGACAAGATCCAGCCTCATCCACCAGAACACAGGCACCAATCCCCTCCACCAGGAAGCCTACACAAGCCACTGAACCAACCTCACCCACTGGGGGCAGACACCAAAAACAATGGGAACTATGAACCTGCAGCCTGCAAAAAGGAGACCCCCAAACAGAGCAAGTTAAACAAGATGAGAAGACAGAGAAACACACAGCAGATGAAGGAGCAAGGTAAAAACTCACCAGACCAAACAGGTGAAGAGGAAATAGGCAGTCTACCTGAAAAAGAATTCAGAGTAATGATAGTAAAGATGATCCAGAATCTTGGAAATAGAATGGAGAAAATACAAGAAACGTTTAACAAGGACCCAGAAGAACTAAAGAGCAAACAAACAATGATGAACAACACAATAAATGAAATTTAAAATTCTCTAGAAGGGATCAATAGCAGAATAACTGAGGCAGAAGAACGGATAAGTGACCTGGAAGATAAAATAGTGGAAATAACTACTGCAGAGCAGAATAAAGAAAAAAGAATGAAAAGAATTGACGACAGTCTCAGAGTCCTCTGGGACAACATTAAATGCACCAACATTCGAATGATAGGGGTCCCAGAAGAAGAGAAAAAGAAAGGGACTGAGAAAATAACTGAAGAGATTATAGTTGAAAACTTCCCGAACATGGGAAAGGAAATAGTCAATCAAGGCCAGGAAGCACAGAGAGTCCCATACAGGAAAAATCCAAGGAGAAACACGCCAAGACACATATTAATCAAACTAACAAAAATTAAATACAAAGAAAAAAACATTACAAGCAGCAAGGGAAAATCAACAAAAAACATACAAGGGAATCCCCATAAGGTTAAGAGCTGATCTTTCAGCAGAAATCTGCAAGCCAGAAGGGAGTGGCAGGACATATTTAAAGTGATGAAAGGGAAAAGCCTGCAACCAAGATTACTCTACCTAGCAAGGATCTCATTCAGATTCGACGGAGAAATTAAAACTTTTACAGACAAGTAAAAGCTGTAAAAGAATGCAGCACCACCAAACCAGCTTTACAACAAATGCTAAAGGAACTTCTCTAGGCAGGAAATACAAGAGAAGAAAAAGACCTACAATAACAAACCCAATACAATTAAGAAAATGATAATAGGAACATACACATCAGTAATTACCTTAAATGTAAATGGTTTAATGCTCCAACCAAAAGACACAGACTGGCTGAATGGATACAAAAACAAGACCTTTATATATGCTGTCTACAAGAGATCCACTTCAGACCTAGGGACACATACAGACTGAAAGTGAGGGGATGGAAAAAGATATTCCATGCAAATGGGAATCAAAAGAAAGCTGGAGTAGCAATTCCCATATCAGACAAAATAGACTTTAAAATAAAGACTATTACAAGAGACAAAGAAGGACACTACAGAATGATCAAGGGATCAATCCAAGAGAAGATATAACAATTATAAATATGTATGCACCCAACATAGGAGCACCTCAATACGTAAGGCAAATGCTAACAGCCATAAAAGGGAAAATCAACAGTAACACAGTAATAGCAGGGGACTTTAACACCCCACTTTCACCAATAGACAGATCATCCAAAATGAAAATAAATAAGGAAACATAAGCTTTAAATGACACATTAAACAAAATGGACTTAATTGACATTTATAGGACATTCCATCCCAAAACAACAGAATATACTTTCTTCTCAAGTGCTCATGGAACACTCTCCAGGATAGATCATACCTTGGGTCACAAATCAAGCCTTGGTAAATTTAAGAAAATTGAAATTGTATCAAGTATCTTTTCTGACCACAGTGCTATGAGACTAGGTATCAGTTACAGGAAAAAAACTATAAAAAATACAAACACATGTAAGCTAAACAATATGCTACTAAATAACCAAGAGATTACTGAAGAAATCAAAGAGGAAATCAAAAACTACCTAGAAACAAAAGACAATGAAAACACGATGACCCAAAACCTATGGGACGCAACAAAAGCAGTTCTAAGAGGGAAGTTTATAGCAATACAATCCTACCTCAAGAAACAAGAAAAATCTCAAATAAACAACCTAACCTTACACCTAAAGCAATTAGAGGAAGAAGAACCAAAAAAACCCAAAGTTAGCAAAAGCAAAGAAATCATAAAGATCAGATCAGAAATAAATGAAAAAGAAATGAAGGACACAATAGCAAAGATCAATAAAACTAAAAGCTGGTACTTTGAGAAGATAAACAAAATTGATAAACCATTAGCCAGACACATCAAGAAAAAAAGGGAGAAGACTCAAATCAATAGAATTAGAAATGAAAAAGGAGAAGTAACAGCTGACACTGCAGAAATACAAAGGATCATGAGAGATTACTACAAGCAACTATATATGCCAATAAAATGGAGAACCTGGAAGAAATGGACAAATTCTTAGAAAAGCACAACCTTCTGAGACTGAACCGAGAAGAAATAGAAAATATGAACAGACCAATCACAAGCACTGAAATTGAGACTGTGATTAAAAATCTTACAACAAACAAAAGCCCAGGACCAGATGGCTTCACAGGCAAATTCTATCAAACATTTAGAGAAGAGCTAACACCTATCCTTCTCAAACTCTTCCAAAATATAGCAGAGGGAGGAACACTCCCAAACTCATTCAACAAGGCCACCATCACCCTGATACCAAAACCAGACAAAGATGCCACAAAAAAGGAAAACTACAGGCCAATATCACTGATGAACATAGATGCAAAAATCCTCAACAAAATACTAGCAAACAGAATCCAACAACACATTAAAAGGATCATACACCATGATCAAGTGGGGTTTATCCCAGGAATGCAAAGATTCTTCAATATATGCAATCAATCAACGTGATACACCATATTAACAAATTGAAGGAGAAAAACCATATGATCATCTCAATAGATGCAGAGAAAGCTTTCCAAAAAGTCAACACCCATTTATGATAAAAACCCTCCAGAAAGTAGGCATAGAGGGAACCTACCTCAACATAATAAAGGCCATATATGACAAATCCACAGACAACATCGTTCTCAATGGTGAAAAACTGAAACCAGTTCCTCTAAGATCAGGAACAAGACAAGTTTGCCCACTCTCATTGCTATTATTCAACACAGTTTTGGAAGTTTTAGCCACAGCAATCAGAGAAGAAAAAGAAATAAAAGGAATCCAAATTGGAAAAGAAAAACTGTCACTGTTTGCAGATGACATGACACTATACATAGAGAATCCTAAAGATGCTACCAGAAAACTACAAGAGCTAATCAATGAATTTGGTAAAGCAGCAGAATACAAAATTAATGCACAGAAATCTCTTGCATTCCTATACACTAATGATGAAAAATCTGAAAGAGAAATTAAGGAAACACTCCCATTTACCATTGCAACAAAAACAATAAAATACCTAGGAATAAACTTACCTAAGGAGACAAAAGACCTGTATGCAGAAAATTATAAGACACTGATGAAAAAAATTAAAGACATACAAAGAGATGGAGAGATACATCATGTTCTTGATTGGAAGAATCAACATTGTGAAAATGACTCTACTACCCAAAGCAATCTACAGATTCAGTGTAATCCCTATCAAACTACCAATGGCATTTTTCACAGAACTAGAACAAAAAATTTCACAATTTGTATGGAAACACAAAAGACCCCGAAGAGCCAAAGCAATCTTGAGAAGGAAAAACGGGGCTGGAGGAATCAGGCTCCCTGACTTCAGACTCTACTACAAAGCTACAGTAATCAAGACAGTATGGTACTGGCACAAAAACAGAAATATAGATCAATGGAACAGGATAGAAAGCCCAGAGATAAACCCACACACATATGATCACCTTATCTTTGATAAAGGAGGCAAGAATATACAATGGAGAAAAGACAGTGTCTTCAATAAGTGGTGCTGGGAAAACTGGACAGCTACATGTAAAAGAATGAAATTAGAACACGCCCTAACACTGTATACAAAAATAAACTCCAAATGGATTAAAGACCTAAATTTAAGGCCAGACACTATAAAACTCTTAGGGGAAAACATAGGCAGAACACTCTGTGACATAAATCACAGCAAGATCCTTTTTGACCCACCTCCTAGAGAAATGGAAATAAAAACAAAAATAAACAAATGGGACCCAGTAAAACTTAAAAGCTTTTGCACAGCAAAGGAAAACATAAACAAGACGAAAAGACAGCCCTCAGAATGGGAGAAAATATTTGTAAACAAAGCAACGGACAAAGGATTAATCTCCAAAATATACAAGCAGCTCATGCAGCTCAATATCAAAAAAAACAAACAACCCAATCCAAAAATGGGCAGAAGACCTAAATAGACATTTTTCCAAAGAAGATATACAGATTGCCAACAAACACATGAAAGGATGCTCAACATCACTAACCATTAGAGAAATGCAAATCAAAACTACAATGAGGTATCACCTCACACCAGTCAGAATGGCCATCATCAAAAAATCTACAAACAATAAATGCTGGAGAGGGTGTAGAGAAAAGGGAACCCTCTTGCACTGTTGGTGGGAATGTAAATTGATACAGCCACTATGGAGAACAGTATGGAGGTTCCTTAAAAAACTAAAAATAGAACTACCATATGACCCAGCAATCCCACTACTGGGCATATACCCTGAGAAAACCATAATTCAAAAAGAGGCATGGGACTTCCCTGGTGGCGCAGTGGTTGAGAGTCCACCTGCCGATGCAGGGGACATGGGTTCGTGCCCCGGTCCGGGAAGATCCCACATGCCATGGAGCGGCTGGGCCCGTGAGCCAAGGCCACTGAGCCTGCACGTCCGGAGCCTGTGTTCCACAACGGGAGAGGCCACAGCAGTGAGAGGCCCGCGTACCGCAAAAAAAAAAAAAAAAAAAAAAAAGAAAGAAAGAGGCATGTACCACAACGTTCATTGCAGCACTATTTACAATAGCCAGGACATGGAAGCAACCTAACTGTCCATCAACAGATGAATGGATAAAGAAGATGTAGCACATATATACAATGGAATATTACTCAGCCATAAAAAGAAATGAAATTGAACTATTTGTAGTGAGGTGCATGGACCTAGAGTCTGTCATACAGTGTGGTGTAAGTCAGAAAGAGAAAAACAAATACCGTGTGCTAACACATTTATATGGAATCTTAAAAAAAAACAAAAAAAAATGGTTCTGATGAACCTAGGGGCAGGACAGGAATAAGGACGCAGACGTAGAGAACAGACTTGAGGACACGGGGAGGGGGAAGGGTAAGCTGGGACAAAGTGAGAGAGTGGCATGGACATATATACATTTCCAAATGTAAAACAGATAGCTAGTGGGAAGCAGCTGCATAGCACAGGGAGATCAGCTTGGTGCTTTGTGACCACCTAGAAGGGTGGGATGGGGAGGGCGGGAGGGAGACACAAGAGGGGGGTGGATATGGGGATATATGTATACATATAGCTGATTCACTTTTTTATACAGCAGAAACTAACACAACATTGTAAAGCAATTATACTCCAATAAAGATGTTAAAAAAAAAATAATGCAACCAAAACCTGGCATCCCACAGGCAGCGTGGCTTGTGGTTTCTATGGAAACTGCAACTGACTTTTTAGCCTAATTTAGATTTTAAAATACAGATTTGAATATACAGTCAATTCCTAAGTATTCACCCCAAGAAGGAGAAGAGGAAGCACCCCTAGCGCAAGAAAAGATAGTACCTCCCTTCTACTGAAACAGGCAATTTCTAGCACCCCTGCTTTGGGTATCATGCACTTTACCAAAGGGCCCCTTAGGGCACGTGGCTATAAAGGGCTGGAAGGCTGTTGGAGAGAATACTGAGCCAAGGGAGAGAAAGGGAGGCTGACAGTTTTCCTGGACCATCCTGGTACCGGCCACAACATTCAATGGGTGTTCCTGCCACTTTGGCATTTGGACTAATTGTGAATGTGGTCAAAGATAAAGAATCCATTTATGCTATTGAAGCAATAGAATCCCTGGACTACTCAAAAGAAATGAGACAGGAGCAAAGAAAAGCAGAGAGTCTGAAATGGTTTTAAAAAAATTTTTTTTAAAAAGGGACTTCCCTGGTGGCGCAGTGGTTAAGAATCCAGCTGCCAATGCAGGGGATACAGGTTCCAGCCCTTGTCTGGGAAGATCCCACATGCCACGGAGCAACTAAGCCCATGCACTACAACTACTAAGCCTGCGCTCTAGAGCCCGCAAGCCACAACTACCGAGCCCATGTGCCACAACTACTGAAGCCCGTGCACCTCGAGCCCATGCTCCGCAACAAAGAGAAGCCACTGCAATGAGAAGCCCGTGCACAGCAACAAAGAGTAACCCCCGCTCGCCGCAACTAGAGAAAGCCAGCGCGCCATAACAAAGACCCAATGCAGACCAAAATAAATAAATAAATAAATAAATTTATTTATTTTTTTTAAAAAAAGGAGAGGAGGAAGCTGAGAAGACACTTAAAAAGATGATAAGTCCCTGTCCTCCAGTCTCCCTAACGCATTTCCTCAAAGGTACACATCACACAGACCACCACCACACCCCCCAAGCCCTGCCAAGAAGTCAGGATCAGCCCTTCAGGGACAGAGCTATTCAGCTGTTTCACACTGATGAAGCTGAAGCTAGTCCAAGGCCATGGGAGATCAACAGCTACCAGTGGCCAAAACTTGGGTCTAAATTCCCTCAGGAAGGGAGTCAGGCGACCTCATTGCCTTTAGTACCCCCAGAGGGATAACACCCTGTGACAAGCTAAGGACATTCAGCTCACTCCCTGCTTCCCGTCAACCTTTTTACCTCCTCCTCAGCATCCCCCATGACCTCCTTAGGGTCTGTAATCTCAGTGAAATTGTGGTACATACTTTGTTTGATTTGGCAATATAGAAAGTCAGTCTCTGTTCTGAATTCAGTGTCATGTTTTAAGACAACTGGCAAGAAATCAAAGAAAATGAATTTTTATTTTTTTGTACTTAACCATTTTCTCAGGGAGCCCTCTCACACTGCCCACCTGAGCATTCATATTTGCTCCGTCCAGGTAGACCTGTCCTCCGTGTTTGTGGATCAGGTCACACACATCTCTGATGTTCTCTTCAAACACTCCATTGGTGGATGGGTATGTAATCATGATTGCTGCCAGGTTCTCCTTGTGTTTATCCACCTGAAAGATAAAAAAGGGCAGAGGGAGACAATGAGAGGGAATGTTTCTTTCTTAGCCAATCCCTCGCTTTTTATTTTAAAGGATTAAGAAAGACAAAGACTTGTTCTTTTCATTTCTGGAACTGTCTCAATGTAGGAGGACGCTAATAGAAGATCCACAGCCATTACTCCCTTTGTAAATCATTCCAAAGAAATAACAAGATCCCTTCAGGATAGGTCTCCATCGTCAAAACCAAAAAACTGTTCAGAAGATTTTTGGGTATTTTGGGCTCAACTCTCTAACGTGGTTTTCCTTTGGTTCAAATCATCTCAATAATTATTTCAGATCTTTTTGGTTCCAGACAAGTTGATTCTCACAGTTAATCTCTCTCTGCTCATCTTGCCATATCCACCCTTATCCCCTTTCCCTCCCATTCTACTGAAATTAGAATTCCCACTAGGAGCGTTCTGCTGTGATTAAAAAAAAACTCCATCGTTTTTCCTTTTGACAGAAGGCAAGCATATATAAAAGGCATGTTCCTGTTTTTTTGACCAGCAAGTCAGTGAACAGGCTCATGTGGAAATGAAAAAAAAATGTTTTAAGGTCATATCTTATTTTGGAGAGACTTAATAATTATAACTACTGGCCCAGAATATTTATCAGTAAAAACTTTATGGAGCTATGGAAGCAGGAGGGTGGATGGGAGAGATGAGCAGCGTTGTGTGTTTTCATCTTCCCTTTGAGGTAGTTACATGAAGTTCTCAGTCTCCATACCTAATAACCCTGACAAAATCACATTGCTATTCAAGTGATTTCCTTCCCTCTTAAGATGCAGCCTCCAGTCCACCAGTGGAAAGCAGATATGGTTGCTAGGCAACCTCTTCCTGGAGGTTGGGAGGTTGGGAGTGGGGATTGGTGCTGCAAGAAGGAAGATGGAATATTGCCTGAAATTCAGCAGGTAACGGCTGGGGTCATCACAAGCATCTGCAAAATCTACATTTATGTTTTAATTCCCAACACAAAGATTGAGAATACCAGTGACTTCCAGTTTGACTGTTAATGGGGGAAGGAGGGGAAGGTTGGGCAGAAGGAGGCAGGTAGATCCTGCAAGGAGTATCCTTACTACCAGCATGAATAATTCATTCAGTTTCTTACACATGCACACATTATATGATGGGATTTCAGCATAAAGGACCTTCTCCCTGTTAGAGAAGGAAGAGGTAAAATAGACTGTGGTCAGCTTTATTCTGGACCAGAAATGTGACTCTTGCTTTTATTTTTCTTATAGAGTCGGCTAGGTTTTCTGATTTTATGCCATTCTCCCTAGACTCATTCAGAGGAGGAACTGCAGTCTTGTAATTAGAAGGCAAAAGAAGATAAACCATCCCTGATCCCCACAACTTCTTTCCAACCCAGACCTCCCCATCTGTTAAGTGGAAGATGAGTACCATAGCCTTGAGGTGAGCTGCATCGATATTCCCATATTTATCCACCTCCACAGGCTGAATCTTCATGCCTGCCATGTGGGCACTTGCAGGATTGGTTCCATGTGCGGATTTTGGAATGAGGCAAACCTTAGGAATGGAATGAAACGAAGGAAGGAGAGAAAAATCACCAGGCTATTCATAATGACAGAAAAGTCCTACAAAATACTTGGAGCATAAATTCAATAGGTGCCACATGCTCTATTTAAATTGACCAGTAGTGCCTTAAAGTTCACTACAATTTCATTATTACTGTATTGCAAAACAATGTCCAACAGCAGTTTACACTTGAATCCCCAAATACTGTTCCCTCAAGACTTTCAGAATATTAATACTCTCCTCCCTTATCCCAGCAACACCAAAAACAGGCCTAGGCTTATCCTAACCTTGTCTCAGCTGTAATATATAGAAAGCACCTCACAAGAACATGAGATTGGAAGTTAAACTCTAGGACTCAAATGCACACATCACAGCTCCAGTGCTCTGCTTGGCTCTACTGACACCAGGAGAAGTAATAGTCGACATATTCCAAGGCCTCCCAGTGCCAACACACCAATGACTACTTCATTATTGGATGCTCACTCTGTGCAATGAATTGTTAGTTGCCATGAGAATCATAACTAAGCACAAATGCCGATCAGCCCCTGCCCTGTGCTCACACACTGCATTCACTGACAAGGCTGGCATCCATATAAATAAATGTCTAGAAGGACTTCCCTGGAGGTCCAGTGGCTAAGACTCCGTGCTTCCAATGCATGGGACGCGGGTTCGATCCCTGGTTGGGGAACTAAGATCCCACATGCCAGGCGGTGCGGTCAGGTTAAAAAATAAAAATAAATAAATAAATAAAAGGACCCTTTAAACAGGGACTACATCACCTCAACCTAGTCTCCTTGGCCAATGGAAACATTTCCTCCTCCCTTATCTGAGGAAGCCGTTCCTCTCTTTCCAAAGCATCTTGTTGTTGTCAGTATAATTGGGGAAATAAAAATTCTTTAAAAAAAAATGTCTAGAGCCCACAGGTACCAAAGGAACTCAGAATAATGGGGTGCCACTTCAAGATGAAGAGATCAAGAGAAAGTATTTCAAGAGCTAGTACCTAAGTCAGAGCTTAAAGATGTGCTGAATTCTTATGGAAGGCGGATGGTAGGCACACACAACGTTAAAATTCCCAGATTTAGGGCTTCCCTGGTGGCGCAGTGGTTGAGAGTCCGCCTGCTGATGCAGGGGACATGGGTTCGTGCCCCGGTCCAGGAAGATCCCACATGCCGTGGAGCGGCTGGGCCTGTGAGCCATGGCCGCTGAGCCTGCACGTCCGGAGCCTGTGCTCCACAACGGGAGAGGCCACAACAGTGAGAGGCCCGCGTACCGCAAAAAAAAAAAAAAAAAAATCCCCAGATTTAAATCATTTTCATTTCCTGCCCCCAAATCATGTGAACACAGGTGCTCTGTATGATCTGATGGTGCCCCACTACAGGAAAGGGCCTCATGGAGTTCCCTCCAACAGAAAGCAACAAGAAGAAGCAATATTGACCCTGAAAACAATCCTGTTTTTAATTTTTTTTAATCCCAGAACCAATACTGACACCCCTTGAAGAGAAATGGATGGGCATCATAAAAATGGGCTTATGAAGGGGAAATTTAGCTTACATACAGCCGTTTCCTCAGAAACAGCAAAGCCATCTACTTAAGCAAAATGCATGTGATCCAAAGAGAACTACAAACAGAGGCAAACATGAAATTACTTTGTTGTTCTTCTGCAGACAGAAAGTTAGTGCCTCTTTTGAATGGTTACTGGTCTCATGCTGATTATGCTGTGTTGTCCTCACATCCTTCTTCTTGTTTAAATGTTTCGCTTTTGTATTAAATCCTTTAATTTCTCAGGACCAAAGATGGAGTTATTTTTCCTTTCTCACAAGAGAGTTTTATTCTACCAAAGGATCTTTGGATAAAAGGATACCTTCTGGGCAGAACACTGATCAAGGAGGGGAAAGGTGAATATTTAAAAATGAATATAAAATATTTGTTAAAGGCCTCAATGAAGAATTCATACCAGAGGAGTTATGAGGAAACAAAAACATCCAAGCTAAAAATGTCACTCATCTTGCGATACACTGAATAGCATCCAAATGTGTCCACATTCTAATCCCAGAGTCTACGAGTGTGACTTTATTTGGCAAAAGGGATTTTGCTGGTGTGATTAAATTAAGGATCTTGAGGTGAGAAATTGAGGATCTTGAGATGGGATCTTGAAATCTGGATTATAGGCTGGACCCTAAATGCATTCACAAGTGTTCGCATGATAAGGAACCAGGGGAAGCTTTGACTACAGAGAAGGTAGAAGATGTGATAACTGAACAAGGGGTTGGAGTGATGGCAGGAAGGGGCCATGAGTCAAGGAATGTAGGAGGCCTCCAGAAACTAGGAAAGGCAAAGAAACAGATTCTCTCCTGGATCCCCCAGAAGGAACGAGCCCTGCCAACACACTGACTTTAGCCAAGTGAAACCAATTTCAGACTTCTAGCCTCCATAACTATAAGAAAATAAATCTGTGTTGTTCTAAGCCACTAAGTTTGTAGTAATTTGTTACAGTAGCCGTGGGAAACTAATACACATCCTGATATAAGGATTAGCGGGAAGAAAAGGTCTCAGTGGTTTTGTCAGGGATTTCTTGCTGTTAGATGTTTCTGATTTTCTATGTGGATCCTCACTTTAAAAATTGTGGCGTTGCAAAGGACTTGGAAATAACAGTACCCAGATCTGATATTTTATCAACACTAACCCTCTTTGGTTAGTGTTTAGGTGGATGCTGTGTTTTTCTAACCCCCCAATGCACCTGGTACAGACCCAACATAGCTCATCCTCAAAGACTTGCTGGGGGCTTCCCTGGTGGTGCAGTGGTTAAGAATCCATCTGCCAATGCAGGGGACACGGGTTCAAGCCCTGGTCTGGTAAGATCCCACATGCCGCAGAGCAACTAAGCCCGCGAGCCACAACTACTGAAGCCCGTGTGCCACAACTACTGAAGCCTGCGCACCTAGAGCCTGTGCTCTGCAACAAGAGAAGCCACCGCAATGAGAAGCCCACTCACTGCAACGAAAAGTAGCCCCCACTTGCAACAACCAGAGAAAACCAGCACACAGCAACGGAAGACCCAAGGCAGTCAAAAAACAAATGAATAAATAAATAAAATAAATCTATAAAAAAAAAAGATTTGCTGAATGAGTGACAGATTAAGGAGGAGGGCTCCTTTGCAAGGGAAATCAATGTCTTACCACAGGTAAAATCCAAAAACAAAAGGCCACTCCTTTGCCTCAGGCAGCTGAGAAAAGAAAAATACATACAGGTTTTGGCAGTGTTTTTTGGCAGTGTTTTTTTTTGTTTTTTGGGGGGGTTTTTGGTCAGTGTTTTCCCTTTGTATAGAAAGTTCAGTCTCTGATCAACAAACCTGAGTTAGTATTTGACAGGCAAATTGAGTTAATAATTATAAAGTGTTTAGGACAATGCCTGGCACAGGGTAATTTCTATATAAGTGTTTGTTAAATAATTTGTATTCTCTCAAGTTAAACTGGTAAATCAAGAACTTGGCCATTGCATTTTAGGAACCTCTGAAATTTAACCTAAGAGTAAATGTGAAAATAACTTCCAAAACAGCTTGAAATAAGAGAATCATCAGGAACCCGGGAGGTTCTGTAGCACATGACTTCCCCACATTCTTTTTTTTTTTTTCAAAAGAAGGATATATTTTATAGATTCCATTAGGGTCTGCTGTATGGAAGCAGCTGCCTTAGACATCTCTGATGTTGAAAAATCCTCCCTGACAATTTGAATAATAAGTCATTTTCTGGGGCTTCCCTGGTGGCGCAGTGGTTGAGAGTCCGCCTGCCAATGCAGGGGACACGGGTTCGTGCCCCGGTCCGGGAAGATCCCACATGCCGCGGAGCGGCTGGGCCCGTGAGCCATGGCCGCTGAGCCTGCGTGTCCGGAGCCTGTGCTCCGCAACGGGAGAGGCCACAACAGTGAGAGGCCCGCCTACCGCAAAAAAAAAAAAAAAGTCATTTTCTTTTTCTCTAACTAAGAAAGTCAGGTTTAATTAAAATCTTTAATCTAGAAAGGATGCCAACATTTCCAAACTTAAGAGTTCTGTACTTCTACAAGCTCAGTGACTGGGTAGCCTTCCCTGCCTCCCCTCATCCACCCCCCAAAATGCAGCATCCCACTCCTCTCTGTCCTTCAGTGGAATAACCTCTCCCAACATTTCAGTGATGGTAGTGTGAACAGTGGTGCCAGAAGAAAAGTCACACACAAGGGGACTGAGAGAGAAGGGAGGACTGGAAAAAACAAAGAAGGAAAAGGAGCTAAAAAGGATCCATGAGTCACAGAAGAACTCTGCCCAGGCCCAATCAAAACGTCTCTCATCCTTCTTCCTTGACCTTTCTGGTTTGGTCCCAACTCCTAGACATTCACAGATAGCTCTGGGTGTCAGACTAAAGAGCAGGGAACCAAGGAGGGATGGGAAGTATCACAGAGTGGACAGACCTGGGTTTTAGCTGGCCTTTTCTCGCTAGCTGCTCACTGGCCTTCCACAAGCACCACAGTGTAGATCTCGGCAACCTCTCCATAAAGCAGGAGCGACATGAAGAGGGTTACACAGGATGAATGGCTCCCTCCCCAGGAGTCCCAGACACCTCATGGTTAAAGAACATAACAATGGGAAGTTCCAGGGGCTACTGAGTACATGGAAGCCACGGAGGAAAAATAGAAAAAGCAACTTTAAATGTCAGTCATCTGGCATCCTCTCACTGGAGTCCCAGCGTTTCCTTTCTGACTCTATGACAGTGCTGAGATTCTGAGGTCCAAAGAACAATTGTAATTCCAAACTAACCCTTCCTTAGAAAGTTAAAGAATTCAATACCCAAGCGAAAAAAAAAAAGTTGAAATATCAGGGACTGTGTCTGTCTGATTTATCGCTTGATCTCTCTCTGGACTGGCACACACAGTACCTTGCATGTGGCCAGTCTTCAATAACTTATTCAAGGAATAAATGTCCTGTTTTCCAAAAGGTCTTTGAAAATCAATTCTATTCCCCAACCAGGATGAAGGCCTGGGAAAACACACCTGTGTAATCAGGATGGATAAGCAAGGGAAGGTGGGAGAAAATTTTTTTTCTCCCCTTTTGTGAAAGGGAAGTGAAATAGTATTTAAATTCTTCACTGCAAAATCCAGGCAACTGGCCATAAACAATCTTCCAGCTTTAATAAAACCAGGAATAGACTAAGATTGGACTACCACCCACTGCACCCCACTTATGTGGGCAGCCAGACCACCACAGCACCTTTTCCTCTAACTCTCCTGGGCTGGGCAGACGCTTCGACCTGCTCCTGGCTCCTACCCACTGCTCCCTCTAACACCACCTCCACAGCTCATGCAGTTCAAGTTTAGCGTGGCCATCACCAAAATGAAGGTCCCAGGAACACAGACCTCCTTCAGCCACAATCTGAAGCCTGTGTTGTTAGGTCATCTGCTAAAGGCACTGCCTTTGGGGATTAGTGGAGGCCTAGCGAGCCCATTAGCAGCTGCTGGCCACACAAGGGCCCCCCAAAAGCAGTTTGGACCCTGGAGACTAGACTCTCACCCAAAGCAAACAAAGAAGCAGAACCGTGAACTCTGCTCCATGTCCCGTGTCTTCTTTTGTTGCTCAGAGCTGAGAATCACTTAATAGGGAAATTATTTATTCAATAAATATTTTCTGAGCATACATATGACAAGAACTGTGCTCAGGCACAGTAGGAGTTACAGAAGAATGAAAGCTCAGTCTCTGCCCTCTGTCCAGGGCTGAGCCAAGGAGGGAGGCTTGGAATGGCAACATTCCTGCCCCTTCCTCCCTTTGCTCCCTGCGGGGAGCAGGTCCACAGCCAACTGGCTGACTTTTACAGACTGGCTTTGAGAGAAAGCCTTTTATCTCCAAATGTTTTCCCTCAAAATGGTCCAGTGAAACGTCTTGGAGGCAAGGATCGTAATAGCCAGTTCATAGACATTTGTTTCTTGATTATATGTTTCCCCAGCTTCTTCCAAGAAGACTTGGAGGGAGTGTCCCACAGAATGAAAGGGACCCTAAAGCTGAACCTGCTGCCCTCCCCCCACCCCCCAGTGGTGAGCAAACCGTCCACACTCACTGTTCTGTGTCTCTCTCCTTTCCCGTCTAAGTAAGCTCGGATAGTGGCCAGCCCAGCGTATTCCCCCTGGGCTCCGCTGCAAAGACAGGAAGAAAAGGGTCAGAGCTTTATGCCTCTCTGCTTTCATTTACTCATTCAATATTCATCAGGCACAGGCTGTGTGTTCACCAACATGTGACACTAAAAGCTCACCTAGGACCCCTGCATAAGCCTAAAGTCTTGAGCAACCAGAACAGTACCTGGTCTGTGCACGAAAGCTTACCCATGCACCTAAAAAATTTTTTTTTATTATGGAAAATTCCAAAATTATAGAAAAGTAGAAAGAATATAAGGAACCATCACATTATACCTATCACCCAGATTTAAAAATGATTAGATTATGGTCAATCTTGTTTCCACCTATATCCCTCACTCTGAACTAGATTATTTTGAAGCAGAACTCAAGCATCATATCATTTCATCAATTCAATCTTCAATATGTATCTTTCAAAGATAAGAATTATTTTTAAAAGATAACTGTAGGGAATTCCCTGGTGGTCCAGTGGTTAAGACTCCATGCTTCCACTGCAGTGGGCACGGGTTTGATCCTGGTTGGGGAACTAAGATCCCACATGCCACATGGCGCGGCGTGCATGCATGCATAAATAAATAAATAAATAAATACAAAAGATAGCTAATTTTTTTTTTTTTTTTTTGCGGTATGCGGGTCTCTCACTGTTGTGGCCTCTCCCATTGCAGAGCACAGGCTCCGGACGCGCAGGCTCAGCGGCCATGGCTCACGGGCCCAGCCGCTCCGCGGCACATAGGATCCTCCCGCACCGGGGCACGAACCCGTGTCCCCTGCATCGGCAGGCGGACTCTCAACGACTGCGCCACCAGGGAAGCCCAAGATAACTAATTATTACACCTAAAGCAATGAACAATTTCTTAACATCACCAAATGTTTAGTCAATGATCAGATTACCCCAAAGGAACTGTACACTTTGAGTGTGGCACCATTCCTGACAGTCTCAGGGTTGGCTTTCCCAAGCCCTAATGCTCATGGCTGCTAGAGGCTGGCCATCCCCGTCTCAGCAGTCCTTGAAGACACTACTTTTAGAGAACACTTAATGACTAACATTCCAGGGAGGGATGCTGAGTCAGTCATAAACTGTTACTTAATGTTCTCAGTACTCTCTGCAGGAAGGAAAGGAAGTGAGTAATAGGTTTTTTTAATCCCATTCAAAATGCATATTTCCTCCATTTCACAAAATTACACCATCTTTTGACTCTGTGGAAGGCACGGTGGTTTTGGCATTCATTGCTTCTGGTCACCCCGTAATATTGAGATCATACTCTAAAAAAGCACAAGGCTTAAGAATAAATTAGATAAACTGTTTAATTTCTAAACTAAAAGCTAAAATTTTGAGCATTGGAAAACATTTTTTGAGAGAACACTGGGATAGAACCAGTTGAATTTGAAATATCTGCAAACTAGCATAGGGGCATTGATGGTTTGGTGTCAGGAGACGGCAGAATTGACGATTCAGGTCTCAGCATGAGAAAAGGACAGAGAACAGGGAAACAGCTGGGTGCGCAGGGCGTAGAGCCTGGCTGGAGGAAAGGAAGGAAAGTGGTGATTTCCACAGTGTGGGTGTCACAGAGCAACAGAAGAGACTAGATGAGTTAGGGAATAATAATAATAACAATACGTATAAACTGCTCCATTAATTAGGCACTTCCTCTTTACCAGGCACTGTGCACGGAGTAAACACAGGTAAATGGGAAACATTGTTGTTGTCACCACCAAGCATTTTACATCATCTTATTTAATCCTCCTAATACCCCCACAAGGTAGGTACCATTGTCTTCATTTTGCACATGAAGAAACTGAGTCAGAGTATTACATGCCCAACCGGCCAACAGTGACAGCCGGAGACATTGATACAAGTTGGCCTGTCTTAAGGGGCCTCGTGCTTCACTTGTAAGCAGTGAGGCTCCTCTGAGCACGCTGTGCTTCCCAAAGGATTGAGAGTCATGGCAGCAAACGCTGGCTTTGCTTCACAGAACCCTTGTGTGACTGACAGAACTAGGAGGTTTAGCTCCATGTAAAAGGCCTGTCCCCATAAGACCTGGGGCACCCATTTCCTCATCACCCACACTGAGTGAGCTTTGCCTCTCTCCTCTCTCTTCCAGGGAGGGAGGCAAACACTGGGCTTCTATTTTCCTGGCTTCTGAAAAACAAGTTCTAGCTCATTTGATGTTCTTTATTTTGAGAACAGGAAAATGAATATGCCACATTTTAGCAAACCACTTACACCACTATTTACTTAGCCTCTCTGTGTTCTCACCTCTGAAGTGTGCATAATAATTGCACCCAACTCGAAGGGCAGATATGGTAAGACATGAGATGATCCATGGTAAAGGGCTTTTCACAGTGCCTGGCACTAGGTAAACACTCATTAAGTACTGGCAACTATCATCACTATCATCAACGTCATCATCATCATCATCACCATCTTCAGGCAGCAGTCCTCATCACTCTGTGACTCAGGATGGGCTGAGGATGGGCTACCACAGCATTTGAATGAGCACTTCCACAACCCTCAACCTCTATCACCCTCTCCTTTCCCTCCAACAAGCCAAATCCACCATTTTTCAACTGTCCCAACTCAAGTTCTGCCTCTTCTATAAAGCCTTCCCCAAAGTCACAAATCCAGTTCCTCACCATGGCCTACAAATCCCCCAACATGATCTGTGACTTCCACCCACCTCTACACCCATGTCTTCTGCCATCCTCTCCTTGCTCACTATCCTCCAGCCACCCAAGCCTTCTTCCTTCCCTGAAACAGACCAAACCAATGTCTGCCTTGGGGCTTTTCACTAAATGTTCCTTCTGCTTGGAAAGCTCCTCCTTTAGTTCTTCAAATATCTGGCTTCTTCTCAGTATTTAGGCCTCAGCTCAAGTGTCACCTCCTCAGAGAGGCCTTCCCTGAGGGCAGAAATCTTATCTGTCTTTATCAACATTGTATTCTGTACGCCAAGAACACTGACATAGGGGGTGTTCAATAAATACTGATTGATTGACTGACTGACTGACTATCCTTTACCTCCTCCAAACTCACGTAGTATTTTACTCTACTCGTTCTTCTGATAATACCATCCTATTCATACACTGTACATTGAAAATTATTATAGATCTCACATGTACTTCGTGTGCCTATTTTATCTCAATTAGGGTATAGGCTTTGAGAATAGGATCTTAGGTATTAGAATTCTATACATTCACAGGGAATATATAGAATAGTACTATGCATGGAGTAGCTCTGCAATAAATGTTTAGTCCATTTGTTCAAAATTGAGTTCTTCTCCAGTCCAGACAATCAACATTAATGTCATCCTTTCCCCCATGGAAAGGGACTTCAGCATATGGATTTTGTATTTCTCTCTGTGATTTTCTCATGACTTCTACTCATCTTGTTTTGTTGGAAGACGAACCAAGGTGTTTAGACTAGAAGTGAAAGAAGAGACTGGAGCTAGAAGCCAGTAATCCAGGAGAAAGGCAACATGCTAAAGACTTGATCAGGAATGCTGGGTGTTTTCTGCCTTAGATCCTCTTAAAAATCAGCCATGTTTCAACTCAAAAAAGTACAAAAGATATGTTCTAAATGCCACACAAGTCTTATTCCTGGGGTACTATGGAAATAAGGGGAATTATTAGTGCCACCTGTTGGTGGAAAAGTATTATGAAAAGTAAGTGCTTATATGCATAACCCAGACTGAGAACCCATCAGAAAAGTACCACCTGTGGAGGGGCAGCTAGGATACTGGTCTTCTGACATCTATTTAAAATGAAGTGGCTAGTGGCCTGGACCTGCAGAGCCAGCCACAGTGAGGAGGATGCCAGTGAATGGGGAGCCTCAGACCCACTTAGAAGTGCCAGGTAGGCATAAGCTTAAACTGTCTGAGAAAAACAAGGCCCCCAGTCATGGCATTTACTCAGGCTGGTGAAAAAACTGCGACATATTGTACTGTTTAACACAGAATGAGTGAGAACTAGCAACTTCTTCCAAAACCCAGACTCATTCTACAAAGAATCCATGAGAAATCCAGTAGACTAGACGAAGCTAGAACAACTGTATAGCAAGTACAATGACCCACGAGGTGAAAATAAATTGGAGTTGATGGGATTCAACAGTTTTGTAATGATTTAAACCTAGACCCTATTAGTGTCAGTGTATCATTGTAAGTGTGGGATTTCAGGGCAGCTATTCAATGTGAATTTGGCAAAAAAATTAATTAAGGGGGGGGTGGAATTTGAAGATGGCATAACACAGCTAGAGTGATAGTTCAGCTCTTTTGCTAAGATTAGAGCAAGAAGGAAAAAATAAACTTCAAAGATTTTTATCATTTTACCTTTACCTTTGCTAAGAGCATTGAGCAAAGGTTAAGATTAAGAAATATTACAATTTAGTTCTATCTGGAAAGGTTAAACTTTTAGATCTTTGGAACAAATTTTTATTGGACTATCACACAAAATAAATCCCAAGGGACACTTGGAAACTTCCACTAGATTTTAGAAGTATAACTGCAGATATGTCTATCTATGATGAAGAAGGAACATAGATGGCCTGCTCCTACAGATGATTTTGCAGAATGATATGCATGGCCAATAGTCACAGGTGGAAAGCACAGCACTTTTTAAGCATAAAATTTAAGCATAAGATTATAAGTGAATTGCATCCTATAAAGCAGAATTTTTGGTCAGTTACTGAGTACCTTTGTCACTGATTGCAGAAGTCATCCTCAACCAGTCATGAAATAACCTCTTTGTTCCACCTAAGGAATACAGTGGCTGACTTTATATATACCATAAGAAATTCCTCAGAAGTTGGCTGCTTGGGAATATTTGAAGATGGATTATTGTAGCTGCTGTTTTTAAGAGAAAGATTTCTGCTTACAAAAAAGTAACATAGGGCCTCCCTGGTGGCGCAGTGGTTGGGAGTCCGCCTGCCGATGCAGGGGATACGGGTTCGTGCCCCGGTCTGGGAGGATCCCATATGCCGCGGAGCGGCTGGGCCCGTGAGCCATGGCCGCTGGGCCTGCGCGTCCGGAGCCTGTGCTCCGCAATGGGAGAGGCCACAGCAGTGAGAGGCCCACATACCGCAAAAAAAAAAAAAAAAAAAAAAAGAAAAAAAAAAAAAGTAACATAGAACCCATTTGCGTGACTGCAGAATACGCTACAATTCATGACTTAGTGTGAAGCCCAGCAGTCACCAAAATTCCTGTTGAATTGTACTATAAATTGAACTGAGAAAACAGTAGGATGTTTTATTTATACAAGTCAAAGTGGGATATTATATTTATACAAGTCAAAAGGTGTTAAAAATGTGCCCTAGGGACTTCCCTGGTGGCACAGTGGTTAAGAATCTGCCTGCCAATGCAGGGGACGCGGGTTCGAGCCCTGGTCCGGGAAGATCCCACATGCCGCGGAGCAACCAAGCTCGTGTGCCACAACTACTGAGCCTGTGCTCTAGAGTCCGCGAGCCACAACTACAGAGCCCGGAGGTCACAACTAATGAAACCTGCACACCTAGAGCCCATGCTCCACAACAAGAGAAGCCACCACAATGAGAAGCCTGAGCACCACAACGAAGAGTAGCCCCCGCTCGCCACATCTAGAGAAAGCCCGAGCACAGCAACAAAGACCCAACACAGCCAAAAATAAATAAATAAATTAATTAATTAATTTAAAAAAATAGTGCCTTAAAGAAAATGATCATGTTATGGATCATAACATTTAAAATTCTGGGTGCTGATAATTTAAGATTTATACAATTTTTTGGAACTATCAAGTATCGAGATTTACCAAATCTTTTTGTTTTAATTTTCTCTAGTCTTCTGAAAATCATTTTTAATCATAGTTTTTAACACACCATTGTAATTCACACACTAATGGCCACATTTAGTGTGCAGTTTCAGAGAAGTTTTCTTTTAAGCTGTCTACAAGTCAGTGGGCCTATTTTATTTCTAATAATATCTGAACTTCTTAAGAAGTTTCTTATAATGTTTTTTAAATTATTACATTTAAAAAGATTTCTCATGAAAAGGTTTCTTTGAGTGATCAACTGTAAATTTAAATACGAAGTGAATTGTTTCCCTTCAACCACCTATAATATCTAACATCTAGCCTATTGTAAAAACTTTTTTTTTAAAGTATTTATTTATTTTGGTTGCACTGGGTCTCAGTTGCAGCATGCAGGCTCCCTAGTCGTGGCTCACGGGCTCCTTAGTTGCACCTCACCAGCTCCTTAGTTGCGGCATGTGAACTCTTGGTTGCGGCATGCATGTGGGATCTAGTTCCCTGACCAGGGTTCGAACCCGGGCCCTCTGCATTGGGAACGTGGAGTCTTGACCACTGCGCCACCAGGGAAGTCCCAAAACTATATTTAGGAGCTAAAATATGCATCATTATCGAATAAAACCAAGATTTTTGTAGACGTAAGATTATTCTAAAATTTATACATAAAGGCAAAGTAACTGAAATAGCTTCATTTTGAAAAAGAAAAAAGTAAGAAGAATCAGTCTGATGCCAAGACTTATTATATAGTTACTGTAATAAATAGTGTATTATTAATGGAAGGATATACTTGTAGATCAATGGAATAGAATATAGAAACCAGAAATAAATTCACATATATAAACCCAACTGATTTTTGACAAAATTGCAAAAGTATTTCAATAGAGGAAAGACAGCCTTTTCAACAAATAATGCTGGAACAATTAGAGTTCCATAGGTCAACCTAAGTCTCATACCTTATACAAAAACTATCTCAAAATAGATCATGGACTTAAATGTAAAACATAAAATGATAAAACTTTTAGGATTAAACAGAAGAAAATCTTTGAAATTTAGAGCTAGTCAAAGAGTTCTTTGACTTGAAATCAAACGCACAATTCATAAAAGGAAAAATGGATAAATTGAACTTCATCATAGTTAAAAACTTTTGCTCTGCAAAAGACCCTGTTAAGAAGATGAAAAGACACGCTACAGATTGGGAGAAAATATCTGCAAACTACATATAAACAGTAAAAAACAGTAACAAACAAACTACATAACAAACAGTAAAAAAACAAAGGCAATTCAATTAGAAAATGGTGCTGTGATGATCAAACATGTGAATATGCTGAGAAATAGAAAGGAAGAGTTACATTAGGATGTTGGAGATTTGCAGGTTCTCATTATTGCTCTTTTCATGGGTGTATATGTAGAAATGCTCAGCCTTTCAGTCCCCTTAAAAGGGGAATTTCCCCTTTTGTGTGAGTCTAGGAAAAGGCAGGGTCCTAAAACCCCCTATGGAAGCAGAAAGGGACCAGATATTCCCAAACACTACCCATGAACGAGGTGCTAGACATGTAACCCAGTCTCAACCTATTGGATACTCCAGCCTGGGACTTCATGAATCTGGAGGGAGTGACCCTAGGAAAAGGGCAGTCACAGTGGTGGTGGTGATGCTTCCCCTGGAGTGACCTTGATTTGTTCTCTGCTGCCAACTTCCCTTGGGTCTTTCTCACTTTTGAAGCCCCATTCTCCAGTGTTTGCATCAATTCTGGGAAGCACCCAATATCTTCACCCTGTAGATTGCTTTTCTGCTTAAATTAGGCCAACCCATCTTCTGTTGTTGCACCTAAGAACCTTTACTTAATGATGGTGTCATGGGGCAGGAGGGGATTACTAAATTTCTCCTATAACACAGCATTTTAAAGTCACTCATTCCTAGGCAGGTCTAACAAAGAGATGGGGCCATCCTGGAGTTTCTCTTGCCCCTAATATCAAAGCCTTCCTTGATTTGCTATCCCTTTTCAAGCAGTTTTACCCTGAGCCCCTCTGGATCTTACTTTCATCTGTCTCATTGGGATATGCCACCTAATTTACAGATGAATTTAAAATTTGTATTATGAAAGTAATATGTTGGGCTTCCCTGGTGGCACAGTGGTTGAGAGTCCGCCTGCCGATGCAGGGGACACGGGTTCGTGCCCTGGTCCGGGAAGATCCCACATGCCGCGGAGCGGCTGGGCCCATGAGCCATGGCCGCTGAGCCTGTGCGTCCGGAGCCTGTGCTCCGCAACGGGAGAGGCCACAACAGTGAGAGGCCCGCGTACCGAAAAAAAAAAAAAAAAAGTAATATGTTTGTCTGATTTTTTTTTAATTCCATCAATGCAGAAGGGATGAAGCTTACAGTAAAAAAAAAAAAAAAGAAAGAAAGCAACCCCCCCCCCAAATTCTTCCCAGTCTTACTCTCCAGAAAGAAGCGCTATTAATAATTTCTTGTGATACATAATGTTTTGATGTTGGACATTCTAATGCCAAACTGTCCTCATCCAAACCCTTCTTTACTTTAAAAATACCACCAACGAGTGGTTAGGAACAAAAATGATCCAAGTGAAATGTTAGCTAAGAAACTGACATTATGCTAAAACTAATCACAGTAAAATGATCAACAAAACAGCCAGTGTGTCAAAAATGACCTGAATCAGTGCATGGCAACCTCAGAGGACCACTCTCAAGAAAACAAGGTAGAATTAGTGCTGACTCCTATCTTACAGACAGGATAAACACGATATGCTTCCATATCTTGGAAGCAATTAAAATTCAATCAAACTCTTTGTTGCATAACTCAAATATTCCAAACACTACCTAGATCTCTGCTTCTAGTAGCTTAAAGTAACACTCCCTCAACATGTTCTTACCAACCTGTATCTAATTTGACATAAGCTAAATTCTGTGCTTAACCTTTGAATTCTGGGCAAAAAACATCTAGATGGATCCAGCCACTCTAACCTTTCTGGTATCTCAAGAGCACCTTAAAGCAATGGTTTTCAAACTCAAAATCCCCAAATATCAGCATCACCTGGGGACTTGTTAGAACTATAAATGCTTGGATTGCACCCCAGGAGTACTGAATCAGAAATTCTGTGGGTACAGCCCAATGTGAGAACCACTTCTTCAAAGCCTTACAAACTGCAAAAATCCAAATATACCCTTGAGAGTCAAGAAAGCTGGGGAAGTGGAGATCCTTCTCATTGCTTTATATTTCTCCAAAAGTGGCTCTTATCATCCTTCACCCTTCTTTTTCTTGCTGGCACTCTGAGTGTCTCCTTGGGAAATCAGTCACTCATCAGAGAGGGTCTCTAATATCTGGTTTCTCAGAGCTCTCTGTAGGGGAGGGCTCTGAAGCTGCACTAGGCCCAGTAGGAAAGCGAATCAGAAGTTATCAATGAGGTAAGTCTACTCAATGACACTGACCATGAGCTCAGCAAAGAAGGAGAGGGACATGGCCAATATCAGGGGTTTGACTCTCTTTGTTGTAAACAATGTGATCTGCACATGACCGTCATGACTTGGCCTGCAAAGGCCAGTTTTAAAGTTCACTCCACTGGAAGATATTAGTCATCTAACTAAACCTCCCTCTTTGGTGTTCCTCCAGGTCAACACACTTTGCAACCAAGTGATGCACATTAGAATCACCTGAGGAGCTTTTTAAAAACCCTGTGACGCCTGGGTACTGCCCCTGGAGGAGATTCCGATGTAGCTAGTTTGCGCGGTGGGGAGGGCATGGCATACCTCAAAGGCTCCCCAGGAATTCTAATAGGCAGCCAGGACTGAGAACCCCTGCAGCCCGTGGTTTTCACAGTGTGGTAGCCAAACCAGCACAAGCTCGTCACCCAGGATTATATTAGAAATACAAATTCTCAGGCCTCAATCCAGACTCATTAAATCAGAAACTCTGGCGGTGGGGCTTAGCAATTTCACAAGCCCTACAGGTGATTCTCATGCACAATAAAGTTTGAGAGTCATTGATTGGGCCCTGTTCACACCTCATTTAAGAACCTTACCAGGAGGAGATTCTGGGAAAGCAACCGCTAGCTCTAATCTGCACTCAAGATCACAGTTTACAGTTCTTAAAGACAAAAACAACTTCCTCACTTTTATAAGCCAAGTGAGCTAATAATAATTCCAGCTTGTCTTTCATTTTAGATATCCGTGGAAGGTGTTAATTGCTGTTTCTGTCTGCCTTAAACATTACATCATAATTCTAACCTAGCAATTCCTAGAGTGTATTTGTGTGCTGCTGAATGATTTTAAGAGTGTCACAGTGATACGGGGAGCAAGCCGAAGCAAGCTGCGCTGGGCACAGTAGGAAATGGAAAGGTAATTAAATATTATCTGGCTATATGTTCTCCACTAAGCTGGAAATGCTCTCCAGGTTTATAGATTGAGCAAATAAGTAAGAGAAATGGGGACAAGTTTCTTGACATTTTTGTTTCAAGTCCTTTAAACAACTTTGGGATCTAACTGTCCCAGGAATAGACCAAGTGAAGGCTTGGCTATATGAACCAAAGATTTCACACCACAGTTTTTGGTTACAAAATCCTTTATCATCCATCCCTCAATTAAATCGCAAATCAATAAGGTAGTGTTCCCTTTCTTGCCATATAGGAGAGAAACCTACATCACAACTAGGGAGGAAGCCACATGACAGAGCTCTGGAGGCCTCACACATCCTGGGTGCTAGCTAACCTCTCCTCTGAGCTGCTGGTTTACCCTCAGAAAAAAGTGCACTGAAGACAAAGGCCCTGTGGCAGTCTTTATCTAGGCAGGAACTATTAGAAAAAGAGAGAAAGAATAAAAACCTTCTGTGGGCATAACATAGAACTGCTCTGGACTGGAAGACATTATGTGAGGGCCCAGCAGCACAGATGAGGCGGAGCCATCAGGAAAACAGGCAGAAACACTCAGGTTTATGCCTGAAAATTGCAGTTTTCCTACTTAGGCATTTTAGAACCAGAGAGTTGTATTGTGAGTCCACTTGATGTTAAATATTACTCTATTCTACAGAGTTTGGCTCTTTTGCCCTTTGTTGCAAACCTTCCTCACTTTGAGTACAGCTTTGCTACAAAGGAAGACCAGTAGTTTGCCTCAACCCCAAGGCAAGTTCAAAGCCAACTTCACTATGCTATCAGCTGATGGCCAAACCCCCTGAGATCAGGAGAGTCAGGGTGGAAATGAATCTGTAAGCATCTTATCAAGAATTTCATTGTTTCATAATATGCATGTTCCCCACAATAAAAGTAACTTATTTTTGGATTGTATTAAAATAACATATATTGTGGTTAAAAAACATTTTTATAAACTAAAATAGCATAAGGACAAAAAGTAAAAGTCACTTGAAATTCTACCACCTTGAGATAACTATTTGGGTGTCCATCCTTTGATTCTCTTTCCATCTATGCCTCTGCTTTGATCTGTAAAACAGTATGGTAGTTCCTTATAAAATTAAACAGGGGCTTCCCTGGTGGCGCAGTGGTTGGGAGTCCGCCTGCCGATGCGGGGGACACGGGTTCGTGCCCCCGTCCGGGAGGATCCCACGTGCCGCGGAGCGGCTGGGCCCGTGAGCCGTGGGCGCTGGGCCTGCGCGTCCGGAGCCTGTGCTCCGCGGCGGGAGAGGCCACAGCGGTGAGAGGCCCGCGTACCGAAAAAAAAAAAAAAAAAAAAAAAAAAAATTAAACAGAATTACCATATATCCAACAATCTCATGTCTGGCTATACACCCAAAAGAACTGAAGGCAGGGACTCAAACAGGTATTTGTACACCAACACTCATAGCAGCATTATTCCTTATAACCAAAAGGTTGAAACAACCCAAATGTCCATTGATGGAAGAATGGATAAACAGAATGTGGTTCATACATACAATGGAATATTTTAAAAGGAGGGAAATGCTGACATGTCACAACATGGATGAACCCTGAAGACATTATGCTAAGTGAAATAAGCCAGACACAAAATGACAAATATTGTATGATTCCATTTATGTGCTGTACGTAGAGTGGTCAAGTTAATAGTGACAGAAAGTAGAATCACAGTTGCCAGGCGCTGGGGTAAGGGGGGTAAATGAGGAAATATTGTTTAATGGGTACAGAGCTTCGATTTGGGAAGATAAAAAAGTTCTGGGGGGCTTCCCTGGTGGCGCAGTGGTTGAGAGTCCGCCTGCCGATGCAGGGGATGCGGGTTCGTGCCCCGGTCCGGGAAGATCCCACATGCCGCGGAGCGGCTGGGCCCGTGAGCCATGGCCACTGAGCCTGCGCGTCCAGAGCCTGTGCTCCGCAATGGGAGAGGCCACAACAGTGAGAGGCCCGCATACCACAAAAAAAAAAAAAAAAAAGTTCTGGGGCTAGACAGAGTTGATGGTTGTACAATGATGTGAATGTAATGAATGCCATTGAACTGGACAGTTAAAAATGGTTAAAATAGTAAATTTTATATTATGTATATTTTACCACAATAAAAAATTAAGTTATAAAATATTACTAATGCTACTTCCTAAAAAGTATGCCATAGTTATATTTTAAATGCAGTAACATGCAGTAACATGCAGTAACATGCAGTAACATGCAGTAACAAAAAAGGAAGGGAAATATATTTAGATTCCCAAGTTTTGGTGACTGGACTCTAGAACTCTATAGACACACTGACCAATTCCAACTCGTCAGGTATAAATAAAAACACCAGGAAATGGTCCCTTGATAAAAGAGGTTACTACACCCTCTATGTTATGAGTATAACTTCAGTGGCTGACATGGTACACTAAATTCTTTTTCTGTGCAGAGTAGTCAAGAAAACTTGTGTTTCTCCTTACAATAACTATAAAGCCTACATTGGTCCCTTAGATTTCAGTGGACACTAGCCAGCAGTAAATCATGACTAATGAACCAGTAAGTAGTTAGCCCTGTGGTAGACTGACTCTGAGAGCTGGAATATAGAATTATAAGACCTGGGATTTATAATCCACCTATGGAGAAAAGATTACCACAAATAAACCAAGATGGAGGTTATGAAGAGCCAAAACTAAAGTCACTCACATAGAATATGTGGTGCATCCCTTCCTCTTTTCCCAAATTAGACATCAAATTTCCTTACTCACTGGAAGCATAGCCCCTGTATTTTCCCAACAAAGAGTAAGGTATTTCCCTATCTGTCATAGCAGCCTCTGCTCAGAACCAGAAATATCCCTCTACTAAGCCTCAACACAGCCTCTGTAACACTCAAGTCAGCTCTTGGAAATGGGTGGTATATCTGGGAATCCCTGGAACTGGAGAAGGCATCACTGCCAGGAGCTACAAAATGATAAAGATTCCTTTCCCTCCAAGACTGGGATAGAGACTGACAATCATACAAATGAGGCGAGTAAGACAGAGAAAAAGCATTAGGTAAACTGAGGAGAACAGAGAAACTTCTAAGATGATGGTTTTCAACCTTGGCTGCAAGCTGGAATTACCTGGGGAGCTTTAAAGATATACCCATGCCTGCATCCTTCCCTCACCCTACTCTTTCCCCATCGAGATTATTATTCTATCTGGGACTGTGATCTGGACATCAGGATTTCTTATAGACTCACCATGTGAGTCTAATTTCCAGGCCTGGGAACCACTGCTTTATGGGAAGAAGAGCTTCCTCATCCTTCAGTCAGTCTTCTGGAGACCCTGCCCGGGACCTCAATTTACTGCAAGAGCTAATGACTTTAAAAAAAAAAAAAAAAAAGAGCTAATGACTTTAAAAAGTTAAAATGGTCTTGAAAAATTGCTCTCCAGTACAATACAGAAGATGTGACCATATTCCATCACTAGAGGGCAGTTTCTTCATTGTCAACACTTAATTAAGGTATTGCCTCAGGTTAATTTACTCAGGTTCCTCCCTTAATTAAAAAAAAAAAAAAAGCAAAGCTGCATGATGACATTTTAATGAAGGTATACTACAGCCTGACTTTCATAAACGTCAGTTCCTCCCTATTTATGAAATGAGAGTTTGAGAGACTAATATTAAAAAAGCTCTGTGTCCTTTCATCTGTCACATGTCCTCTTCCTAAAGGGTTTGTCCTGTATGGGGTATATTGTTTTCACAAAGTGCATGGCTTTGCTGTGTTACCTATGTTTCCAAACAGGAGGGAGGGCTTGATAGTAACTGACTAAGATCTGATCACTTTCTGTCTCAGAAAATGAGACAATAAATGTCTCAGTTTTAAAAATCCTTTGATTTTTGTATCTTGAAATAGAAATCTGGCATTTCTAACAAGCTTCTAGGTGCTGCCAATGCTGAGACTGCTGGTGGAGAACCACACTGAGCAGTGGGAGGTAGAGAACCTCGGGGCAGATACCAGACTCCTCCTCTGAAGGTATCCCCAGATGTTAATTCACATGCTGATGACATGTCTGTCTGTCTAGTTATCCCCATGAAGACAGAAAGATCACAAATCCAGTGGATCCAGGTTGACTATACTACATCAGAATCACTCGGTTGCTTCTTAAAAACAAAGGCTTTTAGTCCCAACCCCTGGAGATCAGTACTTCTAAAGTGGGGCCCAGGAATTTATATTTTTTAAACAAGTACCCAGGAGATGCTGCAAGAGCCCTTTGCTTTTGAAAATCACTGTTGCTCAAATGTTTTTACTTTACAGACAGAGACCGAGGACAGAAAAGAGGAAGGGAACTTTCAAAGTTAGTGACAGAACAAACTAGGATCCGGACTCTCCTGGCCTTACTAGATTGAGGCATTACTGCTTATAAGGAGTTAACACGTGTGCTCGATTCTGATTCTTACACTATAAGATGGATGTAGTAACTAGCTTCCAAAGATGGTCTGCAATGAACCAGGACTCTTGACATTCACACCCACGTGTTGTCCCCTTCCCACTTTCAATCTGGGCTGGCCCTGAAACTTGCTGTGAGAGATAGAATGCTCTGAAGTGATGTTGTGTAACTCCAGAGGCTGAGCCTTTAAGAAGTTTGCAGCATCCACGTCCTTCCATCTTGGAACACTCCACTTTGAACCCAGACCCAATTCTGTGAGGGAGCTCAAGCAACCACTGGAGAGGTCCACATGGGGAAGAACCAAGGCCCAGGTCAACACCCTTAACTGAGCTCCCAGACAACAGCCATCACTACCTTCCCAGTTATGTGAATGAGGCCACTTTGGACCTTCTAGTCATCCATCCCAGTGGGTATTATACTACAAGAGATAACTGAAAAGACAGAAGAAGAAATCCCCTTACCTGTTAGGCTGGAAAGAGATTCGGTCATAGCCTGTGAGTTCACACAAATCCTTCTCAAGCTCTCGAAAAAGCTGCTGGTACCCTTGAGCTTGGTCCAGAGGCACAAAGGGGTGGATGTTTGCAAATTCTTTCCACGTGATAGGCTGAAGAGCAAGAAGGGAGGAAACATACACATATGTACATATTGTAATAGTAATAACAAGACTAACTTTAATAATGATGATAATGATAGCAACAGCTAACACAAAGAGTGCTTACTATGTGCCAGGCACTGTTCTAAGCACTTTAAATACATTCATTCATTTAACTCTTACCATAATCTTGTGGGGTAAGTACTATTACTGTCTTCATTTTACAAGTGGGTCACAGAGGCCCAGAAAGGGAACTTATACAAAAGTATAACCATTTCCTATTTTTTCAGGAACAAAAAGGCCCCTGAATAGATTTATATCCATGAAACCCAATGAGTTGTTTCAGGCATGGTTTACTCAAACTCTTACATAGCACATATATCATTCTTTTTTCATGAAGCAGAACAAAACACCAACATAAAAGCAAATGGGGAAAATCCTCCTATGAGAATAAAAATGATTTTCTTTGCCTGATGTGATTTGTCATATCAGACTAATCCTATGGAAAAAAAGAAACATCCTAGCCTAGTAGAGATACTTACCAAACACCATAGCAGGGGACACAAATCTTCTGTTGATACAAGAAATAAATTAAAGCCTCAAATCTCTACCTTTCTGGCACTGAGAAAGGATTTCTAGAAAGAAGGCTTATGGTTCTTAATTCTATCTGAGCTTAACAACTACAAATTGATAAAAGCTTTCAACATGGCAGGTTTAAAAGGGTGGTGGGGGGAGTTGGGGAAGGTAGGAAGACATAAACACTATATGTTTAATTATTTTAAGATTTAAAAATAATTTCACCCATAAATTTAAATGATCAGGTTGTGATAAAGTTAGGGTTTCTGCCAAGATTGTTGAAGAGCAAGGTAAAGGATTACTAAAGCAGTTATTAAATCACAGTCCCAGTAGCAGCTTTCTCTAGTTATCTGCTTATGTATAAACCAAGACACTGTTTCTGCTAAGTTCCCTTTTAATAGAAGTGACCTACTTACTGTGAGTTCAGATGAACTGTTGAGCTTCATGGTACAGGACCCCTTTAAGAAGCACAGCCAAAGTGTATTACATTAGTGACATCCTATGGTCTATCTGATAGGCCCTCCCATCTCCCCGAATGGTCACCCATTCATCCCTCTTGCAGCATATTAGATGTGACCCAAAGAGGTGGGTTCAGGGTAGGGTGGGAAATGGAAATAAAGCCAATAATTTACCAGTGGAATCATGCTATGAACAAGGGAAATGTCTTTGTTTTCCAATCTCTTCATATATCGGACAATATTTGTTTCTGAGTGATAGCTGTGAACACAAAACACATGGTTTAGGCCAATATAGTTAGGTAAGAGCCCATACACATCCTTCTAAAAGGTAAGACACACTGAGATCTACCTTCAACATACAGATCAAATTAGGCCATGGACAACATGCCAACAAAGCATCAGATGGAAGGGCGTGTACCCCCCATGAAGCTCAGAGGATGCCCTAGGACAAAAAGCTGCCTGTGGGCGTGAGAGGAAGAGCTGGAAAGAAGAGGATGTTGAGTTCCTGGGTATGATCTTCAGCCTGGAGACTATGCCTCGAAACTCCCATCTTCTTGAGAGTAGAATTAGGGGTTATAGTGTCAAGGGAGCACAGCCACCAGGAAATAAGGTGTGCTTTGCCCAGGTTAGAATTGGGATTTAGTAGTGAGTCAGGCTGAGCCACAATAAACCAGGCCATGTCAGAATGCCATAGTAGAAGCCACTCTCTACCATGATCCCAAGCCACAACACACAATGCAGAAGTCACACAAACCTGTTGAACACTTGATGTGTGAGGAATGGACTAGTTCTCTTGAAGGCAGTCCCTAGAATACCTCTCCGTTCCTCACCCATGCTTTCAGCAACCAGCTCCTGCATGGAGAGACCACAGAAACTGAAAGGCAGGAAGCATGCCTGGAACCACATGTAAAGAAGGCTTCCATTCAGCGTGTATTCTGACAGAGCACCAGAAATTCCCTACCATCCAACCTCCCACCTCCCTGACCACCCACCCCAGGGATATCTGGCACAGTGCAATGACAGATGTCAGGGGTCATGCATTGTGGCAATTCTCCAAAACACTGTTTTTAAGTTCTGTTGAACTTAGCCACAGTGAACAAAGAAAAGTGAACAATTTTTACTGCCAAAGAAAAAAGAGTTGACATCCCCTGCATGTTCCTTGAATAATGAAGCAAGTTCCAGTAAACTATTTTAAAGGGCTATCTAAAAAGTGATGACCATGATAACACTCAAGTAAAGATTCTCACTTGACATTGCTCTTTTATCTTTGAGAACAATTCTAATAAAATACAAGTGCCAAGACCATTCAGTGGGAGAAAGGACAGTCTCTTCAACAATCGTGCTGAGAAAACTTGACATACACATGCAAAAGAATGAAGTTGGATCCTTATCTTATAGAATATACAAAAACTAATTCAAAATGGATTAAGGGGACTTCCTTGGTGGCGCAGTGGTTAAGAATCCGCTTGCCGGGTTTCCCTGGTGGCGCAGTGGTTGAGAGTCCGCCTGCCGATGCAGGGGACACGGGTTCGTGTCCCGGTCCGGGAAGATCCCACATGCTGCGGAGCAGCTGGGCCCGTGAGCCATGGCCGCTGAGCCTGTGCGTCCGGAGCCTGTGCTCCGCAACGGGAGAGGCCACAACAGTGAGAGGCCCGCGTACCGCAAAAAAAAAAAAAAAAAAAAAAAGAATCCGTCTGCCAATGCAGGGGACACGGGTTCGAGCCCTGGTCCGGGAAGATCCCACATGCCGTGGAGCAACTAAGCCCGTGTGCCACAACTACTGAGCCCATGTGTCACAACTATGGAAGCCCTCGCGCCTAGAGCCTGTGCTCCACAACAAGAGAAGCCACCACAATGAGAAGCCTGTGCACCGCAACGAAGAGTAGCCCCTGCTCGCTGCCAACTAGAGAAAGCCCGCGGGCAGCAACTAAGAGCCAACTCAGCCAAAAATAAATAAATAAATAAATAAATTTTTAAAAAAATGGATTAAGGACCTAAATTTACAAGCTAAAACTACAAAACTCTTAGAAGAAAGTATAGGGGCAAATCTGCATGACCTTGGATTTGGCAATGGTGTCTTAAATATGACACCAAAAGCATGAGCAACACAAGAAAAAATAAAGTGCACTTTTGTGCATTAAAGGACACTATCAAGAGAATTAACAGATAACCCACAGAATGGGGGAAAATATTTGCAAATCATATATCTGATAAGCATTTAATATCCAGAATATATAATGAAATACATGGTTTGCTCCTCATTCTGCTCCAGGCCGGTAGTATGAGAGCCCTCAGTGGTTGCTCTGTAAATATTCTTCAAATGCATGGAACAAATATCTGTGATTAAATGTACTGCAGAGTTCTAGAGGGAAGATATTATTCAGTCTTGTCTATTAATTAAAGATTAAAAGAGAACAGTATAATACTTTTTTGACGATTTACATTTGTTATCTGATACTGAACTCATCTCTCAAAGAGGACTTAGACAACCAGGACAGCACTGATCAACACTCTGGAACCTATTTCTGTTTCCTTTCATTGATTCATTTAACAGATATTTATTAAGTGGCTCCTATGCTCCAGGCATTGTAGAGTGCTGTGATGAGCACCATGCCACAGGTCTAGGTAGCTGACATCTCTCTTCCATCCCACAGACTCTCCTGCTCACACGTCCCTGCTATTTCATCATTTTAGAAACCAACTCAGTCTCACTGAACTGTTTCTAGTTCTCATATAACCTCTCTCCTCCTAGCCTTTGTGGCTGCTTTTCCCAGTGTCTGGAACACCTCTGGCCCCATCCTCCTTCTTCTCACTTGTGTCTGGATAGCTCCTACTCCTCTCTCAGGTCTCAGCTTAGGACAGTGTCTTCCAAGTGTTGGTGAGAAGCCCCCTCCACTCTGTGCTCACAGAGCATCTTTGGACAGTGCCCATCATAGTATATCATCTGGATTGCAGTCTTGTGCCTGTTTGAATCCTCATTAGACTATAAGCTCCAAAAGGGAGGGAAGTATGTCTGATTTACCACTAGCCTCAGGGTACAGCAGAAGACCTGGCACATATTAGGTCAGTTTTCCCAGAATCAACATAACCAAGATGCCAATGTCATGAATCTTTGTATTAGGAATAGTTTAAATTAAACACCATTAACAATCCTTCCAACTAGCCTTGCTGCTCAGTCCTGGCTAGGGCCCACGGCAGTAACCTCTAACTATCAGCAGCCACAGTAGCAAGGGACAATCGGTGGCAAAATTTTAACGCAGGCCACCTAATGTCATTCCTGCACCCCCTCTCCCTCACACTCAGGCCCATAAGAGGCAAAGCCATCTGTGACACCTCCTCAAATAGTCATTATGAGGAATGTGAATTCTGATTTACTTACTGCAGATGACTCACAGCCGAAGATCCACAACAAGTCATCCAGATCTTTTTCACTGACTGTTTCATCAAGAGAAATACCAAGCTATAGAAATGAAAATGAAAGGGAAAACATCAGCTGTAAATGCCAAGATCAGTGCAGAAATTCCAAGAGAGGTCAAAGGGGAGAAAGGGCTGGACAAAACTCTCAGTTGTTCTAAAATAACAGGGTATCATTATGTCCAAGTTGGCCCTTGGGCAAAGTAGGCTAGACCAGTCCCAAACGTGAAAAGATTGAGAGTTTTACAGCCACTTCTGGACTCTAAAAGAGTGCAGATGGCTGCAGGGCATTCCTTTTGGTACTAGATATGCTCACTTTTTTCTTCCCTTAACTTACCTTATCATATCACTTATCATAGCCTTTACCTTGAACAGTCATATTGTGAACGAAGGAGTATTATGAGCAAAATATGTGCCTAAGAGTCCCATATATGAAAACACATCTTAAGGAAAGCTGACAATGGATTATCATTTAAAAGGTCACAATGTTCCAAACCAGAAATGAAAATTGTTTACAAAGAAGTTGTGCCCAAAGGTCCAATACTGATTTTTTTTTAAATAAAGATAAATTTTAGTGAGAAAAGTCATAAAACTTTATAGAATTTGTACAACAAACAAACATACAAAACTGAAAGTCTGACTTACTGTGTGATCCTCAAACAGCCGAATATTTATTTGCCGCTGAGCAGCCCTGCCCAAGACCTCCTTCACTGAGCAGCCACACTGAATCTTCAAAGTGTCAAAGAACAAGTCATGCTGGAGTTGGTGTCCTGCTCTCTTGAGACCTAGACAAGATAGGATAGCCACGGCTCTCTATGTAGAAACCAGACCCTCTGCCACTGACGCTTCACAGAAGTAAAGAGGTAAATCCTACTACGGTCTGTTCCTACCCAGTGTTTTGGTCGGTGCTTTCTTAAAAAAAAGTAGGACTTCCCTGGTGGCACAGTGGTTAAGAATCCACCTGCCAATGCAGGGTACACGGGTTCGAGCCCTGGTCCGGGATGATCCCACATGCCACAGGGCAACTAAGCCCATGCACCACAACTACTGAGCCTGCGCTCTAGAGCCTGAGAGCCACAACTACTGAGCCTGCGTGCCACAACTGCTGAAGCCCATGCACCTAGAGCCCGTGCTCCACAACAAGAGAAGCCACCACAATAAGAAGCCTGCGCATCGCAACAAAGAGTAGCCCCTGCTTGCCGCAACTCGAGAAAGCCCGCGTGCAGCAACGAAGACCCAACACAGCCAAAAATAAAGTAATAAATTAATTTTTTTTAAAAAGGTAAATGTTTATTATTATGCTATAGAAAGTTGTGAAATACATATAAAAATGGAGGAAAAAATCACCATACTCACCATCCAGAAATACCTAGTGGTTACTTCTTGGTATAGAAGGGGGTGTGTGTGGGTGTGTGTGTGGGTGTGTGTGTGTGTGTAATATATCACATACATATACTTCTTCACCTTTTTTTAAAAAATTTAATGTATCATGAAGATTTTGCTTTTCTTCAGATCATAACACCTATCATTATTTTTAATGGCTATGTAATATTCAAACTTAAATTATGTACCATAATTTAACCAATTACTTATTATTGGACGTTTAGGCTGTTTCCAAGGTTGTGCTATTGTAAATAATGTTTCAATGCACACCCTTTACATCGTTATCTGATTATTTCCTTTAGATACATTCCTAGAATTTCTGTATCAAATTGTAGGCACATTTTAAAAGCTTTTGACACATACTGTTTATGAGCCCTCATAAAAGTCATACCAATATCAGCATTCTTTTTAAACTCTGCCAATGTAATGAGAGAAACACTATTTTATTCTTTCAATTTACACTTCTTTGATTATAGTGAGGTTGAAATTATATATGTTCATCTGTATACTTTCTTTTAAAATTACATTTATTTAATGTCCTTTGTCCAGTTTTCTCTCAGGGTGTTCATTCTTCTTGTGTATGGGGTGGGGGGACTGAGGAAGAGCTCAATATATTAAATATATTAACACTCAGTCTCTCATAGATGTTGAAAATATTATTCCTAGGTTTTTATTTGACTTTTAACTTTGCATGTAGTATTAGACATGCAGTGAGTTTTCAATTTTATTTACTCACATGTATCGGTCTTGTTATAACCAAAAGTTTTAAAACAGAAAACTGACTCACCTTCAGACAAAATCAAAGTGGCATTATGTACCCTCCTAGCAATATGTTCCAGCCCGTGGGACCCATGGTAGATTGCAAACATTGCAGCCATATTCGCCAAGAGAGCCTAAAATGACAAAAAAGCATTTAAAGAATCATGTTCAACAATGTGATATCAGGAAGATGATCAGTGGGAGGGACTGTTTTTCTGACTTGAGATGCCAAAACTAAAAGCAGGTACAAAGCAAAATGATCAGACTCCCTGCCTTCTCTATGATAGCTGGAGACCATTTATAATCTGCCCAACCATCTGAGGGGTAAATACAGCATCCAAGACACCCTAGCGTCACTATACTAAACCTTTGAATGTGACCATTAGTAAGGCGTTCCATCCATGCAACATAATCATCCCATAAAGGGGAAGATCAGGCTGTCATCAGACATGGAGATGAAATATTTAATGTTAGAAGATAGTGGAACAACAAAGACCTCAGGGGAAAAAAGTGAGATCTAAGAATTTTATGCTCAATAATACAGTTCTTCAAGGATAAAAGCAACAAAAATTTTCAAACACACAAGAACTCAGGGAGTATAATTCTCTTGAAGCCTTAAATAAAGCACTAGAAACTGAATTTCAGCCAACCAAGAGGTGAATGGTGAATCTATGCAAAGGACCACCAAAGATGAAAATGCAGGACGCAGGGGAATAAAACCAAAATGAGTTGGCAGGAGATATATTAGGAAGGGAAAACCAGAAACTACTGGCTTATTCCCTGCTGACAGTAAGGTCACTTTCTCAGGTACAGATATCTCTCCTGACTGTTGATTGAAGTTTCACAAAAATATTTACAGGGAAGTGTGTATTCTAGTGTGACAGAGAATAGGAAAGAATGGCACTAGAATCTCTCAGAGACTCAGGGAGGGAATCCAGCATAGGGAGCAAGGAAGGGACCACTGTGGTGGCATCTTGGGTCAGGGAGGAGGATAAAAAGAGGATGGCAAGGGTCAGAAACCAAAATGAGTGCCAATGTGGGGGAAAATCATGGAGGGCCACCTCCTGTCTCTCCGCCTTTTGGCCCTATCCCTCACCTGCTTTTCCACCCTAGATCCTACCAACCAGCAGCCTTCTAACCATGCAATATCACCCTAGGTAACTGACCCAAACTCTAGTCTCAGACTCCTCACCTGTTTAGTCCATTCAATTCTCCCACAGCCCCTCCCATCTCACTGGTCTAGCACCATGGTTTCTATGAGTTTCCAGTCCCACTAAAGTGACTTTTGTCCTAATGTACTAGGTCAGCAGTTCAAGGTCCACCTTCATGTTCAATCATCCCAAGGTGGGAAGGGGCACATTACAGAACAGAAACACTACTCAGCTGAGAAATACAGTGCTTTAAAGTTGGATGATGTTCAATATCAGATCTATTTTGTTAGGTACACATTTCCTCTGTGAGGCTGTTAGAAGGAATCTCTCTGGGGTCACTGCCAAAGTGCCAGAAAGTGAAATCAGAGTCAATAAAGAAAATGAGGAAAAGAAGACATCAGAGAACACAGCAGTAGACTTTCTTGGACCAAGCGCCAGAGAGAGTACAGACACTCTTGTGGACTCTGTATAACAATTAGAAATAAATACGGAAGAACCACAACACGTTATAGCTATGGAGAGGGCATGTCTGAAGTAAAACATCCATAATATAGTGTATCATGGCTCATGGTTATGCTGCCTGGGAATAAAAACTCAGGCTTGATGTTCACAGAATGCTCTGGAAGCCTCCCATCACAGAAGCCTTGTGGAGGTTGGTTCATGTCACTTTTTAAACTAGAGATCATTCTTTCTACAAACAGGAGACTATATCAACCAACTGACCAACAAATTAATGAAAAGTATGAAGTCACTTTTAGAAATCTTGGTAAGGCATTAGAATATCAAAGGAAGTTCAGAGAAACAGAGAGACCAAGAAGATTCAGATTTCTTTGATAATCTGACAAACAACATAATTAGGATACTTAAAGTAATCAAAAGTGAATCATGGGGACTTCCCTGGTGGCGCAGTGGCTAAGAATCCACCTGCCAATGCAGGGGACACGGGTTTGAGCCCTGGTCCAGGAAGATCCCACGAGCCCGTGCACCACAACTACTGAGCCCACGCTCTAGAGCCCGCAAGCCACAACTACTGAGCCCACGTGCCACAACTACTGAAGCCCACGCACCTAGAGCCCGTGCTCCGCAACAAGAGAAGCCACCACGATGAAAAGCCCGTGTGCCGCAACGAAGAGTAGTCCCCGCTCGCCGCAACTAGAGAAAGCCCGCGTGCAGCAATGAAGACCCAACGCAGCCAAAAATAAATAAATAAAATAAATAAATTTATTTTTTTTAAAAAGTGAATCATGAAAGGATGCTCAAAACATTAGTTATTAGGTAACTGCAAATCAATCCCACAGTGAGATACCACTTCACACCCACTAGGACACCTATAACCAAAAAGAGGAACAATAACAAGTAGAGGTGAAAATGTGGAGAAATTAGAACCCTCATATATTGGTGGAGGGAATGTAAAATGGTGCAGCCACTTCAGAAAAGAGTCTGGAAGTTCCTCAAATAGCTCAACATAGAGTTACCAACGACCCAGAAATTCTATTTCTAGGAATATACCCAAGAGAACTGAAAATATATGTCCCCACAAAAACTTATACACAAATGTGCATAGCAGCCTTATTCAAAGTACCCCAAAGTGGAAGCAACCTAAATGCCCATCAATTGATGAATGGATTAACAAAATATGATATATCCATACAATGGGATATTCTTCAGCCATAAAAAAGAATGAAGTATTGATTCATGATACTGTAGGGGTTCCAAACAGGCCTCCCTAAGATGTGTCACTTTAGCATGTGGATTATTTTGAGTTCAGGCAATGGAGACCTTCTGGGCTCAAGAGAAACTACTGCTCCTCCCTTAACTGCCCAGAAGAATTTATATTGAGGATTTTTCCCAGAAAAGGAGTTATTACCAAAGATAAATTTTATCTAAGTGGCCCCATCTATATGGCAGACCAAACAACTAATTACCAAACATCTTGTTCTTCTTCTTATCATCCAGTGAATGGCCCTCCCATGCTTGGAAGCACCTGGCCCCTATCCCATTCCTTAGCCCAGGATGACATGTATAACCTTATTTACTTTTCTGTCCTTTAACCTCTCATGTATGTGGGGTCTCTGAGCCTCTCATATATGTGGGGATCCTGTATGTATGTATAAAATGTTATTTTCTCCTGTTAATCTGTCTCATACCAATTTAATTCTTAGATCAGCTAAAAGAACCTAGAAGGTTAGACGAAAAAAATTTTTTTCCTTCCCAATTCTACAACGTGGATGAACCTTGAAAACATTATCTCAAATGAAAGAAACCAGGCACAAAAGGCCACATATTGTATGATCTCATTTATATGAAATATCCAGAACAGGCAAATCCATAGAGACAGAAAGGAGATAAGTGGTCACCAGGGGCTGAAGGGAGGGGAGAAGGATAGGAAGTGACTGTTTAATGGGAACAAGTTTCTTTTAGGGGTGATGAAAATATCCAGAAATGAAATGCTGGTGATGGTTACACAACTTCGTGAAAATACTATCAACCATTGAACGGTGTACTTTAAATGGGTGAATTATATGGAGAGTTATATCCCAATAAAAGAGCTAATGAAATGTAAATTATACATCAATACCCCTGGACTTTAGAAAAAGCTAATGAAAGCTTGGGGTAGAAGTTGAGAAATAAGAGAATATAAAGAAGAAGACATGATGCAAATTCAGACACCTGTAGAAATGTCACAGGTTTACAGAAAGATTTTTTTTACAGAATTCAGTAATGCATTTTCAGAGATTAAAAAAAAAAAAGTTCTGCACCATCCGTGATGCAAAACTAAGAGAAGTCCAGTGTGGACCCTACAACACTCAAGAGGAATGGGGCAGCCTTGAGAAGAACATGGAAGAGGTGCTACAAGAAGAAGGCTGGAGTAATGACATAGAGTGCTCAAGGAGCCGCTTAAAAAATATCAGTCATCTCTGAACAAAAGAGAATAATTATAGGCCTACAAAGAAAATGACACTGGCGTCACAAGCAATTGTTTCATGCAACCAGTTATGAGAAGAAACACATGAGATGAAATAGACAATGGAGAGTTAGAAAATCTCCAGAATAAGAAAGTGAAAATCAGAGAAGACAGGGTATGACTGTCTCTAGGGCAAACATCATGTTATTCATTGCTGAAAAACAGAGACCTCTTACGATCCAAGTTAAATAATGAAATATCAGCTATCCATGAACTGGAAGGAAAAAAGAAGTAGAAATGTAACTTTTGCTCATTGTAGATAGCCCAAGTTAACCTGGAAAATTAATTCAAACCTTGAAGCAGAAAGCCCTTAGTGCACTTATGATCAGAGAGACAGGTTCTGGAAGAACATGAGCAGAAAGCAGCAGAGGAAGGGAAGATATGTAAGCAGGGAATTCAACAAATGAAAGGTAAACTACAGAAAGTAAAGGCATCACATAAAGATCAATTTGCTGTCAACAGAGGACAAGCTTGTGACAACTGGCTCCTTCCTGCGATACTAGAGGAGCTCTTCCCTGAAAAGCAGCCACCTCCCTGAGACAAAAAAAATAATACAGGAAAACCAACTGAGGAAACTATTTCAACGACCAATGGATATGGAGTAAAGTATAGGAAGACCTTATCGTCTACTCCCTCCCTGGAGAGGCTTTCTAAAAGCTGGCAGTGGTGCTGTGAGCCAATGCCCTGAGGGGAAGAACACTGCACTGCCTACTGAGCTATCTGTGAGATCTCTCCCTTTCCCTGACCCCTAATGGAAGAGAACCGAGAATGGATTATATGCTCAGGAGTGGTCCTCCACCTGATCCTAGGAACTGGCTGGATGTCAGAAAACACTGCTCCCTCTAACCTGAGACCTTGGGCAATGTTCAGGTAACTCCTTCTCTTTTATCCCATACATTGCAGAAATGTCTCTCATGAGTTCCCAGTAAGAGTACCCCATGGCCACCACCGGCTGGCCAATCTGGACTATCCCCTCAGTACAGTCACCTCAAGCACCTTCACCTTGCCTTCCTCACACTAACCTGGAGGGCCTCCATCTCAGCTCTAAGAGAAGGTGCCCCAGTCACCACCCATAATGGACCTGCCCTGTGGCCAAGAAGGCCAGAGACCCTAACGGGTGAAGGGTATGCATACATGGAGCCACAGTAAAATACATTGTATTGGCGTTCTGACAAGACCACAAGGCTTCTCTACCAACAAGATCTTGACATTTTTGGTGTGCACCCTGCTCAGTGATGAATGAAGCAACAACTCAGTAAATGAACAAGTAGCTCATTGCTATAGACTGTAAGACATTCATTGAGCAGGTCAGGTATGTGATCTACCTGAGCTGTACAGATGTTGCTGGTAGCCTTGTCTCTCCGGATGTGTTGCTCCCTGGTTTGAAGAGCAAGACGATACACTTCTTTTCCACTGGCATCTCTGGACCAAGAATAAAACATCCGGTTAGTACAGATCATCATAGCACCAGGAGTTGCCATAAACAGAACTGCTTCTTTCCTTCCCACCTTTAAGTCAATTCAGCAAAGTTACTTAGGTGCAAGGCCATAAAGAAACAATTTCCAAACCATCTTCTTCTAAAGGGGACTGTTAATTTTCAGTTTGTAATTTGAGGATTTGAGGCACTGAGATATATACAATAAGCTGGGAACTTTAAAAGACAATTTTCCAGGAATCACCAAGCCTAATAAAATGATGGTAATTGAGGAATAAACTTCACTCAGAGCTTCTTGGCAGACTCAGAGAAAAGGGAAATACCTGACAAAGGAAACAGGATTTCTATACTAGAAATCTAAAGCAACTATATGGCTATAAATAAAGGATGTTAACAACCTAACACTTGTCTCTAATAAAATTTCTCCTTTCTTAATACAATTAAAAATCTAGATAACCACAAAGATTCAGCAGTCTTAGCCTTTATTTCATCAAACTCTCAGGTCCACTTTCCAGAAAGATAAGAAGTAAAATACAAAAATCAGAAGATGATAACTGATATATGAAACCCTTTTAAATTAGAAAACCCTCTGTCTCATCTCATCTGGTGAAGAGACATCATTGAACGAAAATGTAATGTAAGAATACTTAAAGAAACTATTATTTTTTTTTTTTTTTGTGGTATGCGGGCCTCTCACTGTTGTGGCCTCTCCCGTTGCGGAGCACAGGCTCCAGATGCGCAGGCTCAGCGGCCATGGCTCACGGGCCCAGCCGCTCCGCGGCATGTGGGATCCTCCCGGACCGGGGCACGAACCCGTATCCCCTGCATCGGCAGGCGGACTCTCAACCACTGCGCCACCAGGGAGGCCCGAAACTATTATTTTTTACATTAAAAAGCAAAGTGCCTTTTGCTATCATGTGACAAAGTGAAAGTATTTCAGAACCTCTCATCACCAGCACATCATTCACTAATTCAGACTCTTCATTTACATTAATAGCCCAGCTTTATGAAAGGTCAAAAACAGTATGCTAGGGCTTCCCTGGTGGCGCAGTGGTTGAGAGTCCACCTGCTGATGCAGGGGACGCGGGTTCGTGCCCCGGTCCGGGAGGATCCCACATGCCGTGGAGCGGCTGGGCCCGTGAGCCATGGCCGCTGAGCCTGCGCATCTGGAGCCTGTGCTCCACAATGGGAGAGGCCACAACAGTGAGAGGCCCGTGTATCTCAAAAAAACAAACAAAAAAAAACCAAAAAAAAAAAACCAAAACAGTATGCTAAAGTTCCACAGTAATAATCATGGCATTCATCTCAATTCTTAACCCGAGGATTTTCATCAATGAGAAGCACTCAAAGAAGTACATTTGGAAATTACTCAAATGGCCAAAGGGCAGGCCTCTAGGAAATAAGGTAGGTCACACCCAATGTATGCATGGTAATCTCTTATTGCACTTGTCTTTACATAGCCATGTGGCATGTTAATACTTTTGAGAAAGAAACTAGTTAGATATAAAACACACTTAAAATATTCAGTCTCTCAAGACTTTCATCAATCTAAAATTCCTTTCTATGACTTCAATACAAATATGCTATAAATTGTACACATACCTTTCCAAATATGCACAAATTCATGGCATTCGAGGAGAGGTACATGGCATTTGAGAAGGGCCAGGTATGGAATAATGGGGGGGCGGGGGTGTGTGGTGTGTGTGTGTGTGTGTGTGTGTGTTGGGATGGGGTTGGGGAGTAGGTAGGGCATTGATACCCCAAACATTCATACCCCAAATACATTCTCTCTTCTGACTCTATGTTTACATTTCCTTAATCGACCCAAAATGGCCCAGTTAAATTCAACCCAAAATGGCCCAGTTAAATTCAAAGAGAAATCAACAACTTTTGTGATCAAGAGAAGGATCAGGGAAAACCATAACCACAATAAAAGGGTAGAAACATGAGCTGCTTTACCTTGTTACCCCCACCATTCTTCCAGGCATCATCCTCACCAAACTTTCTCTGACAGCAAAAAAGGCTGCATGTGGTCCGCCATAGCCCAGAGGCACCCCAAATCTCTGTGAGCTGCCCAGGGTAACGTCCACCCCAAATTCTCCGGGAGGCCTCAGGATACACAGAGCTAGAAGGTCAGTAGCACAGCAGGCCAAGCTCTAGAAAGGAAACAAGAGAAAATGGATAAGGTTGTGACCTTCCCTGAGACCAGTGGAAGGATAGCAAATTATCTCCATTATAGGCAGACTGGCAGAGTTGGTTTGTATCCTGTGAAATTTATTTACTCATTCATTCATTTAAAATATTTACTGAGTGCTTACTATGTGCCAGGAACCAGTGAAGAAAACAAACTTGAAAAAAGGAGGTCGGAAGGAGGCAGTTTTACCTTACCAAGCAATAAAGGTGTGGAAATTAAAACACACCAAAAAGAGTAACAATAATAGGGCTTCCCTGGTGGCGCAGGGGTTAAGAATCCACCTGCTAATGCAGGGGACATGGGTTCGAGCCCTGGTCCAGAAAGATCCCACATGCCGCAGAGCAACTAAGCCCGTGCGCCACAACTACTGAGCCTGCGCTCTAGAGCCGGAGAGCCACAGCTACTGAAGCCTGTGCGCCTAGAGCCTGTGCTCCGCACAAGAGAAGCCACCGCAATGAAAGCCCTTGCACCGCAACAAAGAGTAGCTCCCGCTCGCCGCAACTAGAGAAAGCCCATGTGCAGCAACGAAGCCCCAACACAGCCAAAAAGAAATTAAATAAAAGTTTTTAAAAATCATGCTAAAAAGAGTAACAATAATAATTCAAAGTTGAGACACACCTCCATGGACCCCCCACAAGGAAAGGTTTGCCTACCCCAGCCTGATGGGCTCTCTCCACGAGCTCCGTGAAGTCTTCCACCTTCCCCTCGGTGTCTGGGTACTGGAACAGCGCTCCACTGACATCTTTTCCACTGAAGTCCATTTCATGGGGTAACTTCAGCTCAATGAGGACTCCAGCATACCTGAAAAGACAGAAGACAAAGAACCACCATGCTTTTGGTTTACAGGGAAAGTCAAATCATCTACAGTTTCTTTTCCACGATAGAGCATGCGTATGCTGTGTCCTTCCTCAGTGCCACCACCCCCTACCCTATCCCAACACGCACACACCCCATCCCACACCCAGCCCTTCAGTGGTAACTGTGCTTCACACCAGCTCACCTGCAGCCACTGTTAGCACCTCCCCTCCCGCCTTCCTGTCAGAACCTGTGCCTGAGACAAGAGCAGAAACATGCCTTCCTAGGGCTAAACAACCACTACCTGTAACTACACAGCCATTGCCACTTTGACCTTGGATAGGTCTCAGGTGAATGGAAAACCTCAGTAAGACAAGGAAGAAGACCTTCCTTAGGTTCCTGAAACTACCTAATTCCTATCATATGTCAGAAAACCACTTCTGAAGGAATGGTGGTATGGGATGGGGGAAAGGCTTTTACAAGGAGAAAGCAAATAAACACACCCACATGTGGTAGTTGTGCTGTGTTTGTTTTATCTGATTAGAGCACTTAAAATATATAATATGCTTTCATCTACATCATACTAAACTAGGTATTATGTGGATTCCCTATGGGCCATGTTTGCAGGAATATATACAAAATCATAACAGTTGTGTGAGAGTTCCATTTTTACCCTGTGCTTTTCAAACTTTCCAAACACTGTTGAAACTATTTTAATATTCTTAATTTTCTTTTTTTTTAAAAAAAACACAAAACAATGTGTTCTTTTTGTAAAATATAAAGCAAAGGCGACCAAACCCACTGTGTATTTTTTCCTAAATTCTGACACATCTTACTTACCAGTGAGGTCATGGGAAGAAAGTGGGAGGGAAAGTAAAATTCAGTAACCCCAGCTCAAACCAGGTTCAACTCCAGTCAGTTTGGAAATTAGAGGAAGAAACAGCAGAGATGAGCATAATATTATCCCTGAGTTCAAAATACAAATAAAATTAATTACTTGGCTCGAGTCTGGACGACAGCTATCGTCTGCGAGTGGCAACGAGGGTCAACAAAAAACTTCCTCCTCTTGTTGTGTCTGTTGAAAAGAAAAATCACAATTCGAACATGAACATTAAAGAAATCAGAGTATCTTCTAAGAATGCAAAGCAAAGATGGTACTTAAGGAAGTCTGAGCATAGGATAAAAAATAATGAGTCATTAATAACTAACAGTGACATTTCCTGATTAGAATTTCGCTGAAATCCAATTCCCATTTTAACCCTATTTAGCAAAATCAATCTTAAACTGGTTTAAATTTTTAAAAATATACTATGAGGAAAAAGAAAGAAAAGGGTAGTGATTAGGTGTGAGTAGGAACAAAAAACTAAGTCTTCTAGATAAAATCATCTGAGAAGTTTATTGCCAAAAGAGCATTTAGAGATTATCCAAACCGAGTGTCCTCATTCAAAGGAAGCAGAGAAGAACTCAGATAGGTTGTGATACGTGCAGGTGCCACACAGCTATGAAAGGAACTGCATTGGGTCTAAGACCCAAATTCAGGAAGTTCTCTAACAGTCCATAGTTCCAGGAAACAAAACTGATGGGGATGCATAACATTTTGTGTATCACAAGCGCATCTGGGTAAAAAGAAATGAGTGGAGGATACAAGTATATTGTATAAAAAGAAAGATCCACATGACCAGTTAACGGCAAGTTTCTCAATGGAATGGGACTGAGAAACAGCAAGGTTTTACTTGTCATTATATCCTTCTCTACTATTTGAAATTTTCCACTATGAACAGGTATTATTCTTATAATAAGCATAAATTCAATAGAGTAAGTAGAGTTGGGAGATACAAAATTAACTGTCCAATGCACAAAGCTCTTCAAAGTCTATATCTAAATAACTCTGGAGAGAAGAGCTATCTAAGCCTAAATGACCTCGGATGGAAACAAAAACACTGCTATTGAAGAAAACATTTCCTAAAGATAAGAAACACAAGGCTGCTTCTCAAGGGTAAAATTAAATGCAGGATGGAAGGTATGAGAATTAAGAGAGAGGAAGCAAATCAAGCACTTGCAGAGTGGGCGTAGTCCCGAGACTCTATTAAGTTCAGGAGGGAACCCCTGACCCATCAACTACAAAGGTCTCAGCTTCTGCAAGTGTGAGATGAAAGCTCTTACTCAGAAAAAGGGGATGGAGGTGGGGGATGGGAGAGCAGCGAGAAGGTGGATGAGGAAGAGAGAAGGTGAAAAGGAGTGAAAAGCTGAAAATAGACTAGGAACGGCATTCCTTTCCCGCTGTCCCTAAGATGACAGGAAGAAGAGCCTGAACCCACCCCTGGGACTGCTTGGGAAGCAGAAGGGCCTGGAACTTAGAGGTCTCCATATCTGCCCAGTGAGTTCAAGGTTCACAACTGCAACACTGTGATTTACAGGAAATAAATATTTGATCATTCAGATGACCAAGATATACTTCTCATATATATTTGGTCTTTGTCCACAGTTCCTGGCTCACAGCTCCCAAAACCATTGGAATTTTCTAAGTGTGAAAAGTGATCAAGGTGTCATTTGTAATGTTAATGAGGTGACTTTTGCATCCCTCAGAGGAATGGGGGCTGGTTGCTAAAGGAGCCAAGCGTGTGATTAGAGAGTTGGAACTTTCAGTTCTACACCCTGAGCTCCAGAGAAGGAAGAGGGGCTGGAGGCTGAATCAATTGCCAATGGCCAAGATTTAATCAATTGTGTCTATGTAATGAAGCCTCCATAAAAAACCCAAAGGGTAGGATTTGGAGAGCTTCTGGACGGGTGAACGTGAGGAGATTTGGGAAGAATGGGGATCTCTGAGGGAGCGTGGAAGCTCTGAGCCCTTTCAACATACCCAGCCCCTATGCATCCCTTCTGTCTGGCTGTTCCTGAGTTATATCATTTGATAATAAACTCGTTCTAGTAAGTAAAATGTTTCTTTGAGTTCTGTGTGCTGCTCTGAGGAGGGGGTCATGAAAACTCCAGTCGATTGAATACAGGTAACAACCTGTACTTGAGAATGGCATCCTGAGTTGGAGGGGGTTGTTGGAACCCCAATCTATAGCCAGTTGGTCAGAGGCACAAGCAACAACCTGGGCTTGCGACTTGCAGCTTAAGTAGGGCAGGGGCGGAGAGGTGGGGTGCAGTTTTATAAAACTGAGCCCTTGACCTGTGGAATCTGATGCTATCTCCAGGTAGATGGTGTCAGGATTGAGCTGAATTCTCAGACACTAGCAGATGTTTGTTCGTTTGTTTTCCAGTGTGAGAGGAACCCCCCTCCCTGACTGGAATTGGTACCAGAATCAATTTAACCACCCCTCAAGTCTGCGGAAGCCAAGAAAGAGACTTACATGGGCATTCAGAGTGTAAACAAAGAATGTTGCCCGCCAATTCCACAAGGATCAAGCCGTTAGACACTGCAGTCACCCAGTCAGTCGACTAGGGCCAGCCCCCCAAAACCTCAGACAGACACATCATCAATATGGGCAGATTTCCCTACCAGATGACCATGTACATGAGAATTCTACCTGGAAGGTAAAGTCAAAGGTATTCTCAAGGCAAAGAACAAAAGGAGGTGAGGAGCTGGAGAACGATTATTAACTAAATATTAACCAAAGTTAACCATGACCCGGCAATTCTACTTCTAGAAATGCATCCTCAGGAAATAATCAGAACTTTTGACAAAGATTTATCCTACAGATGCACAAAAATACCATTAATAACAGTGAAAAATGGGAACAAACAATGTATAACAATAGAGGTGAGGTTACATAAATTGTGGTACTTCCATGCAAATGAATATTGCTATGTAGCCAATAAAAGCCACAGTTTAGAAAGCTGACTAAAGAAATGGGGAAATGTTCACAAAATATTGTTAAATAGAAAAAGAAAACAAGCTATAAAACATTAAATACAACCTGAGAAGAATATTCTTCATAAAATAGGGTGATACTTATTTACGTATTACATTGCAGATTGCTAGTTCCTACCCAATATCCATTCTGTCACCCATAGTAACAGAACCCCAATATGTAGGGGGCAGCAATGTGCCCATCTGACAAAAACTGCATTTCCCCAGGTCACTTGTAGGTAGGGGTGGTCAATGAAGCATAAGTAAATTGTTGAGTGGAGGCTTCCAAAACACTATTTAAAGAGAGCTTATTTCGCTAGAAGTACCCTTTACTTCTTCCTGAATGCAGGCGTCATGGCTAGAGCTCCAGCAGTCATCTTGTGACCAGGAGGGCTGTGGACGGGACTGTGGTCTGCCATTGCGGTAAACAAAAAATGTTGCCCACCATCCCAGTTCTACAAGGATCAAGCCATTAGCCACTGCAGCTGCCCACTGATGGTGCACCCTGAGAGGAATTCAGGATGGAGAAAAACAGGAAGTATTATTTGCTTTGGAGACTGGCCCAAGATAGTTAAGATGCATTTCTAAGGAATAATTTCAAGGAGCCCAAACTCTAGCATCTTCCCATATATTGAAAAGCACTAACATTAACCTGAGATGTCTGTTCTTTGTGATTAGCAGTAATCTTTGGATGTTCGACTGCATGGTTTTTTTCCAGCAAAAACCTCCTACATGTTCTGGCTCCTCCCTGACCCCTTCAGGGCAGTTCCTCAGAGCTGTGTGAGAGACTGTCTCTGGGGCTCTCATCCTTAGTAAGATCCCCAAATAAAACTTAACCTGCAACTTTTAGGTTGTATGTTTTTCTTCAGTCTACAGGATGAAAGCCTCGCATTACAGATGGCAAAGAGAGAGGGGCATTGGTCCTTGATACTATCTCGGAGTTGCTGTAACATTCCTGAACTTACCATTATGTATGTGAAGAGCAAAATGTCTTTCTTACATAATGTTAAACAATAAACAGCAGTGGCTTTTTAAATGCACTATATTTCACATCTGTTTGTTACCTCAACTAACTGGTATAATGATACTGATACAACATATCTCATAGACACAAATGTGTGTGTATGTGTGTGATAGACAGAAAGAGGGGGTGGGGAAGAGAAAGAGAGAGAGAGAGGGAAAGAGGGACAAAGTCACTGGGTACTGACCAGAGCAGGGAAACCCCCGCCTGCACAGCAGTTGTGAGACTGGAAGACGTCCCTCCCCCTGAGGGAATCTCATGCTGGGCCTCTCACCTGTGGCAGAGCTGCATTGCCTCTGCAGCCGCGGTGGCCTCATCCAGCAGGGATGCATTAGCCATGTCCATGCCTGTGATGTCACACACCATGGTCTGGTAATTGAGTAAACTCTCCAGTCTCCCCTGAGACACCTCTGGCTGGTACGGAGTATACTGGGTGATCCTGTAAGGGACCCAAAACACTATGTCCAAACTGTGCATCCACTATTCAGAAAAAGCTCATGAAATATCTTCATTATAGAATTCAGTATCTGAAAATTAAGTTTGCCTCTCTTGAGAATCATATAATACAACAATAAGCTTCCTTTTTGTCTTTTGTAAGGAAGCTCAGCATTAAATCATAGTAACAATATTATCCTTTGGGGATAATCAGTACTTACTTTTCTATCCCTCTAAATTACTTAATCTTACATTTCTATTTTAATGATCTTATCATAAGTACGTTGTATTGTAAGTTGGCTCTTAAAATCCACTTGAGACTGCCTATGGTATTATAAATAAATAAAAAAAAAAGCTCACCACAACCATGGTTCACAACAGAAAAGTATCCAAGAATCTAATATCTAATACTTGAAACTTTTGGTTTTGGGGGAGAGGAGCTTTGTTTATACTAACCAGAAGTTCTATGTGCTCCTAAAAAATTAATAGATGTCTATTTAAGAATTGTCGGGAATTCCCTGGCGGTCCAGTGGTTGGGATTCCGCACTTTCACTGCCAAGGGCCCGGGTTCAATCCCTGGTCAGGGAACTAGGATCCCACAAGACGTGTGGCACAGCCAAAAAAAAAAAGAATTGTCACTATCCAGTTATTAAAAGTCTGTGGAAGTAAACTCCATACCTATCAAAATTCAAGAATACTAATGGTTAGAAGGCAGCATAGACATGAATTCTAACCTTAAAATCCTCCAGTTATTAGCCAAAAATGTGTCTTTAGGTATGAGAGTTAACCCACTTAGTGACTTCATCACTTTTTCAGCCCTTCATTCATTCACTCATCCTACAAATATTTACTGCATGTCTACCAAGTGCCAAAAACTATGATAAGTTCTGGTGGCACATCATAAGCAAGATGGGTAACAGTCCCTGATCTCAAGGAAAATATATTGTAGTGGGGAAAAAGAGATAAAAAATACATAAGATCATTTCAGAGTGATAAATATTTTAAAGAAAATAAAATAAGAGGAGAGAGGGTGGCTGAGCACTTGGAAAGAGCTTCTATCTTTTCACCAAGAATCCATTACTGTACTACCAAAGTGTGTCAGATTGGGGTCTAGGCTCCCACATGAGAGTAACGCTGTTTCATATCTCTATTGTTTTCGTTCTTCCAAGCCTGAAGAGTATTAGGAAAAAAAATTTTTTTCAACCCCTTTTCCTTTCTCTCCTGATCTGGTAATCACGTTCAGGATATTTCCACCTTTTTTTTTTCTTTTTTCTTTTCTGAAGGCTTTGAAATCAATGTCTTCTTACCTTTGAAGGGGAATAGAGTCAGGGAGATTGCTTTACCAAGCAGTACAATGTCAAGACTTCGAAATAATTTCCCTGAAACTTTCATTGGTATAGTTGTGTGTGTGTGTGTTTGTACAGCAGAGTATGTTTTTGCTTCAATTAATTCCTTGAACAGCCTGGCTTAGCAACTGTAAATCAGTTTGCCAAATTCTAAGCAGGTGGTGAACTGGAATAAATGAAGCACATAATACATAACGCAGACTAAGTAGAAAGGGAATCTAAGCAGAAATGGCGCACAAAAGGCACAGGCAAGGGGCCACTGTGACCTCAGATCAGATAAGATCTTCATACACAGCATAGTCTGCCACCACAAAGACACATGCTTAGATAGCCTGGCTAACATGAAATTTTCATTTTACTCAAATCATTATTTGGCATATGGACAGACACACAAACTTATACACACACATACACAAATAAGCATGCATATGTATCAGCTAGTTCATCCAAAGAATTCATCACAGCACTGAACAGAATGTTGAAAAATGAGCAACAAACTCTCTATTAAAAGGAAAATGATTAAATAAATTAGACAATATGCATATAATACTATGGATTGTGAAAATGATATGTAAAAATATTTTCTGACACAGAAGATGCTCATGATACATTAATTTAAAAAGTAAAATGTAAAATACTACAATCCTATTTTTGTAAATTTGTAAAAATGTGAACCAAAATGTAAACAGTTATCTTCTCTGGGTGGCAAGATTAACCATAATTTTTACTTTCTTTTTATTATATGTTCTAAATTTTAAAGACATTGGCTACCATTTATTAACCATCTTCTGTGTGTCAGGAACATATTTACAACCTTTTTTTGCTGATTATGTGATGCATGCTCTTTGTAAAAAGTTGGAAAATTGAGATAACTACTGAGAAAATAAAATCACCCATAATCCCAGAACTCCAAGATAACAATAGTTAACATTTAGGTACATTTCTTTTCAGTCTTTTTTTCTTTTTCTTCTTCTGCTCATTTTTCTGTTGTGTTGTTTGCCCCTTTTCTTGTTAATTTGTGACTTTTCTATATACACTCTTTTTTTTCTCTAGCTTTACTGAAGTATAATTCACAAAACTGTGTATATTAAAAGTGCACAACATGATGCTTTGATATACGTATACTTTGTGAAATGACTACCACAATCAGGTTAATTAATTTCAGTCTCTTTTTGACATCACAATCATATTTATACTTCAAAGTAAGATGGCACTCTGTATAAAGTTGCGTCTCGATTTTTTTTCTGTTAACATTATTCCATGGACAATTTCTAATAACTTTAAATATTATTCAGAAATATGCATTTGATTATGTGTTATTAAATCATTTATCATAATTTATTTAACAAGTCCCCTCAAGTTGAACATTACTTTTGTTTTTTAAATATTAGAAATAGCATAACAGTGAACATCCTTATCTTTGCATTATTTCCTTAGGATAAATTCCTAGATTCCTATCTTTGTATTATTTCCTTAGGATAAATTCCCCTCAAGTTGAATATCACTTTTGGTTTTTAAATATTAGAAATAGCATAACAGTGAACATCCTTATTTGTATTATTTCCTTAGGATAAATCCTCAGATATGGAATTTCAGATCATAAGGTGTACGATAATCAATTTCAAATCTTTCGGTACATATGCCATGTTTTTCTCTAGACAGTTCACACCATTCTGTATTCCCTTAAGTAATACAGTGATTCACAGGTTTCCCTGTATCTTCACCAATGCTAAGTATTAAGAAGCTCTGGGTGTCAACCTAAATTCTCTAATTTATTACCTGTGAACTGGGACAAGTCACTAAACCTCTCCCTGCCAATTCCTCTTGGCCATCAACGGAGATAACATCACCCATATCAGATATTATCTTAACACTCAAGTCCAATTAACATACATAAAGCATTTTGGAAATGGTAAAGTCCTTCCCAAATGCTGGTTGTTTTGAAAAAGATTTATCCTCTGTTCCCATCTTAGAAGTTTTTTTTTAAACACTCATAGACTTCTTCCAAAGGATTTATTCAAACTTCTATTCAGATATTATTAGATATTTCTACTTGGAAACAATTTCTTTCTGGAAATTCATCACATCCCATGTCAGCATCACATTCCCTATCCTTCCTCCAACCAGATCGCCAAAGAAGGTAAGTTTCTTTTCTTAAATATTCTTATTCCTTCAAAGTTACCACTATCATGCCAATTCTCAAGGTAAAAACTCCAGATATTTTTAGGCCCAAATGATGACCAATTGCCATTAGTCTTCCTTCCGAAGTCCTATATCCACCCCTTTGATGCCTTACTAGCCTAGCACAGTGATTAAAATAGGAAATTATCTAATATTTCTGGTGCAAATGTATGTGTTTGACTTTCCTGCTCAAATGGGGATGGCTCCCCAGTTACCTGCAAGAAACAGCCCCAAACCTCCCAAACACAGTCCTTCATACCTGAGACCATGCTCTTCCTTTGCTCACAGACTTTGGGATTTAATATTCCCCCTCCTTCGTTCAGCCTTTCTCTCCTTGCTCAAAGTCCAAGCTTAGGCTGATGCTAATTAGCACTGCTAAAAGGAGAGAGCTTTAAAACTTTTCTTGCAAAGATGACAAATACATGATCCTACTTCTTTTACTTGTAAACTTCTTTTATAATCCACACTTTTTTTTTTACACTAATAGACATAAATGGTCTTAAAAATCAACTATTAATGGAGATGGACTGGTGAGTCTCAAGCCTGGAGATACTAAATAAACCCTCATTTCAGGAGAAAAATGCTAGCACAGGGCCTGCCATCCTGAATAAAAGGGTTTAGTTGCCTCAGGCAAAACAGTGATCAAGAAAATGTCTGTAATCTACAATTTCTATGTTCCAACTGATATTTAACTCAATTGATTTCTGTTTCTAGATATATTTTAATATTAAAAACCAAAAAGTATCTGCATATCCAAGAAGGCATTCTGTTCCGCTCAAAAAGGATGCATGATATATTCAACATGGCATTAACATTTATTCCAAAATAATCAGTATTCTCTACGATTTTAACCAAAAAAGGCGTGGGGGAGTTGCAGGAAGACAAACATTCATGAGATTCTCTCATTTAATCCCAGTGCCAACATTACACAAAACAGAAATAGTCACAAGGGAAATGTGTTTTGATATTAGTTAACTGATATTATTAGCAATCGAAAATTTCAAAAAGTAGACGCCATAAAATATATTCTAGGCCTAATGTAAGTCTTCTTGTAAGAGCCCAAATGTTTGTATTCTCTGGAGGCTATGTTACCCATTTATTTTCACCTCACGTCACCGGAATTTGTTGGTTCCATCTCTATGGCAACCATTCAGAAGGGTGATAATGTGAAGTCTACCCAAGCTCATGTGCACAGCCCTCTCTATCAGGGCTGGCAAGGGCCAGCGTCACCCTCTGTTTCAGATCAGCTTTCGGAGAATGCAAAGAACAAAACTTAAAATGCACCCCAAAACCAGAACTGAAAAGCAAAGAACAACACTGTCTCCCTCTCAAAACTCTGGCGGATCCTAAAGTAAATGAACATATCCACTCACAGCCAGGAAGCAATATGGTGAATATTCTGTGCGGCCACCAAGAGTGAAGACAGCTGGCCAGTATTCAGACGGCTGGAATGCTGCAGCCCGTTCATGTACTTAGGAGGCTTGTTTTGTAAGAAGGAGACAGGCCATTTGCTTTTGAAATCAAACTTGGAGTTTACCATCCAAACTTTTACCAATACCCCAGGGGAAAAGAAGCCCTCAGCAATACAAATACCTCCACACGCGTTCACACACACACACACAAAGCAGAAAAACTACTTCTTTGACAGTTCATTCCTGTTCTCCTATTAATAAAGAAATGGAGCATATTGAAACCAAAAGCAATGCAGGAGTGATTAGGCCAAGAGATCTGGCTTCTATAATGAGGGACGTGAATCACTGCATCTAGGACAAATACCCTCACCAACCAGGACTACCTCTGCACTTATGCAAAAGCAGACAAAAGATGCAAAGGCGCTGTGCTTCCCACCCAGTCTAACCTATGCCCTGAGCTACACACATGCCTTGGTCCTCAGACCTACAGGTCTGGGCTTTAGGCACCAGATGAAGGCCCGCTGTGCTGACGGCCCAACACATATTCACTCACAGACTCAAACACACAGAAACCGCTATGTCTGTTTGAGTGTAAGTTCAAACAGAGTGTAAGTTCAGAGTGTAAGTTCACATATGGTAAGTAGTCAAAACAGTACCTCTATTCCTAGTTCTAAGAATGCTTTGTGCAAAGTTTAAAATTACGTAGGGTATCAGGTTTACTCTCTAAAATGTCAAAATTGTCAAAATTTGTAATCTTAGATGGGGCTGCATATTTCTGTGTGTTTGTGTGTGTGTGTGTGTGTGTGTTTTAGAGGTGACTAGATGTTTTAAAGGGAGAATGAGGGAGTGGGGAGGAGAATGAGCAGGGACTCAGTAGAGTCTGGGAAATGAAAATTTACAAAAACAGGAAGGGGGCCGTCCACATGAAACCCATCTGGGTTTGCTAACTGGTGCTCATAGAAGTTAGGCTCCTACCCAACCACAGAAACTGGGAGACAACGGACCCCATCTTCAGGAGTTGACTAGAACAAACAGTAAATTTGGGGGGTAGCTTTGAGTCTTCTCAGGCAGGCACTTACTTCTCTTTTTTTGTGTGGTTTTTTGTTTTTGTTTTTGTTTTTGCGGTACTCTGGCCTCTCACTGTTGTGGCCTCTCCCGTTGAGGAGCACAGGCTCAGGACGCGCAGGCTCAGTGGCCATGGCTCACGGGCCCAGCTGCTCCGCGGCATGTGGGATCTTCCCGGACCGGGGCACAAACCTGTGTCCCCTGCATCAGCAGGCAGACTCTCAACCACTGCGCCACCAGGGAAGCCCCTTACTTCTGTTTTTGAGGAAAAAAATGGACTAACAGATGTCTCAATAGTCTGTCATAGGATGGCAGGTGGACAGCTTCTTATATGAGGCGATTATACTGAAATGAGAATTTTGGTCACTTGATTCAAATTAACTCTGACAGAATTTTATTAAATAACACCTATTTTTAAAACAGATGTGAACTGTTCAGCAAATGCTTAAGATATATTGCTGTGGAGCATGTACTTAGTATTTCAAAGGAGGCAATTCCGTGCTTTCCCATGGGGGGGTCCACATTCCCTTTACTAAAGTTGACTTTTTGTCTATATGCTAACCTAAAAGATAGTCTCTGCATCTTGCTATAAATACCTTTGAATTGCAGAGGCAATCACTTACTCTGTCCTTGCATAATAATGGTCCTATTAAATTTACCTTGTACACCAACCAAGTTAAAAAAAAAAAAAAAAAAATCACCCAGGAAGTATCAAAGCCTTCCCAGGCTTGGTTTGTTTCTATGCTAGAGATGGTAAGTGCACACATTCCTTTGGAGATAAGGTTATCCGTTGAAATAAAGTTTCAATTCAAAGATGCTGGTGTATACAATGGCACTGATCCAAAAACAAGAGAAAGAAAGGCCCAGGAGTCCCCATCTTTCCTCCTCCATAGTCAGACAGTATTTCCCAGTGGGCAGAAGAGGCAGTTGCTCTGATCTGCTCTCAGGCACCTTTGAAGCCATGGTCTTTGCCCGTTAAGAAGTACCCAAAGTGTTTTCTTGTTTAGTGTATACTAGGACGTGAACCTCTGTTTCCTTCTTTCTACCATACAGCAAACAGGAATGGAAAAGCAAGATAGCATGGAAGTTTTTCTCAAGTGCAGGAGAAACATTTTCATTTTGTGCAACCTGTGGCAGCCAGAGTGGGCAGGGACAAGAACACCCCCTACCCCACCCCCTAGAGGACTAGGAATGAGTTACCTGATAGGTGAGGTGGAGGCAGAACAAGTAACAGCATTAACAGCTCAGCCTTGTCTTTGATGGTTTCTAGAAGAGCCTGTTCACAGAATACACATGTTCTCTCTTTCTCTACAAAGTGCTAAGTAATAAAGCTAACATTTTCATCTCCATCTACCTGATACAATGTCTTCTTTTTTCAGTTGGTCATAAGCCCAGAATATTGGTTTGGGGCAGCGGGCAGGGGAGGGGGGTATAATTAACTGTAGCTCCTAAAATCCTGAGAGACGACAATGGACCAAGATTTTGACTCACTGAGTATAATCTCAGACAGCCTAAAATCCTAGTGTCTCCAAAGAATAAAGCCCTGAATCTGCCCACCTGCAGGTTTGATATCTTGCTCAAAAATGCTCACTGAGAACAAACATGGAGTCAGCAAGAAGAAGAGATGCCCAGCATCCACAATTTTGAGCTCTGGATTATTTTATGGGAATAAAAGTGGAAAGAAGCTTCTAAGTCCTCTACATTTGAATAAGGAAATCTCCCAAGCCAGAGAAAGCCAGGTAGGTTCCTGCAGGTTAGGGATAGCACTAGAGTATGGGTGTCAGTGGGCAAGTTCTGAGGCTTTGGGGGGTAGGGACACAGAAAGAGTCATGCAAATCAAGTCACAGCACTCCTGCTTTTCATCAAGAAATACATTACCATCCTGAGTTCTCCAGTAAGTTCCGCAAAATTGTCTGTGGCACTGAGCAGTTATAATAGCCCATGCCAATATATGATCTCCAGATCTGGTTCTTGCTGGAAATGGCATGCAGAGTTGCAAGGATTTCATTTTCACCTGATTGTGGGAAAGAGAGATATGTTACAGAGAGAAAATGTCTCAAAAGAGAACTCTAGTTATAGTTTAAAGCCCTAGTTTTGTTTGAATATTGACATAAGGAGAACAGCTATATGGAAAATATAAGAATCATCCTCTCAGCAACACTAAGTACTAGATGCAGGAACCTGAAAAATCCCCAAACAGCACTCAGTTACTCCTCAAGGTTGGTTCCTCATAATTTTTTTTGGCTCTTCTTTTTTTGGCTTTGTCAGAATTTCCCAGTTTTGACACCTGCCTCATTCCAGTTTTCTTCTGTTCCCTTCACATGTTTTATTTACACCAAATAAAAATTCTGCTCCTGGTAAAATATTTTTCCTTTTATTCATTTTTTTGGGGGGGGTTAATTTATTTTATTTATTTTTGGCCGCGTTGGGTCTCTATTGCTGCACATGGGCTTTCTCTAGTTGCAGAGAGCGGGGCTTCTCTTCGTTGCAGCGCACGGGCTTCTCACTGTGGTGGCTTCTCTTGTTGCGGAGCACAGGCTCTAGGCGCGCAGGCTTCAGTAGTTGTGGCTCGTGGGCTCTCGAGCACAGGCTCAGTAGTTGTGGCACACAGGCTTAGCTGCTCTGCGGCATGTGGGATCTTCCCGGACCAGGGCTCGAACCCGTGTCCCCTGCATTGGCAGGCGGATTCTCAACCACTGCACCACCAGGGAAGCCCTGTTTACCCTTTTTTTTTTTTTTTTTTTTTGGCGGTACGCCGGCCTCTCACTGTTGTGGCCTCTCCCGTTGCGGAGCACAGGCTCCGGACGCGCAAGCTCAGCAGCCATGGCTCACGGGCCCAGCTGCTCAGCGGCATGTGGGATCTTCCCAGACCAGGGCACGAACCCGTGTCCCCTGCATCGGCAGGCGGACTCTCAACCACTGCGCCACCAGGGAAGCCCTGTTTTCCCTTTTAAATTGCCTTATACCAATAGTTGGTATGTGTTAAATAACACATGATGTACATTTTTCTCTAAAATTGCCATGCTAATTCTGACACTTTTTCCTGTGTGTCACTGAAAGGGCTACTTATAAAAGGCCCTTCACCCAACCAAGAAAATATAAGTTATAATAAAAGACCCACATGCAGGGTTTTTTTTTATATTTATTTATTTTCCTTATTTTTTCCCCTTTTGGTTTTTTTTTTTGGCTGCGTCAGGGTCTTAGTTGCAGCACATGGTATTTTCGTTGAGGCATGAGGCATGCGGGATCTTTCGTTACAGTGCCCAGGCTCTTTGTTGTGGCGCATGGGCTTTTCTCTAGTTGTGGCACTCAGGCTTCTCCCTAGTTGTGGCGTGCGGGCTCCAGGGCGCATGGGCTATGTTGTTTGCGGCACAAGGGCTCTCTCATTGAGGCGCGTGAGCTCAATAGTTGTGGGGTCCGGGCTTAGTTGCCCTGCGGCGTGTGGGATCTTAGTTCCCTGACCAGGGATGAACCTGCGTCCCCTGTACTGGAAGGCGGATTCTTCACCACTGGACCACCAGGAAAGTCTTAACCAGCATTTTCATTAGGGAACTAAGTAATTAGGAGGAATTATAAAAGTACTCGGATGCAGATGAGACCCTGTTTGGGGTCATGCATGTAATAAAAGCATCTGACACTTTGAGCACTTCCTCTTTGCCAGGAACTGTACCAAATGCTTTCCACATCGCTTTGGAAACTAAGGCTTGAAGAGAACCACTCACCTAAGGCTACACGGTTTTAAATTAGCTACCCAGCCTAACTCCATCTTCCACACTTTCCTGAATGGGCCGGATTTCGATCTGCTACATGTATAGCACTTATACTGAAAGATACTTTCTAGATACAAATGACCTTACCTGGTTCTTTCTCTGCCCCTCTGCATATAGTTAGATCATGCTACTAAAATTTAACTGAGATTTAACTACTTAGGCAAATGTCTGCCCCCTTTAAGGTCTTACAGACTCAGGGACTTCCCTGGTGGTCCAGTGGTAAAGAATCCACCTTCCAATGCAGGGGATGCAGGTTCAATTCCTGGTTGGGGGACTAAGATCCCACATGCCACGGGGCAAGTAAGCCCGCATACCACAACTACTGAGCCTGAGCGCCTCAACTAGAGCCCACGAGCCACAAACTACAGAGCCCACATGCTCTGGACCCTGTGCACCACAACTACAGAGCCCATGCGCCACAACTAGAGACAGAAAACCCGCACACCACAACTAGAGAGAAGCCCACGTGCCACAACAAAAGATCCCACGTGCCTCAACAAAAACCCGACATAGCCACAAAAAAAAAAATTAGGGACTCAGCCACTAAATCTTGGAACTGATTGATTTTATTGTTACAAATCTAGGTACAGCAATCTCTAAAATGGCAAACTGGCTAGGAAGATGCTTCACAATGTTTTAATTCTACTGAACTCTGTGACTGCTATTCTCATTAATCCCTCTTTATCTTCATTGAAAACACTGTCACCTTCCATCCTACCCTCCCACCCCACTTGCTTTCACAGTAAATAAATTCACAAGAGATGTGTCATTTTGCCAGACTAGGCTAACAAAAGAGAGGATTAAGTATCAGTTTACAAGTATCGGTTTCATGAGTAAATACAACCCTACTGCCTTATGATGGACAATCTTGCCTTCTTCCACAGAAGATTTAGGAACTATAGGTGAAAGTACAATAAAACAATATCTTAGGAGATACGCAAGTACAGCATCCTTAGGAACAATCATGCAAGAAATCCAATCACTTCCCAAAGTCTTCTTAGGGCAGAGTGATTAAGAAGCCCAGTAGGAGGGGAAATTAGCAGTGCCTGGCTCGCACCCAATTCAGCAAGGCCAGCTTCAATTAAGATCCTGTGCAAGAGGGACAGGTCCCTGTTCCATATTATGCCATGAGGACAAAAGGTCCAGCTCTCAAATGAGAACAGTCTTTGAAGGACTTTGTCAAATTAAGAGTTTAACCTTTGAGAGTCACAGAGTATTGAGTAATATGATTTTTTTTCTATATTACAGAAAGATAATTCTATTGGTAGTGTGGATAGGTCAGAGAGGAGACTCTGGAAACAGGGGGATATGGAAGAGGCCAGCACAATAGTCCAGGAGGGAGTTGGTCCAGGGAGTGTTATGAGTTAAAGGGTTAAACTGTATCCTCTAAAGAGATACGTTTAAGTCCTAACCCCAGGTACCTAAACAAGTACATAAAACATCAGTGACTGCTAGGAGAGATGTTGATATTTATCTGGAGACCCTAAACTCTCAACTAGAATGGTGGGGGAACCTGATTCTTCCTTTTGCAAGAAAACCCATTCTCTCATACCTCCCAGCAGGGCTGAGGATGTTAGTACAAGTTCGTGTGCCCAGTGAAAGAGCCTCAGTTAGAGCCCAGTTCCTTTCTCACCCATTCTGCAGCCTATCCTGTCCATCTGCCTTCACCACTGCAGACTAGCCAGGAGCCCACTGCCACATCCCACATCAGTTCAGGGTGTCCATATATCAATACATATCATCATCCCTCATAGTTGCCAACATCCTACACACTTGGATAAAACACTTGAAAAAATTTAAAGGCCAATTAGCATAAAAGAAGAGCAAAAAAAATAATTATAGATAAGACCCAGAAGCATAAAAATGTTCAAACTTGAGACACACAAGTTTTTAATCCTGTAACAGAGGAGACTTCCCTGGTGGTGCAGTGGTTAAGACTCCATGCTCCCAATGCAGGGGGCCAGGATTCAATCCCTGCTCAGGGAACTAGATTCCACATTCATGCCACAACTAAGAGTTCGCATGCCACCTATATGGAGCCTGCCTGCTGCAACTAAGACCCAGTGCAACCAAATAATCCTATAACAGATATACTCTAGTCCCTATGGGACCAAATTTTCCAAGCACCTGTGGGCTCTGCCCCTACCCAGATAGAGCTAATACAAATAGAGCAGGCCCTCCAGGACCCACAGCTTCCAAATATGTGGATTTCAACCAAGAATCAAAAATATTCAGAAAAAAAATTTTCATAAAGTTCCAAAAAGCAAAACTTGAATTTGCCAGTGTTGGCAACTATTTACATATCATTTACATTGTATTTACAACTATTTACATAGAATTTACCTTGTATTAAAACTATTTACACAGCATTTACATTGTATTAGGTATTATAAGTAATCTAGGGATGATTTAAAGTATATGGGGAGATTGTGCGTAGGTTATATGCAAATGCTGCACCATTTTATATAAGGGACTTGAGCATCCAAGGATTTTGGTATGGTGGAGGGTGGGGGTAAGGGGGCGCCTGAAGCCAATCCCTCCTGGATACTGAGGGACAACTGTATTCCCTGATTGGCCCTCATCATAACCTGGTCTTGACAACCAATTTTACATTCTATTGGGAACAAAGTGAGTTAACAGAGTGAGTAGTCCTCTGTACACCAAGCTAATGGACGCTCATGACCCATCAAGAGTAGGGTAGGTACTTGGCCATGCTTCTGAAAGTTATAATGGTCTGAGAAACCTTTACCATTCACTCATCCATTGCTCATCATGACAACCTAGAAGTCAAGACAGTCTGTGACTTGAAGAACAGAGAGTTAAACTGCTTCTTACTGTGATAAAATCAAGACCTCACCTAGAGATTATCATACTAAGTGAAGTCAGAAAGAGAAAGACAAATACCACATGATATCAGTTATATGTGGAATCTAAAAAATGATACAAATGAACTTATTTACAGAATAGAAATAGACTCACAGACACAGGAGACAAACTTATAGTTACCAAAAGGGAAAGGGGAAGGGGGGATAAATCAGGAATTTGGGATTAACAGATACACATTACTATATATAAATAGATAAACAACAAGGACCTACTATATAGCACAAGGAACTATATTCAGTGTCTTCTAATAACCTATAATGTAAAATAATTCAGTTATATGTATATAACTGAATCACTTTATACCTGATGCATTGTAAATCAACTATATGTCAATAAAAATAAATAAATTTTAAAAAATCTAGACCTCAGGCTTTACCAGTCACACTTAATAAAAACACTCCCCAAAAACACAACTTAGTGAGTGTCTGGATTATTTCTAATGTTTGTTCACTGGTCACCATTTCTCATACCTACTAATGAAATCTGACTTTGGTCCAATCAGCAGAAGAGCCAACCTAGTACATTTAGGAGCCCAGAGTTTGAGTTACTATGTTAAATAATGCCAAGATCCAATGGACATGGAGAAAAGGGGAGAAGAGGGAAAAGTCCACAATCAGAGGTCTACCGCTGAACCTCTCTGAAATGGAACATAGCAGAAGCAGTCTCTAAGAGCAAGTTTTGGGGCATGATTGGTCTAAATAAAAGCCCAAATCCTAACCATGCAATATCCCCAATGTACTTCACAATAGATTTAGATTCCTTTCTCCCTTGGAAAAGAATGCCTTTGTAGAGAAATAGTGTGGGATCCTTAAGTCCAAAGTGGCAGTCTTTTCCACCTACGTAGTAAGAGAAGCATTTTAAAAAGGCAATTGTGTCATCCAAACCCTGGGTAGCACAGCCCCAGGAAAGCTGTGTGAACAAAGAGGAGAGAGGAAAATGATCAGCTTCCCCCCAGAGTGAGCCCCACAGCAGTGCACATTCCTCACTCTTGTCCTTCCAACTTGACAAAAACAGCTTCCTCCTGTTAACAGGCCCAATTCCAGTAACTATCTTCCTGAATATGAAGGACAATGAAACAAACCAGGGAGGAAATGAGACAGAATGAGAAAGGGAATGTCCATTAAAAAACACTTGGATGGATAAACAACAAGGTCCTACTGTATAGTACAGGGGACTATATTCAATATTCTGTAAGAAACCATAATGGAAAAGAATATAAAAAAACTATATCTAGATAGATAGATAGATAGATATACATATATACAAAATATGAAAAACTATATATATATATATATATATATATCTGAATCACTTTGCTGTAAACCAGAAACTAACACAACATTGCAAATCAACTATACTTCAATAAAATAAATAAATAAATAACAAAACACTTGGAGACAAACTGTCATTCTCCAGACATCTGCCTACAGCCTCAAAGAGCAGCCAGACCTTGCTTTACTGTGTCCTCCCAGCCATGAAAGCCCTCAATCCTTTAGCGATCTAAGCGGTTCTTTTCTTGTGGAATAAGTACCTGCTTCTGACCTTGTTTATTCCTCTACCTCAGCACGTTGCATAACGTCCTGGTCCTAATGTACCAAGAACAGAGTTCAGTGACCTGGGCACCATTCCCTAAGAAACTACAGGTGGGTCTCACAATGTTCCTGCTTCTCAGAATTCAGAATGAATGCTTCCTCCTTACATAATTCCATATAAGAGCCTTTCCAATAGTAACTCCCTTGTCACTTGCACCTAAAACGTCAAGGAGAATTCTGTACCAACCACTTCCCCAAATGTACTTTCTGGTAGGAATAAGCTGATTTAGCTGTTAAATTTCTAGGCCTACCTAGGTTTTAATTTCCCATACATGTGAACTTGGACAAGAACTAGGAGAATGTTATTAGAATAAACAGGCAGGCTAATGGGTCAAGATACCTGCTACACCCCAACACACACACACACACACACACACACACACTGTTCTCCACCCTTAACCCATTCCCAAACACAATTTTTTTTTGCCACAATTATATGGAAAAATGTATCCATGCTTTGCTTTTGCTTTTCTGACAATCTAAAAATATTATGCCTAAGTTTCCACAGAGTATATATTATTCTACCATTTATATTAAAAAATAAATATATATGGATATGTTGTATATTAACAGAATATCTCTGGGATGATTCTTAAGAAACTGATAAGTGAGAAGGGGTCTTGCTTACCCTGTATACCTTTTCATGCTTTTGAATTTTGGATAATATGCCTGTGTTATTTATTCAAAATATTTAAATTGAGTTAAAATGTTACACCCAGAACAAAATCCTGCTTGTGAAATACATGGGTGCGGACATCTGCTGTCCCCACAGTGGCTGGCTGTCCACAGAGCATTTTCCAGGCAGCCCAGCAACACCCAGCATGGAGCAGCCACTCAACCAGCAACAGAGCCCCCCTCCCACTCCCTGCCTTTCATGTGCTTTGCAAGATTCTCAGAAAAGGACTCCAAGGAAATCATCAGGACTGAAAACCAACAAACTCGTATTTGAATTTCCCAGAAAGGGCTTTTTCTGCCAGAGGCTGAAGGGAAGAGCTGGGGCTAGAATGTGAGGACAGAGACTGTTTTAGCATTTTTCTTGCCAAAGCTGCTCAGGAACCATGGCGTGGGGTCCGGGGTCTCAAGATAAACAAACCATGGATGATAGCATATATCAGGATTTTCTGATTTCTTGAGTGGAAGCCAGAATTTGCCTACAAACTCCATCCTAATGTGTAGCCTTTTTCTAACTTCGTCTAATCATTTGCAGCACCTCTCTCCCTCCCCCATAAATAAGTGGGCTTAAGCATGGCTTAACCCCACTTACCCAGCCCATTAAACCCTACTCCCTCTTATTTGTCAAGTTTCTTTCCCTAGTAAAGGAGGGTTTCACAACCACAGTCGGCTGAATTATAGAATTTGTTCAGTCCAGGAAGGCAAACCAACCTATAAGCTCGTTACTGCAGAATAATGACATGGAAACTCTTTGAATTGAAAATGCTTCAAGACTGGCAGAGGGGCGCCCACCCCATGCGTCAGGATGTGGTCTGGGCAGCACCACACAGCCCTGACCTGGGGCTCTGGCCCCCCAACCCTAATCCTGCCAGGCTCTTTCCCATCTTCTTGCTCAGCCAATTAATACCCCAGCTCACCCAGCCCCTCATGAATCTCGGGAATTAGAACCCCTGGCCAGGCACTTCCAGCCGAGAGGGGCCAAGGCACGTCCAATCCGTGTTTCTGATGGCTCCATGGTCCCTCGTCTCCACAGGAGTGAGCAGTCTCTAGAGCTCTGCCTGCTCACCCAAGAGATATACAGGTTCAAGATCTTTATAGCAGCTGTAGAAAAGCCAGAAGAGCATCCCATGGCGGGGTAGTGGGGACATGTCTGTTATTTACTTCTGGGACTTGGGTCACACTACTTTCTGTGGGAGACCTCGTCAGCCGCCCCTTTTCATTCCATCTGTAAACATTTACAAAAGAAGTGTACAGAGAAACATTACAACTCATATTATTTACCTGGAACACCAGTTGACCTACGTAAGCAGGCCAAATGGTCAATTTGAAATGAGAATCAGAGTGGAAGTCCTGGAGTGTTTGTTTTTCCTCTTTGCTGCCCTGTGAGTAGCTTGTCATGGCCAGCAGAGCAAGAACAAGAAGGGACAAATATGTATTGACTCCAACTCAAACAATTTAACACGTTTGCAGGAAAGAGAGAATTTTTATAGATCAAAGGAGTACAGGCATATGGAGAAATTTGTAATCCAGCCCAGAATCTCACCAACTAAATTATAATCTCTTTGTGGACAGGGGCATAGTGGTTGCTAGGTACATACTAGGTGCTCAGAAAATACAAGTGAATGGAAATTCCCCTAAACTCCCACATATAGTTAGCTCAATATTCACAATAACTCACCTATCACAGAATCCACAATGACAAATCAATGTGCAAACTGTTCTCACATCCCTAAAGGCATGAGCTTCAGAGAAACATTTCTAAAGGGAAACTTGCAGCTATTAAGCAAGTTCTGTGAAATAATACAGTGCCTACAATAATTTCATGTTCTCCAAACTTTTGTTTCCTTATTGTTTAATCAGTTAGTAGATTGGATGATATGGACATTGAGAATCCTTACTAAAATTCCCAGTTTGCATTTTTATTAAAATACTTCAGGTTTAACAAGTAAAACAAACCTGAGCAGTCAAAATGAGATCAAAGTTCTTCACACATCATATAACAGAGATTTCTAAAAGCAAAGCACAGTGCCATTCGGTGGGGTGAAAAGAGGACATGAGGAATAGAAGCCAGAACACTCACCCTCCTGCAAGCAGCACACAACCTCATTGTGGGCCACCCCCCTTCAGGCTCCCGAGCTGACTCAGAGGTGTAGCAGGTCAGGCCCCCCACGCCCATTCCCATGAGGTGCTCACTGAGCTCCCATCCCAATGTGGACGGATGGGACTGCCTCACCTGTCTCCCACCCCAGCCAGCCTGTGTGGACCTTGAAGTCCTTGGCCCCTTGACTTTACCAATCCTCAAACTAAGCTAAACTCAGGCACCCCATTTCTCTGTTCCTGCTCCCAGGTCACTAAATGATGCTGGGTGAGGGGATCCTAGCAAACCTTACAGATTCAAGCCATTACATCTCAGCAGGTCTTCCATGCAGGGTGATCTAGGCCCCTCACTACCCAGACGATCACTTTCTCGCTTTTCTAATGCTCAGTCTCACCCTTCCTGCCTCTCACTTAGATCATCAGACAGGCAGCCCCTAAACTCCTCCCACCTTGGAGTGTCCTTATGTCATCATGTGGACTTTCTTCTCTCTTATGCCTAAGAAAGGTCCAGAATATGATAATGAGGTCCACAAACCCCTGACTTAAAATGTATCCTCTGGCCTCTTGGATTACTTCATCTCAGGCTGCCCTACCTGTGTCCTTTTCCATGCTCTATTTCCCAATATCCTGGTTTCCACTTTCTTCCGGACACTCCATCCATAGGAAATCTCACTCATTCTCATTAATTCATTCAGAAGACTCACTAAATCTGCAACTCCATCTCTAATCTCTCTCTTGAGCTCTAGACGCGTTATTTCCAGCTACTGATTCAGCTTTTTCAAATGCATGTTCCTGAGTACCTCAAATTCAGTTCTGCTCAAACAACACCCATGATCTCGTCTTCCTCTAGGACCCTCCTCTTCTCCCTGTTTGCTCTCTGTTAATGACATCTCCATCACCCCAAGACACTCAGCCTGGAAACTGACTGACAGTCCTACCTGCTGCCTCTCTGGACCGACCACCATGTTTGTACCACAACCATACTTCCCACAGGCTGCTCCCAGGCAATTATTGATACTAAGCCCAGCAGAAGAACTAATGCAGACCCATTCCTGTAAGATGTGGGACTCCTCTGATGGGTGACTTTGCTTCAAGGACTCTGCTCAGTCTGACCAAAACTTTTTAGATCTGTGCTGCAGTCTATGATTCTTCTTACCCAATTCTTCCATCCTTCTCCCCTCCACCAGGGTCAGACCTGCATCACAGTCTAAAGGCTCCCCTGCCTTCTCAATGCTCCCACTCTTACATATCTAATATCATCTTGGTGACTGCTTCCTGGTAGACACATTTAAAATCTCACCTCTAAAATCTCCAACAGGGCTTCCCTGGTGGCACAGTGGTTAAGAATCCGCCTGTCAATGCAGGGGACATGGGTTCGAGCCCTGGTCCAGAAAGATCCCACATGCCACAGAGCAACTAAGCCCGTGCGGAGCAACTAAGCCCGTGCGCCACAACTACTGAGCCTGCGCTCTAGAGCCTGTGAGGCACAACTACTGAGCCCACAAGCCACAACTACTGAAGCCCGCGTGCCTAGAGCCTGTGCTGTGCAACGAAGAGTAGCCTCCGCTTACCGCAACTAGAGAAAGCCTTCGCGCAGCAACGAAGACCCAAGGCAGCCCAAAATAAAATAAATAAATAAAATCTCCAACAATCTCCCAGCTGGTCTCCTTGCCTCTATCTCAGTGGCACTCTGCAAAACACAGTTTGAATATGTCACTTCCCTCTGTAATAACTGCTAATGTCTCCCCATTAAGTAGAGGAAAACAAATCCTTTATCATGGCTTTGGGCCCTCCATACATCCATACCTCTCTGCAGCTCAGTATTCTACACACATGGTCTACTCACCATCCTCAAATAACCATGCTAGGTTATTTGAGGCATGTCCACACTTCCAAGCCTCTGCTCATGCCATAACCTCAGCTAAATCATTCATCCTATTTGCAAACCTAAGGAGCTATTCAGTATCTATCTCCCTATCAGTTTTAACCTACAGTCAGGGACCATATCTTTATCACCCTTTACTTCCTGATTCTTGCACCCTCAGTGCCTAAAGCAGTATTGTATTTTCTACTGAAGTCTCTCAAGGAATGAAAGTAGATGGAGGAGGCTGTAGACATAGATTTGGTGATAGTGGCTTATAACCCAATGGTGACAAAGGGGAGTAGGCTGGGGCATAGATTTGGTGATAGTGGCTTATAACCCAATGGTGACAAAGGGGAGTAGGTTGGGGCATTTAGTGTATGGGCAAATGGCCCTATGTACCTCAATAGTCCTCAAGAGCAATATCATATTTAAAGCATAGTATATTTTATTTTGATAGCATTGAATACTTTTAAAAGTTAGATAAAATTCATTATAATTTATGATAGCAAGTATATGCTAATTTAGATGAATGTGGTAGTTTTAAAAATATCTATGCACAAGATTTTTAGGGCAGTGAAAACACCCTGTATGCTACTATAATGGTGGATACATGTCATTATACACTTGTTCAAACCCACAGAATGTACAACACCAAGAGTGAGCCCTAATGTACACTACGGACTCTGGGTGATGATGATGTATCAACGTAGGTTCATCAGTGGTAACAAATGTACCCCTCTGGTGGGGGATGTTGATAATGAGGGAGGCTGTGCATAGGTGGAGGCAAGGGGTATAGGGGAATTCTCTGTACTTTCTGCTCAATGTTGCTGTGAACCTAAAACTGCTCTAAAAAGGAACGTCTATTAAAAAAAATTATATGTGCAATCTTGTTTACACTCCTCCCTTCAAAAGGTGTAAACTAATTCCCCTTCCCTTGAATTTGGGCCAGTCTTAGTGCCTCACTCTTATGAACAGCATATGATCTAAATGATACTATAGAACTTCCAAGACTAGGTCATAAAAAGAATAGTTTCTGCCTGGCTTTCCTTCTCTCCTGAATCACTGGCTCTGCAGGAATCCAGCTGCCATGCTGTGAGGACACTCAAGCAGTCTGTGGATAGGCACCGGGGCCTCCCGCTAACAGCCAGCACCAACTTGCCAGCCATGTTTATGAGCCACCTTGGAAGTGGCTCCTCCAGCCCTGGTTGAGCATCCACCAATGTGCGACCACAACCTCATGAGTGACTCAGCCAGAACCACCTAGCTGAGTTGCTCCTGGATTCTTGACCCACGGAAACTGTGAGGATAATAAATGTTCATTGTTGTTTTAAGCCACAGTTTTGTAGTAATTTCTTACAAAGCAAGAGATAACTGATACAGTAACTTTGCCAAAAAAGTGCCAATTTTTAAAAATATTGTTAAAGAATTCCATTTACATAAAATCTTTGATGGTGCTGGATGAATTCCATGATCCTTTAACAAAATGAAGAGAAAAAAGTTGTTTTACATTTTACGTTATTTGTCTCAATCACATGACCTATTTGGCCCCTCATCACCATATGTCAGCATGTTTGTATCCTTGCATGTCAAAAAATAAGCAAGTCCTGTGAAAGGATTTCAATCCAAAATGGAACCCAAGGGGAGTTCCCTGGTGGCCACTGCTGTGGCCCAGGTTCAATCCCTGGTCAGGGAACTCAGATCCCACAAGCCACGTGGCCTGTCCACAAAAAAAAAAAAAGGAACAATTTGAGATAGCAGAAACATAAAAGTTGAAGAGGAAAAGGATGGGACTCATTAAGCCAAATGAAGATAAGGTGCTATCAGCAGAAAAAGGACTATTAAAAAAAAAAATGGAACCCAAGGATATGAAATGGAGACTCTCACACATGCTCCCTCAGAAGAACGGAACTTAAGAACTGAGAGACTGATTTCCTGTAAACGCCTGATTTACAGAAGACTGAGACTTATCTCCAGACCAATGAACATCCACCAAGAATCTCTCCATACTCAAGCCAATGAACTGGCTGGGTTCTGGCTGGATGTTCTTCTCTTTGTGCTCCCTGCCCACAAACACAACCTGCCCCAGACCCTCAATACCTTGTTTGCAGCTTCTACAGCACGTCTCCTAAATTGCAATTCCTCTGCTATTCCCAAATAAACTCAAATTTCTGGTAATTTGAGCTTGTTTCAGTTTACGTCCTTATTTAGACTGATAGTTCAAAACATGTTAATGCTTAAAAATGATACTTTACAAAGACGGAGATTTCTCGTTTGGTGTTCTAGTTTCAAAAGGAAGGGGAAAAAACTGATCACAATTTATTTTAGGATTCACCTCTTTTAAAATAAATATTTTCACCTCTCCACTTTTATCGGGATATACCACCACATATTTTTCTGAAATACCCCTGTAGTATAATAAGAAATATCTCTGGTCTTTGGTATTTCCTGAGTGACAAGAGTATCTTGTGTTATTCATACTCAAGTCCTTTTGAGCACACCTGAGTATCTGCTAATAAAGTGATAAGGGTGGGGTCCCTAAATAGCCTCAGGATGGGGCTGGTCAGCAAATAACCAAGTGATTAGAGGGCTGGAACTTTCAGGCCCACCAACTGACCTCTGGGAAAAGGAAGGGGCGACGGGTTGCAGGATAAGCTCTATAAAAACAGCAGATTTGATGAGCTTCTGGGCTAATACATCCCTGTGCTAGGAAAGTGGTCCACCCCAGTTCCTTGGGGACTAAAGCTCCTGTGCTCGGGACACTTCCAGACCCTACCCTCTGTACCTCTTCATTTGGGTGTTCACCTGTATCTCTTATAATATCCTTTATAATAAACTAGTAAATGTAAGGAAATGTTAGTGTTCTGTGAGCTGCTCTAGAAAATTAATTGAACCAGAGGAGGGGGTCCAATTTATAGCTTGTTGGTCAGAAGCCCAGGTGACAACCCTAACTTGTAACTGGCATCTGAAGTGGGGGCAGTTTTGGGGGACTTAATCTGTGAGCTCTGATGCTATATGCAGGTAGACAGTATCAGAAGTGAGTTAAATTGTAGGACAACCAGTTGGCTGCTCGGTGGTGTTGGAAAACACTCCAGAATCCCCCAAATCATTGACAGCATAACTATTCTATTAAGATTCCATCCAGGATGAGACTATAACAATACTCAAATAATTCCGTAATTATGCTTCACACATTGCATTTTGCCATTTTCTTTTTCTCAATGAAGGAGCTGCCTTTTTGAATTTTTCCCTTCTTATAATAACATATTTACACACAAAGAAAACATAGTCAATGTAAAGATTTTGTCTTTGTTTCTAACAGGAAAAGAGATACTTCAACTTTTCACATTGTTTTCAGAAATCCCTGTTTTTCTATCCAATTTCACATCACTTCTGTACACTCACAGCATTTTATTCATGTTTCTTATGACATCTTGGACACTTTAACTTTCTGAATCAATTTATGTTAAGATGTAAGCTCCTTGAGGATAGTGACTGTTTTTACATACATTTATCCTCACAGTTCCTTAGTAAACAGCCATAGACACTTACAATTTAGGCAATAGGTTGACTGTCCAAGGTATCAGTCAGATCAGCAGGGGTCTGCCTAACAAGAATTTATGATAAAAATATAAGGACAACAGACTGCTGTGAGAGTCTAAACATATAAATAAGGAATAGCCAGACCACAGAACTTTCACCCACAACCTGCAGCAACCTAATCAGGAAACCAACCCCCTTATCTACAATAAACCACCTCTGAACTCAGCCTGCTACAGATCAGACTTGCAGAAAGCCATCTTTTGCTATCTCCAGTGACAATGGAGGAAAATGAATGATAACTTCTATAACAATTGGCCCAAAAGGCCAGGACTTGATTAATAACTGACAGCTTCCCTACTCCTGGTCCTTGCTTCCAATTTAGGACCAACCAAAGCCAAACAAGCACCCCTAACCAATCACATAGGAAGCCCTGCTTTAATTGGCCCACGTACTTGCCCAGGCCAACGTACTTGCCCAGGCCAGCAGGGCACACCTGAAGCCTTTCCTTTATTTCACTATGAGGTCTTCCCACTCCTCTGCAAAACAAAAGGCTGACTCCTGGAGCAAGTTCAGAATAAACAGCCTTTGCTTTTCTCATTTGGCTGGTCTTTATTTATTTCCACAGTTGTATAATGAAAATCCATTGGAATTATCCTAAAGATGAAATAATATTTCATATGTGCTGGGAACTGAAGGAGCTAGGAATGGCCAAAGGAGAGATTTGTCACAGACTTAAGAGTTTACAGGTTGCACCTCACAATAGACTTAATCCAGCTGAAAGATAACTGGCGTCCACAGCCAGGGGAACAACTGCTCTGTAGGTGTCCTTGGGGTCAGTTCAGAAGAGTGCCCATGGACTTCCCTGGTGGCGCAGTGGTTAAGAATCTGCCTGCCAATGCAGGGGACACGGGTTCAATACCTGGTCTGGGAAGATCCTATATGCTGCAGAGCAACTAACAGCATGTGCCACAACTACTGAGCCTGCACTCTAGAGCCCATGAGCCGCAACTACTGAGCCTGTGCACTGCAACCACTGAGCCCACACACCACAACTACTGAAGCCCATGAGCTCTAGGGCCCATGTGCCCCAACTACTGAGCCCGTGTGCTGCAACTGCTGAAGCCCGCACACCTAGAGCCCGTGCTCTTCAACAAGAGAAGCCACCGCAATGAGAAGCTCGTGCACCACAACGAAGAGCAGCCTCTGCTCGCTGCAACTAGAGAAAGCCTGTATGCAGCAACGAAGACCCAACAGTCAAAAAAAAAAAAAAAGGAAGAGTGCCCAACCCCACCTGGGTGACAGTCACCACCTGCCGCTGCGTTACACAACACCTCCTCCCTCTGCTCACTGCCCTCCATTAACCATTTATTAAAATCACTCTAAACACTATCTCTTAGAACATTAAGTTCTCACAAGACCATCAAAAGTCTCATTCTGACAGCTCAGCCGCTCAGTTCTGGTTGAATAACTTGAACATTAAAGGGTTTAGTGTCTCCTCTCTCTTCCTAAGCATGCTCACAATAAGCAATGTGCAATTTTGTGTAAACTTTAAACCCTGCTTCTGTGAAGTTACAGGCTAGTTCAGTCTGGTTCACTTGAGATGGCTTCACTGAAAATACTATACAGAGAGGCATATCATAGCCGAAAGTGATTGGCATGGTTCATAAAGTATTTAAATTTTGTATTAATAACAAAATAAATACATAGTTATTGTAGAAAATCCAGAAAAAGCAAAGGAATAAAAAGAAATCTAAAATCATCTATAATGGCACCATCCAGAGAAACAAATGTTCCCACTGACATTATATCCTTCTAGTTTTTTTGTTCTTTGTGTGTGTCAGTGAGGGATGGAGAATGCACTTGACTAGATGAATCTGATAGGGTTTTGAACTGAATATCTTTGCTTGTTTCTCTAAAGTATGGCTTACTGTGAAGCCAACTAATGATGAAAGTATTCTTTCAAGGCACTTCCTGAAGTGTCCAAGGGGAGGGGGAGCATCCTGCAGGACAGCTGAACCGTCTGTACCTCCCTGACTCTGTCAGGCCACTCTGTCCTGTATAAGCTGGTCCCTTTAGCTCCAGCAGGTTCCCCCAGCCTTGTCCAGCAGAGCATAACTACTCACCCTTCGATACCCAGCCCTAGTCCTGAACTTTTGTCATACCTTCCCTCGCCCTGGCAGCGGGCCTGAGTGTCCTCACACCTGTGCTCTCAGCCTGACGCTGCATTTCCACTAGGGCAGTTGGCAAACAGCAGAGTGATTCCAGTGTGATTGGCCTTGTGCATACCGATAAGCTGGATGCTTTGGAAGAGTCAGGACAGGAGTTTTCTACTTTATACACCCACCCCCCTTGCAGAGGACACAACGAAGACAATGTAGACTGATGGCTGGAGTGTGAACAGCAGCTGGTCTGTGTGGGATGAATTCTGCCTTCACAGCTTACCAGTGGTGACCTTGAGCAGGATTCTTACCCTCTGTATGCCATGGTTTCTTCATCTTTAAAACAGAGTTGTTAATGGTAGTTACCCCTCCGGGTTGTAATAAGGATTAAATTAATACATGAAATACACTTTTTAAAGTGCCCAGTACATGGTAAGCACTACATAAAGATTTGAGATTATACAGTTATGCGTAAGAACTAACCCAAGTATCTCCATGATGCTTACAGCTCTCACAATCTTCCTTTGCCTCAGCAGTGAGGGATTTAAGACTCATCTAACTAGCTCTTATTAGTTTTCTCTGTATGCATTGAACAAATATTTGGTGTAGAATTCCTCTGACTACAGTAGAACACAGGCATTCAGCATTCACGTGAAACCAAGTTTGGATAATGCTGCTCCACTGTTAAATGAAAATGCCTCTGCTAGAGGTTACCTGTACCAATTTGCTCTCCTCACGTGGAACACATTCATTACCCATGACATGTGCACACCTCAGAGGAAAACACTGATGCCTTCTGTGCCACCCACCACCACCTCCCCCTCCCCCCCAGTTCCGCCCCTAGCTCACCTCCAAGTAGCTTTGCTGGTGAGCCAGCCCACTTCAGGGCAAGGGGGGACTCCTGACTGTGCAATATTTTCTGAGTCACCTCAGACTAACCAGATGGAACCAGCCCCAAGTCTCACAGAAGCTGGGTTTAAAGTTTACACTTAAATTGCAAATTACTTATCAGAAATCTGCTTCTAAAGAGGAGAGGAGGAGAAATGGAATCCCCCAAGGTTCAAATTAGTCAGCTGGAAACAAGCACCTGAACTAAAAAAGGCTAGATGGCTTTCACATGGCTCCTAGACGCTAATGTTCTTCAGGAACATTTTATTTTAGAGTATATGGTAAAAGGGCTGACCTAACATGTCCTGACTTCGAAAGTCTCAGGAGGGCATTTACTTGTTCAAATATTCACCGATGTCTTGCTTCAAAAATATATAACTCTTCACTCTAAACATTCAATTAATCAGGATTCTGATTTCCTAAAGCTGAAATAGATAAGGCTTCCAGCTATCCCCAAGTCTCAATCAGTTCAATTAGATGATAAGCACGCATTTTCTTCCATGAACAAGGTCCTTGCCGTCAGGGGAAATGGTTCAGATTTGAAACTAACAAAGGAGCAGCCCTCAGCACACCCTGAGTTACAGCATCAGCCAGCTGGAGCTGGACCTGCTTCATACCTCAAGTTGTATACTTTAAAACAAAATAAAGCTTGCCTTCCACATACCCTTTCTGTTCTAAAACCTAAAACAAACCAATTGTCTTCTCTTCACTTGACTCCAGAAGTAAGAGATAGCATTTTTATGATTCAAAACCATGAGAATTCTTTCCTGTTTATAAAAAAAAAAAAAGCTCTTCAGCTCTGCCTATTTACCTTTAATTTTTTTGTGGATTCTTGCTCAGTCCATGGAAGTCAAATAATCTTCAGACCATTAAAAATATTTTAAATATAAAATAAAATCCCTTTCTGTTTGAATTTTTTAATAAATAAATAAATAATAAAAATAAATAAATAATAAAATTCTAAGAGAGTCTATGGGTAAACTAAGATTTCTTAATCAAGCATGAATCTTATTTCTGTTTCTCTATAAAAATCATTCAGGTTTTAAAAGTACTGCTGCCTTTCAGTCGGTATAAATAGTAAAATTTGGATGTGAGAGAGAACAATCTGAAGCTACTGTGGTATAAAGAACCTTGGGGTAGGAGGCCAGATGTCTGGGTTTCCTATTTTTGTCACTTCCCTGTTTGCATGACTGTAGGCAATTCCTTTTCCTTTCTGAGTTCCTGATCTGCAGAGAAGTGATAACACCTCTCAAGCCAAAGGATGGGAGAACCATGGCCTGGGACAGGTGCCTGGAAAGTTGGGAGTCCTCTACACGTGTTTGTGCACTGCCTTCCCCTGGGAAGTTTGCTGTCTCCTCGCTGAGATAAAGAACTGAATTATTCCACCCTCTTCCATCCCCGTGTGGTACCCAATGCTGATTTATTTTCATAAACATTCTCCCTCCTGAGCAATCCTAACCCACAGCTGGACTTTCAAAGACCACAGAAGACAAATAGGCCAGAGCAAGCGGAGTCTCCCGGTCACTTACAGACTGGGTCATCCATTTTCAAGGGTCTTTTCAAGCGGATGCTGGCGGGGACGGTCTTCTCGATCAGTTCATCAATGCTCTAAAATTAAAACGCAAGTCCGTGAACACTAAAGGCAGAGGAAATTGCTTCTCAGTTAAAAGTCACCTCTGTATTTTGCATCTACAAAGGCTTGTGGGAAACTTCATTTAAATTGTCTAATTAGGGTTTCTTTTTAAAAAGAACAACTTTGAACAAACCAAACATCACTAGAGAAAAAAACTAATAAGTCGGGGTAGGGATTCGACCACTCCGGGTTGGATTTCAGTGGGCAGCCGGAGATAATCGGATAAATCAGGAGGTCCTTCTCTTGCAAAGTGAGAGCTCATCTGCAGGGCGACTTAGGTTGAAAAATATACGGTTTTGAGGCGCGAAGAGCGGGTGGAGGAGAAAGTAACCTGGTGGGAGCAGGCTGGGGCACGCGGACCGAGCACGCGTGCTCGCTCCCACACCAGGGGCCCCGGGCCAGGGTGCGGGTCCCCCGCGGAGCGAAGCAGAGCTCTGGCGGGGCCGGGAGGCCGTACGGGCAGAACCCGGGCGGCGCAGGGTGAGGCCTCTGAGGGCCGGGTTGGGGTCCTTACCGCCAGCCCCAGGGCCTGTAGCATCTCCCTCTGGTCTTTGTCCCCGGGGCCGATATGCCTCCTAGCAAAGTCGTCGTGTCTGGGCAGGAGACGCTCGAGGAGGCGCGAGGCCCCAGCCCCGCCGCTATCCCCGCCGCCGCTACTGCTGTCACGGCCCCGCGGCGCCCAACGAGGCCCCGCGCCTCCAGTCAGGCGGCGGCCGCCCCCGACTCTGCAACCCAGACGCAGCCCCCAGGCCCTGGCGCACGTCTGCATGGTGGTGGTCACCGTCCCCTGCCAGGCCGGCGAGGGTCAGCTACGCTTTCGGCTCCTCTTCTGGTCGCGGTCCCCTGGGTGGCGGCTGCCCCAGGGTGGCTGGAGCCCCTCCCCGCTGGATAACCGAAGGGACGGATGGATGGTCAGAGGCAATGAATGGGTGCCGCGCAGAGCCCGGACACGCTCGCAAAGTTGTTACTCCACTCGAGGCACCTGCTTCGCACACTTTAAGCGTCGTTCTGGGGGTGGGCAGTGGGATACGGCCAGGAAACGCTCGGCCAATGGGAGTGAACGGAAGGGCGGGGGCGGGGGTAGACCCCGCCCCCCTCCCCCTTTCCCTACCCCCTCCTCAGGCCCTCGGCCGACTACAGCTGCTCCTCGCCCGGAGCCTTCCATTCTCAATTACTCCTACTCCATCTCTGGTTGACGCGGGGCGGGGGCGCTCCATGCGCTCGGTGCCACAGGCCACAGGCGAAGTGCCTGGGGAATTCAGCTGAGCTGGAAGATGATTCCAACAGAGAGGCCAGACTCAAAGAGTTGGTTAGTCTCCATTAATTTTAGGGTATCTTTCCTGTCATACCTCATGGAAATCAATATGCACAGATGAGAGTTCTTATATAGTTGTAGGATCGTGAGCGAGTTACCCAACCTCTGAGCTTAGGTTTCCGCATCTCATAGAGCTGGATGGGATTTAAAAAGAGATTATGCATTGAAAGCACTGCCAAAACACTAGCCTTGAGCGCTCTCTCTCTCTCTCTCTCTCTCTCCTCCTTCCCCCCACCCACGCCCCCCCCCCGCAGGTGTGTGGTATAAAAATGCAAAAGATACAAAGGTATACATTTTGCCCTGTCATCTTAGTTGGCAAATTATTTATACCTGGATATTTTGGAAATCTAATCTCTAGTTATCTCTTGAGATTTTTATCGAGAATTAACTTTCAAAATTCCCACTGTCATTCTAATATGAGGAAGAGAGAATGGAAGAAATCAGCAGAACATTAGGTGTACTAACACTAGGAAAAACAGAACGTGTCCTCTTTCTCCTCCTCTAACCTTCCTCCTTCAATCCTTTTCTGCACACTCTGGGTTCTGTAGCTGACAGGCACAGAGACTAGGCAGAGAGGCAGGAAAGTATAAAATAAAAAGCAGTAGGCAAAATGTTTGTATGGCAGACGGGGGTGAGTGGTGAGCTAGAAAGGCTGGGTGGAATGTCTCTGAACAGCTTTTCATCCATTTGGAATTGAAATTACAGCCTTCATAAAAGTTGGGTGATATCCTCAGTGCTAGAGGCCGTGGGGGGAGGGGGAGAAATGTGCATTTATTCCCCATTCCTGACTATTTTTTTTCTGTGTATCACAGGAACTGGATGCAAGAGAACTATAATTCCAAGATTGGCTCCAGAGTTCTGAATATTATTAGTCTTCTGTCAACAAGACACTCTTGTGTGAGAACTGGAAAATGGAGTAAAAGTGGAAACCATTTTCTTATTTCTCTGACAGCAGCAGACAGATGCATGGGTGGCAGCAGACATGAAGCGCTTCTTTACCAGCCATCCATGTTGGTACAGCAAGGCAGCTGTGTCCGTCAATGGAAATGTCCTGTGGTTTTCCAACCTAAGAGGCAGCAGGAATTTCTCACTGTCCTGGACTAGAGTTTCAGTGGTTGACCTGAAGATGGTGGTATTCTATCTACCCTGTCTCTTGCTCTTCCAGTCCTTCCACTGGTTTTAGATGCACCTATTCCTGACACTTTAATCCAGCTATGCTTGAAATATTTTGAGTGTTTTGTTTGTTTTCCTAAATAAACCTTAACAAAAACTGTAACTGAGGCCAAAAGTAGCTTTAAGATAGTAACCTTAAAGCTTAAACGGATTAGCTATCTGACCCAATTCTGTTTGAAGGCAATGATAACATTATCACTAGTGGAGAATGAGATCATGATAGTCTTAGGCATGAAATAGAAAGCGTTACTTAAATTATCAGTGGGGAATAAATTGCCTATTGAAGAAAGGTCTTTGCTAGACCAAATAGTTGCTAGGTTAGACCCTTCTGATGGGAATGATGCCTACAAGGACTATAGAGAGGGCTAGTGGCTTTTGAATACCCTGGAGAGTTTACCGAATAAAATGACAGCTCAAAGAACTAGAGAGCTTCAATGCTTTATAACTTCTGTAGCTGCAGGGAGGAGGTATTTACAAGTCAGACCCAATTTTTGATCCCGCTGATTGTCAAATTATCATATAAGTTCAATCCACAGCTTTATTAGGACTCATATGTGAAAGCTTGGGATTAATTTAAAACCCTAAGATTTGGAATGGGGACATCTTCATAGTTTGGGTTGAATTTAATTATCTTTTTATTTATTTATTTATTTATTTATTTACTTTTGGCTGCATTGGGTCTTTGTTGCTGTGCACAGGCTTTCTCTAGTTGCAGCGAGCAGGGGCTACTCTTTGTTGCGGTGCATGGGCTTCTCATTGTGGTGGCTTCTCTTGTTGCGGAGCATGGGCTCTAGGCACACGGGCTTCAGTAGTTGTGGCTCGCAGGCTCTGGAGCGCAGGCTCAGTAGTTGTGGCGCACGGGCTTAGTTGCTCTGCGGCATGTGGGATCTTCCCGGGCCAGGGCTGGAACCCATGTCCCCTGCATTGGCAGGCGGACTCGTAACCACTGCGCCACCAGGGAAGCCCTTATATCTTGAATCCTCAAATCCCACTGAGTTCCCCTTGCCACTTGAAGCAGTCCCTTCTCCCCTTTCTGAGATGCTGGCTATCCCTTGCTTGAAGATCCTATAATGGCTTCACTGAAAAATTAACCTTTCAGGGACTTCCCTGGCGGTCCAGTGGTTAAGACTCCACACTCCCAAATGCAGGGGGCATGGGTTCGATCCCTGGTCGGGGAACTAAGATCCTGCATGCCACATGGCGCAGCCAAAAAAAAAGAATTAATCTTGCAAAGGTATGCCAACGCTTCTTTACCTCTAGATCCACAGCCAGAGTCAGATTGCAGCATACCCTAGGAAGGGGAATAAGATGTCTGACACCAGAGGAGAAGCTTACACAGGGAAATAATTGCAAGACATTGCTAATGTACATTGGCACTGGAGGATTCCTGTGTAGGAGTGAGTTCTAACCAAGGAAGAAGGAATATAATATTGAAGTGATTGGTGTGTTTGCAGCACTAGAGATTCTGGATTTAGTGTATTAACTCAGTAAGTCAGCAGTGGCTCTAAGGGTCTGCTGAGTTGGTTGACTGAAATCAGACTCAATAATGGCCTTCATTAAATTAGGTTAAGATATTAGAACTTTCTTGGTTTAATAGAGAAGAAAGGATCCAAAGACTTGGTGAGAGGGAATTCCCTGGTAGTCCAGTGGTTAGGACTCCATGCTTTCACTGCTGAGTTCCCAGGTTCAATCCCTGGTCGGGGAACTAAGAGCCCACAAGCCATGTGACCAAAAAAGAAAAAAAAAATCAAAGACTTGGTGAGATAAGAGTGTTGGATTCATCATGTGCAACATACTCTTCAACCCTTTCAGTGTATTCCTCAGTAAGACACAGAGGACAATATCTTCACCAAAAGAAATCCATTGGTTCAAGAGGATCAGCATTATTCTTGAAAAGCTCTGTACTTTATGTCTGCATGTGTGAGATGATGGTGGAAGATGCCACTGTTGAAATGGGCTCCCTGATTTCAATGGTAATGATAGAGTTCCAAAGTGGTAGAGGCCAGTGGCAACACTAGAAAACAGAGAACAGTGAGTAAGGTTGCTATAATGCACAGCAGAGTTAGAGAGGTAATCAGGCTTGATCCACAGGGATCTTTGGTGTTCACTAATTAATGAACAGCCTATGAAAATCTTACTTAATCTGGTGAACCAAAATTTGATATGTCACCCAAATGGAGAGACCCAGTTGCTCAACTAGTTCTCTTACTTTAGCTGGTTTCATAGACCCAGAACATCTTAGATGATGGGGATCTTAAGAAAGAATCCTTGAGAAAAGATCTTATGGCCCTGCTATAAGTATATACTGTAAATCTTCCTCCTAAACTCTCCCAGAGATACCTGTGGTCATTTACCAAGTGTGATGGTTAATCTTATATATCAATTTTGCCTGGGCCACAGTGCCCAGATATGAAGTCAAACATTATTCTGGATGTTTCTGTGAGAATGCTTTTGGATTAGAGATTTAAATCAGTTGACTTTGAATAAGGCAGATTGCCCACCATAAAGTGGGCCTAAACTAATCAGTTGAAGACCTGACTAGAACACAAGACGGATCTCCTCTGAACAAGGGGGAATTATGCAGTAGACAGCCTTTGGACTTGAACTGCAACATTAGTTGTACCCTGATAGCCTTTGGACTTGAACTGCAGCACTGGCTCTTCTCTAAGTCTCCAGCCTGCAAGCCTGCTAGTGCAGATTTTGGACTCACCAGCCTCTGTAGTCTCATGAACGAATTCCAGAGAGAGAGACAGAGACTATATAGTGTGTGTGTGTGTGTATATGTGTGTGTATACATGGAGAGAGAGAGAGAGAAAGAGAGTGTACGTATACTATTGATTCTGTTCCTCTAGAGAACCCTAATATATCAACGAAAGAAAATATCCAGACTTTGGGTGGATTATTAGAACCTTGTTCTAAGATAATGCTAAACTCTGCAGATCCAAACCAAATAACTCTAGTCCACAAATCACAGTGGGGTGTTATGAAGATTAGAATATAGATGGAGATTTGGGATTTCTGGTTTCAGTTCCACTATGTAAAGAGCAAGGAAGTCATCACTCCTGTCCTTACAACAAGAAAAAGGTAAACAAATGAAAAATCAATAACTTTTGCACACATCTGAAAACTGACATTGCAGGGCAAAATGCCACCCTGAAATCTGATGAGACAGGCTCATACAAAGAATCACAGCCAAGATCTGATTACCTGGAGCAGAAGCCACTGGAGCCCTAAACAGGTAGGAACACATAATGGTAATTACGATGAATTGCTGGATGCTAAGTGTGGACTAATTTAAAAGAGACTAATTTAAAACTCCTGGGAACTACAGCCTTAGTGAGGCTCTCACACTTTCTTGGGTTTTACCGCCAGAAGCCCCACCATAGTTACAGTGAAGATCCAAGAAATATCTCCTCATAGCACTGGTAGGGGAAGAGAATGAGTAATCACTGTGAAATATGCCCAGAGTCTTCTTTATGACAAAGACCTACTCTGCAAAGGAAAGGACTTTACCAGAGCTTTATCCCAGCTGGAGAAGGGAATTCCTTCCACTCTATCCCCCTCCAGTCTTCTGGTCTCACATAATGGGAAAAAAAAAAGTCAAAAGGGTTTAGTGCTTCAAAGAAATAGACTGAGAACTCTGCAACCAGGGAAAGAAGTATGGGGCAGGGGTGGGAGTGAGAGAGCTTTATCACTGGAGAAACACTTAGAAGTTCACAGTCCGAGACGTAGGCCCACAAAAACAGTAATATTTAATTAGAACATTAGGAAACACTTCCTCTCCTCCACAACATACCACCACATAAACAGGGCTACAATAAAAAACTAAACAGGCAATATTAAACACAGCCCAACTCTAGCCAAATTAACATAAATCTCATATTAAAGCCCTATTTATCTCAGTTCCTAATACCCAATACAGCACACTGGGCTTTCAACAAAAATTACAAGGCATGCAAAAAGTCAAGAAAAAAACAGTTTGAAGAGACAAAAATCATCAGAACCAAACATGCATACGATACAGGTGTTGGAATGATTCTACAAGGAATTTAAAGTAACTATGTTAAAATAACACGTTAAAAGTTCTGATAGAGGGACTTCCCTGGTGGCGCAGTGGTTAAGAATCTGCCTGCCAGTGCAGGGGACACGGGTTCGAGCCCTGGTCTGGGAAGATCTCACATGCCACAGAGCAACTAAGCCCATGCACCACAACTACTGAGCCTGCACTCTAGAGCCCGCAAGCTACAACTACTGAGCCTACAAGCCACAGCTACTGAAGCCTGCATGCCTAGAGCCCGTGCTCCGCAACAAGAGAAGCCACCGCAATGAGAAGCCTGTGCACCGCAATGAAGAGTAGCCCCCACTCACCACAACTACAGAAAGGCCACGCGCAGCAAAAAAGACCCAATGTAGCCAATAAATAAAATTTTAAATTAAAAAAAAAGAAAAAGTAGACAGCATGTAAGAACAGATGGCCAGTGTGAGCAGAGAGATGGAAACTCCAAGAAATAATTAAAAGAAAATGATAGAAATCAAAACCCTGTAAGAGAAATGAAGAATACCTTCTAAGTGATCATGAGTAGATTTGACACAGCTGAGGAAAGAAATTAGTGAGCGTGGATAGGTCAATAGACCTTTTTACAAATTGAAATGCAAAAGAAGAAAACTGAATGAAAAACAAAAAAACAAAACCAAAAAGCCAGACCCAAACATCCAGAAACTGTAGGACAATTTCAAAAGGTACAATATACGCATAATTGGAATACCAAAAGGAGAAAGGAGCAGAAGAAATCTCTGAAGTAGTGTTAAGTGAAAACTTTCAAAAATTAAAACAGGGGATATCCTGGAGGTCCAATGGTTAGGATTCTGCACTTCCACTGCAGGGGGCATGGGTTTGATCCCTGGTCAGGGAACTAAGACCCTGCAAGCTGCATGACAAGGCCAAAAAATTAATAAAAAAAAAAAAAATTAAAACAAACATCAAACCATAGGTCCAGGAAGATCACAGAACACTAAGCAAGAGAAATACAACAACACTTAGGCATATCATACTTAAATTGCAGAAAACCAAAGACAAAGAGGAAAATCTTTTAAAAAGCTAGAGGAAAAAAACACCTTACCTATAGAGGAACAAAGGTAAGAATTTCAGCAGATTTCTTGTTTAAAAAGAAAGTATGCAAATAAGAAGAGAATGGAGTGAAATATTTAAACTATTAAAAGAAACAACCACCAGCCTAAATTTCTATACAGGAAAATTATCCTTCAAAAGTGAAGGATAGGGCTTCCCTGGTGGCGCAGTGGTTGAGAGTCCGCCTGCCGATGCAGGGGACATGGGTTCGTGCCCCGGTCCGGGACGATCCCACGTGCTGTGAAGCGTCTGGGCCCGTGAGTCATGGCCGCTGAGCCTGCGCGTCCAGAGCCTGTGCTCTGCAACAGGAGAGGCCATGACAGTGAGAGGCCCACGTACCGCAAAAAAAAAAAGTGAAGGATAGGGGCTTCCCTGGTGGCACAGTGGTTGAGACTCCACCTGCCAATGCAGGGGACACGGGTTTGAGCCCTGGTCTGGGAGGATCCCACATGCCACAGAGCAACTGGGCCCGTGAGCCATAATTACTGAGCCTGTGCATCTGGAGCCTGTGCTCCGCAACAAGAGAGGTCGTGATGAGAGGCCCACGCACCGCGATGAAGAGTAGCCCCTGCTCGCCACAACTAGAGAAAGCCCTTGCACAGAAACGAAGACCCAACACAGCCAAAAACAAATAAATAAATAAATAAATATATTTTTTTTTTAAAGTGAAGGATAGGGACTTCCCTGGAGGTGCAGTGGTTAAGAATCCACCTGCCAAAATGGTACAGATGAACCGGTTTGCAGGGCAGAAATAGAGACACAGATGTAGAGAACAAACAAGGACACCAAGGGGGGAAAGTGGTGGGGGTTGGTGGGGGTGGTGGGATGAACTGGGAGATTGGGATTGACATGTATACATTAATATGTATAAAATGGATAACTAATAAGAACGTGCTGTATAAAAATAAATAAAATAAATTTCAAAAAAGAAAAGCCAATGCAGGGGACACAGGTTCAATCCCTGGTCAGGGAACTTAGGTCCCACATGCCACGGAGCAACTAAGCCCATGTACCACAACTACTGAAGCCCACACACCTAGAGCCTGTGCTCTGCAACAAGAGAAGCCACCACAATGAGAAGCCCACGCACCACAACGAAGAGTAGCCCCTGCTCGATGCCAACTAGGGAAAGCCTGCATGCAGCAACAAAGATCCAATGCAGCCAAAAATAAATAAACAAAATAAATAAATAACTTTTTTTAAAAAGTGAAGGATAGGACTTCCCTGGTGGTGCACTGAGTGGTTAAGTATCTGCCTGCCAATTCAGGGGACATGGCTTCAAGCCCTGGTCCGGGAAGATCCCACATGCCACGGAGCAACTAAGCCCATGTGTCACAACTACTGAGCCCACGTGCTGCAACTACTGAAGCCCACACACCTAGAGCCCATGCTCTGCACAAGAGAAGGCATCACAATGAGAAGCCTGCACACCACAACAAAGAGTAGCCCCCACTCTCCACAACTAGAGAAAGCCTGCACTCAGCAACACAGCCAAAAAAAAAAAAGTGAAGGATAAATACTTTCTCAGACAAAAATTGAGGGAATTCATAGCAAGAAGACATTATCTATATTTTTGCTCTTTCCATTGTTTCTTCTTCCCTTCTAATGCTCCAAGAATGCTTCTTTTATCGTTTTCTTTTTGTTTAGGGAACTTCCTTCAGTCTTTTTTTTTTTTAAAGGCTGGAATCTAATTCTCAGTTTTCTTTCATCTGAGAATGACTTGATTTCTCCTTCATTCCTGAAAGATATTTTCACAAGATATAATATTCTGGGTCAACAATTCTTTTCTTTCAGCACTTGAAAAATGTGTGCCACTTCCTTCTGGCCTCCATGGTTTCTGATGAGAAATCATATCATTAAAATATTTTCCCCCTATAGATAAAATGTCATTTCTCTTTTGCTTCTTTCAGCACTTTTCTTTGTCTTTAGTATTCAGAAGTTTGACTATGATGTGTCTTGGCATGGATTTCTTCGGGTTTATCTTATTTGAGGTTTTCTCAGTGTCTTAGTCAGCTTGAGCTGCCACACTGAAATTCCATGAATGAGGGAGACACAACAGAAATTTATTTCTGGAGGCTGGAAAATCCAAGATCAAAGTGCCAGCCAATTCAGTTCTGGTGAAGGCTCTCTTTCTGGATTGCAGATGGATCCCTTCCTGCTATGTCCTTACCTGGACTTTCTTTGGTGTGTGCATAAGGAGAACGAGAAAGAAGAAGAGAGAGAAAGAGAGAAAGCTCTTCCTCTTCTTATAAGGCCACCAATCCTAATGGATTAGGAACCCACCCTTATGACTTCATTTAACTTTAATTACCTCCTAGAAGCCCTCTCCCCAAATATAATCACATTGGGGTTAGGGCTTCAACATATGAATTTGGGGATGGGGAGCACAATTCAGTCCATAGTACTAAGCTTCTTAAATATGTAGGCTTGTATTTTTTGCCAAATTTGGGAAATTTTCTGACATTATTTCTTTCTGTGGCCTCTCTTCTCCTTCTGGGACTTCAATGACATGAATGTTAGATCTTTCGTTAGAGTCTCCTATGTCCCTGAGGCTCTGCTCATTTTTTTTTTTCCCCCTGTTTTCTGTCTGTTGTTCAGACTGGGTAACTGTTATTGCTCTACCTTCAACTCCACTGATTCTTTCTTCTGTCTTTTTCCATTCTGCTGTCAAGCCCAGCCATTGATTTATTATTTATTTATTCATTGGTATTTTTCAGTTCTAAAATTTCCATTTAGTTCCTCTTTATAGCTCTCATTCAGGTTGAGGATTTTCCTTGTTCTTGATATGATGAGTAATTTTGCATTGTATCCAGGACATTTTGAATATTATGAGTCTCTGGTTCCTATTTAGATCTTCCATTTTAGAAGGCAGTCAAACTATTTAGGTTCAAAATGCATGTCCTGGCCCAGTTCTGTGGGCTATGTTTCAAGTGTCAATTCATTTTCAAAGCCTTTGCATTGCTATTCTGGTCTGCCCTACTTGGGTGTGACCCAGAAGCCAAACTGAAACCTGGGCACTAGTCCACACATAGTTCAGTTTGCTGTGTTGATTACGGTCAACCTTGTGGATGGTCTGCTCAAAGGTATGCCCAGGACTTCATACACAGATTTAAAGAATCTTGCTTTCCAGTTCTCTCATCTAATTCTCACCCAGTCACTAGTTGGGAAGGAGCAGCACGTTGCTTTTTTGCAGCTGTTCACTTAGTGTAGGGCAGCGACAGTCAAGAATGCACCCCCCCACACACAGTCTCTGTAGCACCAGGTTAGAGGATAGCTGCGTCTGCTTGTGTTGGTGCAGGCCAGGCAATGTTGACAGGGCTCCATCCCACAGGCTTGGCCAGAAATAGTGAAAATGAGGATGCATGTGGCTTTTTTCATGGTGTTTACCTGGAGTACTATGGGTTTTGTCCTGAAGAGTCACTGTTTTCCCATTCCTTTGGCTAGTGAGAGCAGGATTCCCTTGCACTGAGGCCTGGATATACAGGAGGCAAAATAAAAATCTCATGAAGCTCACTGCTGGGCCAGTTCTCAAGTCCCAAAGGGCCTGGTCAGGCCACCTTCTTTTCCCCAACCTTTCAGAGTCTTATGATAGGTGCTTTAAGTATTTCAACCAAGGATTTTAGTTATAATTAGCAGGAGAAATAAGTAAAAGTACATCTAACTCCATTTTTTTCCAGGAGCATAAGTCTGATTCATATCTCTTTCAACTCTTCTGCTTGATCTGTGCAGGACATGATTTTAGAGCTTGATAATGGATTATGAAAATTTATTCAGGTAGGGATTCCAATTGGGTCTGCTTTTACTGATTACTGGAGTAGATTAACATAGCCCCTTGCAACTGGTGTACTGCTATTAATCTGGGAAGACTATTTTTTCTCTATACCAATTAGTAAAGACCACCAGAAGCACTTTACTTCATCTGTCAGCAGAAGTAATACACCTGCCTGTCTTCCCACAGGGCTGTGTCAGCTCCTCAACTTTGTGTCATGTTCTAATCTGCTAGGGCTTTTTTTTTTTAAATAAATTTTATTTATTTATTTATTTATTTTTTGGCTGCATTGGGTCTTGGTTGCTCTGCGCAGGCTTTTTTCTAGTTGAGGCGAGCGGGGGCTACTCTTCATTGCGGTGCACGGGCTTCTCATTGCAATGGCTTCTCTTGTTGCAGAGCACGGGCTCTAGGCACGTGGGCTTCCATAATTGTGCCTCAAAGGCTCTAGAGCGTAGGCTCAGTAGTTGTGGCACACGGACTTAGTTGCTCCGTTACATGTGGGATCTTCCCGGACCAGGGCTCAAACCCATGTCCCCTGCGTTGGCAGGCGGATTCTTAACCACTGCATCACCAGGGAAGTCCCTCCACTAGGACTGTGATTGTCTTGCTCTTCCACAGGACACAGTGCTTGAAGGACCTGGTGAGCAGCATGTAGCAAGTTTGCTTGATGCCTTGGAAGACACATGCCACAAAGTGGGAGATAAAGCTCATGAAAATTCAGGAATCCACTACCTTAGTTAAGTTTCTAGGGCTCCAGTGGTCTTAGTCCTCTTGGGCTACCCACTTCAAAGTGAAAGAATTTTGTGCATGTTAAACTCCCTATCACTAAGAAAGAGGCACAATGATAAGTGGGCCTTTTTGGATTTTGGAGGCAGCATGTGCCACATTTCTTATACTGCTCCAACTCATTTACCCATAAAGTTGATGGTTTTGAGTGGAGCCAAAGAAAAAGGAAAAACAAGCTGGTCTAACACTTAGGACTCATGACCCAGTAAATCCAGTGGTGGTCTGTCTGTGGTACATAACGATGTTATATGGAGACTCTGGTAAGCACTAATGGGAGAATCATAGAGTAGACCCATAGGCTTTGAAGCAAAGCCATGCTTGATCATTGGTGGTATGATCTATTATGCCCACCATGAACTGGATGTTATCTGACACACCAGTATTTAAAGCTGGGAATGCCCAGCAGCACTCCTTCATCAAGTGGAATGGTATCCATTCCATCATCCAGGGGAAGATGGGCTGAAGCATGATATTTCATGATATCTTCATGATATTTGACACAAGCCAAAAGAAATTACTATAGAACTATGATATAATCCCACTTAAGGATTGCCCTGAAAGACCACAGGGAAGAGAAATCTTCCAAATGGGCAGAACTTGGAACAGTTCATTTGGAAAGAGAGATGTCTAGAAATACAGATATCACTGACTTTGGGATAAGGGCTAATGGTTTGTGGATAATGGTTTTTGTTGCACAAGACCAGAGGATCAGTGATAAGGAGAGATGCATGTGGTTCTACCTCTCAGAATAGCACAGAATGAGAAGATGTTAGCATTCCATGTAAACATTCACCAAAGAGCACCAACTGCAGACAAGGCCTCCAATAATCAAGTGGACAAGACAACAGATTCTGTATATGAGCCAGGATCATTCCCCAACCACTCCAGTGCTTGCTCAATGAGCTCATGTTGAAAATGGCCACAGAATTAAATATGGGTTTAACAATATGGGATTAACAATATGGGATTATCCTCATTCCAGAGTTATTGGCTCTGTTGGTTTAGATAACTTAGTTCTAAAGAAAGGAATGTTTTTCCAAGAAATAAAAACAATGATCCCACTGAACAGGAAGTTAAGACTGCCACCTGGACATCTGGGGCTCTTCATGCCACTGAATCCACAAGCAAAGAAGGGGCAACTGATGCTAATTATAAATGGAAAACATGTTTATTGCTTCACATTGGGAATAAGGAATATATCTAGAATTCTGGGTATTTTCCTTTTTTTAAATTTATTTATTTATTTATTATTTGTTTGTTTTTGGCTGTGCTGGGTCCTCGTTGCTGCACGAGGGTTTTCTCTAGTTGTGGTGAGCGGGGGCTACTCTTCGTTGCGGTGCATGGGCTTCTCATTGCGGTGGCTTCTCTGGTTGCAGAGCACAGGCTCTAGGTGTGCAGGCTTCAGTAGCTGTGGCTCGCAGGCTCAGTAGTTGTAGCTTGCGGGCTCTAGAGCACAGGCTAAGTAGTTGTGGTGCATGGGCTTAGTTGCTCCGTGGCATGTGAGATCTTCCCGGACCAGGGCTCGAACCCGTGTCCCCTGCCTTGGCAGGCAGATTCTTAACCACTGTGCCATGAGGGAAATACCAGAATTCTGGGTATTTTCTAAAGCACCTCTTAGTATTTCCATGTCCAGTGGCTAAAATGTAATAAAAAACTATAACAACCCAACAGAAACAGAGCCAGTAAGAGCTCAGACCCTTCAGAAATGGAGATGTGGGTCATCTCACTACTGGTAGAGAACTGTGACCAGCTAAGGTCACAGAAATAGAGAACAGGATATAGGTAGTGGATGAAGGAGGTTATAAATATGTTGTAGTCTGATGACCAGTTGCAGAAACAAGGATGAAGTTCCTATGTATGCTTTTCCATGTTTTGTTATGTATATACTTTATTTACCAACCTATTTTTTTCCTTTCCCCTTTCCGTATTATTTTACATAGAGAATTTGGTGGCAGTTAATGTTATAAATTAATCCAGTATGTACAGATTATCAAAGGAGGATTATGACTAAATAAGAAATATCATTCAGAAATAGTATAGTGGCTGATGAGACTTTTGTTGTTCCCTTCTGGAGAAAAGGTGGGCATGCTTTTCTTTGTATAAGGGATAGTTGCATAAAATTAGAAGGAATTTTTGCTGTTGTTGTTGTTTGCTTAACTATAGATAGAAAGCACTGTATGGCTGCTGAGAAGCTGAAGAGAAGAGATAGACTGCTTTTTTTCTTTTCTTTTTTAATCCAAGATGCATTCTCACTCCCTTCTAAGCTCTTCTCTATATCACAAATGCTGGAATCTTGGAACTGTATTTCTCAGACCCTGTTGTCTACAGGATCCTGGATGCCATTTACAGTCAGCACAAGACACACTCATGAAATATTTGTAAGGCAGAAGAGAGGTAGAAGCCATGTCTTTCTTCCTCTGGTGGAGTGGGCAGGTGTGTGGGATGAGGCAGATGGGGATTGCTGTAATGAGCACAGGCATTCCACTGTTAGTCACTCACCTCTCTGCAACAAAGCAAAGATGTCAGCTGGTGGCTAGTTCCTGTGATTTCCTGACCTGTGTGGCAGCCACAACTTACTGATTTGTAGGACCAGAGCAATAGTGCAAACCTGGAAGCCAGTGGCAGTTTCCCCTGACTTCCTCTTCTTTTTTTTAACGTTTAGTCAATTCATTATTTTTTTAGTATTAGTCAATTCATTTTTTTATAAAGTTTATTTATTTTTGGCTGCATTGGGTCTTTGTTGCTGTGTGCGGGCTTTCTCTAGTTGTGGAGAGCGGGTGCTACTCTTCATTGCGGTGCACGGTCTTCTCACTGTGGTGGTTTCTCTTTGCAGAGCGCCGGCTCTAGGTGTGCGGGCTTGAGTAGTCGCAGCACGTGGGCCCTAGAGCAAGGGGGCTTCAGTAGTTGAGCTGCGTGGACTCAGCAGTTGTAGAGCACAGGCTGTAGGGTGCGCAGGCTTCAGGAGTTGTGGCACACAGGCTTAGTTGCTCCACGGCACATGGGATCTTCCCGGACCAGGGATTGAACCCGTGTCCCCTGCATTGGCAGGCAGATTCTTAACCACTGTGCCACCAGGGAAGTCTCCTTCTTCTTCTTCAGTGTTATAAACACTTGATTCTTTTAATTTTTATTTTATTTTATTTTATTTATTTATTTTGGCTGTGTTGGGTCTTTGTTGCTGCATGTAGGCTTTCTCTAGTTGTGGCGAGCAGGGGCTACTCTTCGTTGCGGTGCGCAGGCTTCTCACTGCGGTGGCTTCTCTTGTTGCAGAGCATGGGCTCTAGGTATGCAGGCTGCAACAGTTGTGGCACTTGGGCTCAGTAGTTGTGGCTCGTGGGCTCTAGAGCGCAGGCTCAATAGTTGTGGCTCACGGGCTTAGTTGCTCTGCGGCATGTGGGATCTTACCGGACCAGGGCTGGAACCCGTGTCCCCTGCATTGGCAGGCGGACTCTTAACCACTGCGCCACCAGGGAAGCCCAATGTAAACACTTGATTCTTTGCTTGAAAGGCCCAGAGTGATTTGTTTTCCTGCTTGAACCCTGATGGATACGCTCTTGCAGGTTAAACCAGCATACCTAAACTTCATTACAACCATGATTTGGGGAAGTAATTCCTTGTGGCCGATAGTTTCTGCACAGGTTCCAATTCCTGTCTGCATGGTTGATTTGAACTGCCTGATGTCAAACAGCTCCTGACTGAGAGACTTTATGTTGAGATCTTACATATTTAGAAATCTAGAAGAAGGAAAGTAGCCGAACTTTACCATAGAGTTAAGTGACACGAGTGCCTCAGGAACATACAGTTTTCATTTGTTGCTATCCCAACTCAATAAAGACTGCCACATTCTTATGCCTAGAAGAAAACATCTAATGTTGATTCAGGTTAGTCCTCTTTTGTGTAGCTGCTGCCTTGAACTGAGCTTTAGATGATATGTAAATATGATATATATGGAGCATTCCTATTAAACATATAAGTTCAGTCAAAAGAGTCAACACCACAAATGATTATCAAACAAATCTAGAAATAAGCAAGGATGCCCACAATCAACATGTTTATTTAATATTATTTTGGAAACCACAGCCCTTGTATTAAAGTTTGAAACTTCATTAAGTAAAGTTTTGGATAGGAGGAGTCAAATTTCATTACTTGTAAACTACTACAGTACTTATAAAAATAAAAATAATCAGTTGAAAGTAATTTGAACTAATACGTGACATCTAATAAGAGTTTCAATACCTTTTCCTTTACATTAGCAGTGATCACTTAGAAAATACAATGAGAAAAAAATGGCATTCATAATAGCAAATGATAAAATACTAGGGATAATCTTAACACTAAATATTCAAGATTTAAATTATAAAAACATAAAACTTTACTAAGACATTGACTAATATTTCAATAAATAATGAGACATACAACTATACTCCAATAAAAATTTTTAAAATTGAAAAAAAAAGTAACGAGACATAAGACAATCCTGTATGGAAAACCTAAATATAGTAAAAATGATCACTTCTACACAAAATAACGTATAGGTTTAACTGAAGTCTAATGAAAATCCAATAGTAATTTTTGGCACTTTACCAATAGGCCTAAATTTTATCTGCAATAATAAATAAGAATTGTTAGGGAGCAGGCCGCTGCCCTCGTAGCAGTAAACGCGGCCACTCCGGTTGGCCTTGGGGGCGGGGCTGTCAAAGCCGCAGAGTGAAGTGAGAAATCTACTAGAGAGGAAATGGCTGCCTCTTCATCATCCTCCTCAGCCGGTGGGGTCAGTGGAAGTTCTGTCACTGGATCTGGTTTCAGTGGCTCAGACCTTGCCCCACCACGGAAAGCCCTTTTCACCTACCCCAAAGGAGCTGGAGAGATGTTAGAAGATGGCTCTGAGAGATTCCTCTGTGAATCCGTTTTCAGCTATCAAGTGGCATCTACGCTTAAACAGGTGAAATATGATCAGCAAGTTGCTCGGATGGAAAAACTAGCTGGTGTGGTAGAAGAACTGGAGGCAGATAGTGGTGATTTAAACCCATCCAGCAGCTGCTGGGGTTCACCCCCTCTTCAGGTTGACCTTGCCTGGATGGTCACCTCTGGGGCACAGCAAGTGCAGGTCCAGTGAGGAACTTTTCTTACAGCTTACATAGCCATCCAGAGATTCACAGCTCCATCCTGAATTGTTAATTCACATCCATATTTGGTTTCTCTGTATCTATCCACAAGCAACAAATACTTAAATGTGTGATCTTACAGGGAAATGTTTTGTTTATTTGTTTAAAAAAGTATTGAGAATCAGATTTAGGCAATTGGCATCACAGAACCAGGAGGTTCGGGTTTAAGAGAGATTTATAAAACTTCACAAGCCAGGACACATGCCAGAATTGGCCAACGGAATGGTATCCCTCCTGTCAATTCATGCAGTTCCTAGAATCCTCACCAGTCAAGTCCAAGGTCAAGATCTGGAGTTATAAAATACAGCATTTCTGACCTAAAACCGTTCTTTTTGCAGATGAATGTGATTTCAACTCAGGACCTGTCCAAATTAGGAATTTTTTAATGTTTGGGATTTTTTTTCTATTTTTAGACATCTAATTCTATAGATTCTACCTTTTTCTAACCTCCTCTAGGCATGCCAAATTCTGGCAAAAAGAATTGCCTTTTGAATGTTGAAGTTCTGGTAAAAATAAAGCAGTGAGCAAAATCCTTTTAAACACAGAAATCCTGAGTTCATCTTGTTGGTGGGCTCAGGCAATTCTGTAGCAAATAAATCCTTTGAAAGAGCTCCAAACTGGTTTCTTTATCCTTTCAAAGCCTCAGGGATTTGGAATAGGGGAAAGAGGGCAAATTACTTTTTATATGAAGGGAATCTAAAAACCATTTCTCCTAAGAAAATGGTAGATTTGCTTTCTCTCAGGGATATTTGTCTTTTTAGAAGTATATGAATTTATCATCAATATCTGAGTAGGTTTTTTACCATGAAAAGGAAAAACCTGGAAAGCTAAGAGGTGTCTTTTGTTTTTCCTCATGGGACCACAGGGTCCACAATGCACAGTTAGGAGAATCATTTATTAAATTGTATGCAAATTTTGCCTCAGATAAAAAAAAAAAAGAAGAATTGTTAGGACTTTTTTTTTTACCATAAAGAATAATGAGGATAGGGCTTCCCTGGTGGCGCAGTGGTTGAGAGTCCGCCTGCCGATGCAGGGGACACGGGTTCGTGCCCCGGTTCGGGAAGATCCCACATGCCGCGGAGCAGCTGGGCCCGTGGGCCATGGCCGCTGAGCCTGCGCGCCTGGAGCCCATGCTCCGCAACGGGAGAGGCCACAACAGTGAGAAGCCCACGTACCGCAAAAAAAAAAAAAAAAAAGAAGAATGAGGATAGAACTTTAAAAATTACAACAATGTGATATACACAAGAATTCTGATTCAGTACTGGCTCAAAACACTAGCTATAAAAAAGCAAGACTAGATATTACATGGCATTAAGGAATTTTTGTTAATTATCTTAGGTGTGATAATGGTTGTGTAGGAAGTGTTCTTAGGAGGTGTGTATGAAGTATTTAGGAAGAGAGATTATGATGTCTGCAACTTATTTTGAAGTGGTAAAGAAATTTAAAAGATAGTCATATAAAGAAAATACGGCAATGATTGTTGAATCAAGGCAATGATGTATATAATTCATATATATATAATTCTTTTCTTTTTCTTTTTCTTTTTGTTTTGGAAACTTGTAATAATAAAGTAGAAAAAAAAAAAGCAGTGAAACACTAACCTAAGACACAACAGTCAGAGGAATGGACCAAAATCTCAAGGTATATCCTAGTATATATAAAAACTTAATACATAAAAAAAGAAGAATTTGGAAAAATGCTCAAGGTAGAGTTTCACTTCACATCAAACTAAATTCCAGATTAAAAAGAAAAAAATACAGCTACACACACAAAAAAAAGAATAGAGATGCATACTCTGGTCAGGAAAAGGCCTTGTATATGTTAAAATAATGAACAAAAGTAAATAGATACGTAATATTAGTGACTAATAGCTACATGAGATTCTAATATATAATTCATTTAGCCATTTTCCTGTCTGTAGATACACATCTCTCCCCCAGATCCTTCAGCTCCAGCTTTCTCGCTCTGCACTCGTTGTTCTCTCTGCCTGGAATATTCTTCCCCTGAGTTTATTCAGCTTAAATATAACATCATTGAAGAAACCTGTCCTTGCCACATAATCTGAAATGGCCCTAAGATAAGTCACACTATATTCTTCTTGCTTTACTGTTCTTCATCACATTTATATGTTTACTTGCCATGATCTTATATGTTTATTTGTCTTCCAACTTTCTCCCTTACTAGACCGTAAGTTCCATGAGGTCAGGAATAATTGCCTTTTCACTGTTGTATCCCTAGTGCTTAGAATTAGCCTAGTGCCTGGCTCCTAGTATGTGCTCAAAATAATTATTATATTATATTATATTATACAAATTCTGGTAATCAATCTAAAGAGAAAAAACAGGTGCTCTAAGAGATATAACAAGCGCAACTTAATTTAGATAGAGAATTCATGGAAGGCTTTGCTGAGGAAGTGATATTTAAAATGATATCTGAATATCAAATCAGATGACAAGTAGAGGGAAAGTCATTTTCCAGGCAGAGAGAACAACATGGGCAAAGGTTTAAAAACAGGAAAGAACAGCCATAAATAAGCAGCTAAAAGACTGACATGCCTGGAGCATAGTGAGGGTGGGGGGAAAGAGGAGGCAAAGTCACTTAAAATGGTATAGAACTTTAAAAGTTGATATATACACAAATGATTTATTCAAGTCCTGTGATTTATAGAAGTTACTGAGGTCAAGGAATGGACTGTTAGATAGTTTGTTTCAGTAGAAACAGGGCTAGAATATAAGTCTTCCGGTCCTAACTCCAAGATCCTCTCTATTGGAGGAGGCTGCTTCATCATTAAACTAGCATGTCAAGTCTTGTAAATAGCAAAGACCCTTTAATTACTGCAGTGAGTAGCTGAAGTTCCTTCCTGACCCACTCTCCCTGCTTCTGGTAAGAACACAATGGTTTTCTTTGGGAAAGCGTTTCCCCCACATTGTCAGGCCATGTATTTGGATGGGCTGACTCCACTCCAGGGCCACAGGTATGGGCATGGGAGACAGGCCTTGCAAAGAAGAGTAGTAAATCCCCCTGGCCACATTCATTAGTTTCCATTATCATGTTAGCTTATCAAGCTAAGCTAAGTGAATCCGCCCAGAGCTCTGAGAATTGGGGTTGCACATCAGATAGGATTAGATTCAATGTATATAACAGCCTCCCCAAAAGTGGTTTAATCACACAGAAATGGACAAATAAAAAGAAATATCCAGTTCAAATCACATCATTTGAGAACCTGGACCCAGCCATATCTGAAAGCAAAGTCCCTTTAAACTGTGTGCCAAAAACCTCTCTCACTAAAAATGCTTCTCACAAAAAAACTCAGTATTTCATGATCCTTTAGTATCTTCCAAACTAAATTCCATGGTAATGCTTAGACTTGAAGGGTCTATATTAACAGGAATTCAGCACTTACATTAGGGAGACAATATAGTTTAGTAGTCAAATACATAAGCTTTGAAGTCTCGTTGCCCAAATTCAAATCCTGCCTTCACTGCTCACTAGTTTGGTGACCTTGGATGAATTTAAACCCCAGCCACTTCAGGATATAAAGCAGAAATGCAAATAGTACCAGCTCACACAGTTACTGTGAGAAGTGAATGAGATATTTCAGGTAGAGCAGTTGATGAAACAAATTCTATAATACGAGTGATATATTCTAAGAAATGCAGAAGTGATTTTATTCAGCAGTGCTTTGTATGACTGGGCTATGGGAAAGGGCTGGGGAGAAAGAAATTTGTCCCTTTTGAGCAATTCTGTGTCCACAGCCACTTTGTGACTAGGAGAAGGAAACTTTCTCGAAAGACGTGTAATCCCCACAAAAATGGGCCCTTGTCGGTCTGGGCAGGGAGAGACAGAAACAGGAGCCCAGATCATGGTCACCTGGTAGATAAATCTGAGAGCATCCATGTAGAAACAGAAAAGGAGTACACTGCTTGGGTTTGAGGGGCTTAGAGAGAAGCATCTGGGGAAATGCTTTAAAATGTTTCTTTCCCTCCTCTCATCCACTGCATTATACTTTTTCTCTCAAATCCATAGAAATCATAAAGCAGAATAAAGGCAGAGCAACATCTTAAACATGCCTGGCACAGAGCTTGGCACATGATCAGCATTCAGGAAACATCCTTCAAGCCCTAAGGACGCTTACATCTACAAATATCATGTGTTTGGATCATGTTCAGGATTCGCTCTGCAACCAGAACTAAATGACACCTGGGTTTAGCATCTAATATCTTGTTTCAAAGGAAACTGGCAGGGATTAGTTGCATTACTTCAAGGATTCACTACCCCAAAATCTCTGCCTTTTGCAATACAGAGACCTTATTATTTAGGATTAGATTAGGGCATAAGTGACAGAAAAGTTGAAATAATAGTGGCATATTTCTTCTCATCTAAACAAGGTCTAGATATTGGCACTGTAAATGCTGGCGTTGTGGTAACAGGCTTAATGCTATGCTGTGAAACCACAGGCTCTTTTACTTAAGACAGGATTAAGACATATATTCAATATATTCTAGATTCCCAGTAAAAGAGCCAAGAAGGCCTGGCTCCCAGGTGATGCTTTGTGGGACACACACACACACACACACCAGTGATGCTTTGTTTTCCAAGAGAAGCAGAATTGTCAAAGGATTTAGATGCGAGGTAAGTACCTGAATTTTGTTTCCTGGCTGACTAAGGGTGGGGTGGGGAAGCAGAGAACAGAGGAACACCAGTGGCCCTTGTCCAAAAATATCTCTTCCCACTATACACCAACTAGAGATACATCTCTGTAAACCAGTTTCTCCTTTAAAAGCAATTACTGCCATGCCAAGCCTCATTAACAACTCAGTGTGAATTCCTTTAAACAGAAAATCCACTCAGCTCTCACCTGAAGTCCTGTAAGTGTCCATCGGTGATTTTTCTGGATGAATTGCTGAATCCCACTTTCTCATTATTACACAAGCCAGAACATTATTTGGGAACTTTATTTTTAATAATAAAAAATAGCTATATAACAATGAACTTTTATGTTTGTATCAAGTAACTAACTTTATTCATTGTATTTTATGTCTGCCTTTATAATAATGGAAATCTTTCTATGACATGCTTTTCCTAAGTTACAACGAACTTCTCTCCTTTTCCCTTGGGTCTGATGTGAGGCCAGTCCATTTCACAGTCAATACCCCTAAGTAAACCATGGGAGAGGAGCAACAAAGAGGGTGGAGAATTCTTGGTTCTCATCAGATTGTGACTCATGTACCTACACACCGCTGCTACACCATTCCCCATCCCTCCTCTTCCTGGGAAGAACAAGTAGGGCAGGATGATGTTTCTGCTAGTGGGACTCTTATTACTATTATTTTTTTAATTGAGATAAAGTTCACATAACATAAAATTAACCATTTTAAAGTGAACAATTCAGTGCATTTAGTACATTCACAATGTTTACAAACCCCACTACCATCTAGACCCAAAACATTTTTATCACTCCAAAAGGAGAATCCATACCCATGAAGCAGTTACTTCTCCTTCCCACCTCCCCCCAGACCTTGGTAACCACCAACGTGCTTTCTGTGCCTGTGGGACTCTGCTTGATCACTTCCTCCCTACAGAATCCATGGGGATGTGCAGGTGGTGAGGTCGTCTCTATGGCCTTAGAGAGAGACGAGGATGTAAAACACCCTGAGAACATGGCTGAAGTGTAGAACTCCCTGGGGGAAATTACTCTGTTTCTTAAATAAGAAAATATAGGTGAGGGCTTCCCTGGTGGCACAGTGGTTAAGAATCCGCCTGCCAATTCAGGGGACACGGGTTCGAGCCCTGGTCCAGGAAGATCCCACATCCCGCAGAGCAACTAAGCCCGTGCGCCACAACTACTGAGCCTGAGCTCTAGGGCCCATGAGCCACAGCTACTGAGCCCACGAGCCACAACTACTGAAGCCCGCGTACCTAGAGCCTATGCTCTGCAACAAGAGAAGCCACCGCAGTGACAAGCCTGCACACCCTAACAAAGAGTAGCCCCTGCTTGCGGCAACTAGAGAAAGCCCGCACGCAGCAACGAAGACCCAATGCAGCCAAAAATAAATAAATTTATTTTAAAAAAAGAAAAGAAAATATAGGTGAAACAACCTAAGTGTCCATCACAGATGAATGGATAAAGAAAATGTGGTGTACATATACAATAGAATATTATTCAGCCATAAAAAAAGAAGCAAATCCTTCCATTGCAGCAACACGGATAGACCCTGAGGGCATTATGCTAAGTGAAATAAGTCAAACAGAGAAAGACAAATACCATATGATCTCACTGATAAGAAGAATCTTAAAAAAACTGGACTCATAGATACAGAGAATAGATTGGTGGTTGCCAGAGGTGGGGGTAGGGGAGTGGGAGAAATGGGTAAAGGTGGTCAAAAGATACAAACTTCCAGTTATAAGACAAATAAGTCTTGGGGATGTAATGTAAGGCATTGTGATGATTGTCAACAATATTGTGTCATATATTTGAAAATTTCTAAGAAAGTAGATCTTAAAAGTTCTCATCGTAAGAAAAAAATGTGTAATTATGTGTGGTGATGGATGTTAACTAAATTTATTGTGGTGATCATTTCACAGTATACACATATACCAAATCATTATGTTGTACACCTAAAATTCATGTTATATGTCAATTATATCTCAATTTTTTTTAAAAAAAAGAAAATATAGGAATTGGATTAAGAAATTGAGTCATCAAATATTTAAAGCCTTACCTAATAGATGAGTCAGCAGACTTCTCCTTGAATCTTATTAGTCAGACCCAGTCTCATGGCCACTCCTGTATACTGGGAAGGCTCAGCTTTTCCAGCCTCTGTGTTTGTAGAAAAGCCAGGAGAAGTGAGTTGGGACACCCTTACAGCCAAAGAAGTACCTATGGTTATATTTAAATACTAATAATCCAGTAATTTAAAAAGGAGACATTGACCCCATAATAAATTAAATATATATAATTAAGCCTAATATTAATGTAGGGGAATTATGATGGAAAAATGCACTCCTGAAAATATTTTAAAATGTTAAAACAAAAATAGTACTTGATATTATTAAGATATAATGAAGACCCTTCCTATGAATAGGTAAGGGACAAGAGAAAAAGAATAAAAGGTCACTCCCAAGTTTTGAGTCTAGGAAATGAGAGGATGTTGGCAGACATAATGGAAATGGGGCTGTGCAGGAGGAAAACGAGTTCAGGGTGTAGGAAGTTGACTTTGCCTCCAAAAAGGTGAGTTTGATGTTGGGGGGAAGGGGTACTCAGGAAAAGGACACAGCAGGTCAGTAATAATGTAAGATCAGAGGTCAGGTCTAGGGATCTGGGCCTGAGAACAAGCTACTTCCAGCGGGAGGTCGGGTGGGGGGGATATATGTCATGTCCAAGTAAGTTCTCTGGGGAGGGGTTTGACCAAACTGATCAGAACAAACCTTGAGGGTCACCCATATTTGAGGAGAGAAAGCAAAGACCCTGCAGGAAGCAAGGAAAAGTGTTGAGAAAGAGGGAGGAGACACGGGTTGGTCTAGAGTCTTGGAGACCAGAGAGGAGAAAATGTCAGACAAGGTGGGGGCACTGTGCCCAGATGCCCCAAGGAGGTCAGGGGAAAGAGAAACAGGAAAAGATTCACTGGAGCTTGCACAGAGGAAACCCCTGCGACCTCTGAGAGGCAATTACCCCAGGTCTAGAGGCTGTCTATGCAGGGCTGAAGTTGAGAGTGATGTGGGAAGGGATGCAGCAGATTCCAATCAGCTGCTTGAGATGTCTGGTGATAAAAGGGAGGAAAATCCCATGGTGGCTTGAGGAAACAGTGAACAGAGAAAGTTTTAAAAGTAGGCTGACCTTGACCCTTGTGGCACTGGATGACACATTTACATGGGTTTTCCGGGCCAGTGCTGGCCTCATGGTGTAATCCAGCACTCTCTGGTCAGAGTTTTACACCAACAGGTATCACAGAGTCAATTCCAAAGTTCACTTGGTGGCCAGCTTGTGAAAAGGGCAAATAAACCATAGGTCGTTTTTTTTTTTTCCCCCCTCAAATCCTATTCTCTCTACAAAAATGACCTCTGAAATAGCACATAGAACCTCCTCTACCCATTTTGGAAAGAAAATGCAATGGATATACAGACACTGTATCAGAAGATGAACAGCTCATCCATACATCTGGAGAAGTTGGAGCACACACAAATACAGTCCTCAAAAAAAAAAAAAAAAGAAAAAAGAAAAAGTAGAGTGGAGATGACAACACCTGATTAATTTGTCAGACTGGGATTGGCTGGTGTTGGTGGTGGTAATGCTTCCCGAGGAGGGACTTGGAGAGCCTGTTAGATGGGAAGGGTCATGGGTCAGTTCACAGTTCAGGGGGAAGCATAAGAATGCGAGTGTGGAGCCTTCAGGAGATTGGAATATGAGAGGTTCAGCTGTTTAGCAATAGCCACTGTGGGGTGGGAAGAGGATCTTTCACCACCAGCAGCCAGAGCTTGGCCTCAAGAAACTTTTTTTTTTTTTTTTTTAAGGCTATTAGTAGGCAGAAGTTCTAGCAAGCAGTAACTCCAAAGAAAGGTCCAGTCGCTTAAATTTGAGGATAAACTCCAATACTGTAAGAAATCAGTGAGGCCCTAGAGACGCTGGGGGAATAGAAAATCTACTTAGAACTTAAGATAATTTGGGTGACACGGGTCATTGAATGATATAGAGTGCTGGTTACTAAAATCCAGCTAAAATCCCAGTTATTGGAACCAGGAGATAAGGTCCAGGTGGATCACCACCCATCCCCACCCCAGGCTAAGCAGAAAACTAACCTCCTATGTATTTCCCCAGTTTAGAGACCAGATTAGTGGATTACTCTAGAGTTTGGGGTAGGTCAAGGCCTACAGCAGGGAATGAAGTGAGAGGGACTTGGGGCCAAAACCAGGTCAATCATTGCCAAAGCTCTGTGACCAGCTCAGCCTTGGGCTGGAGTGTTTCCCAATACCATCAAGCAGCTCTCCAGTTCTCAGGGGACACCAACTGAATGTCCTACAATTTAACTGAAGTCTGACACTATCTACCTGAAGATAGCATCATATCCCACAGGTTAAGGGCTCAGTTCCACAAGATTGCCCCCACTTCAGATGCCATTTACAAGTCCAGGTTGTCACCTGTGCTTCTGAATGACCAGCTGTAAGTTGAAGGTTCCCATGACCACCTCGTCGAGTTCCATTAATTTGCTAGAGAGGCTCACAGAACTCAAGAGAAATACTTCCTATGTTTACCAGTTTATTATAAAGGATATTATAAAAGATACAGATGAACACCCAGATGAGAAGGTACATAGGGCAGGGTGCAGAAGGGTCCTGAGCACAGGAGCTTCTGTCCCTGTGGAACTGCGGTGCACCATCCTCCCTGCACATGAGTGCATTCACCAACACAGAAGCTCATCAAATATTGTAGTTCAAGAATTTTCATACAGCTTAATCTATAGTGTCCCTCCGCCTTCCCTTCCTGGAGGTCAGCGGGTGGGGTTGACATTTTCAGCCCTCTAATCACTTGGTCTAGTTCTGGTGACTAGCCCTATCCTGAGGCTATCTAGGGACTCCACCTTAAGTCAGCATCAACTCTGGTATGAATAACGTTTAAAAGACACTCCTGTCACTCTGGAACTTCCAAGGGCTTTAGGAGCTTTGTGCCAGGAACTGAGGACAAAGACCAGATATATTTATATCTCTTTCTATACCACAACTCCTCACATGGCTTCGGAGTGGGCCATGCCACAGTGGCATTCTGACTCCTCAACATCTCGCTGAGAATCCTTGGAGATCCCTGGTCTCTGACTCTGTCCTCACCCCAGGGTTAGGATTCTACTCCAGTTATACGAAATGGGGCCCAAGGGCAGATGACGGGTTGGGGGAGAACGGGGCCTGGCCTGCGTTCTCTTTCCCTCAGCTCTGAAGAGCAATAAGCAGATCCTAAGAGGTACTAACTCATGTCTCCAAAGGTCGCTTCCCCCAAGGTCTTCCCTCTGCAGAAACACCATGAGTGTTAGCCTCTGACCTGAGGACAAGAATGAGACCAGGAGCCTGCACACTACAGATCATATCTTCCCTTTTTAATTAACATTTCCACTTCAGTGCAGCCTGATTTCATTCACTCCTCAGCAGGGTCCTGCTCCTGTAACATTTTCACTGCCAATTACTTCATGACTCCCTTATTCAGGGCATACAGGCTTCCTTTTAACCACCCACTCTCCTCTATCTCCTCTGTGTTAATCAACTCAGCATGAAAGCAGACTGTTCAAGGGTCAGGGAAGCCCAAGGTCAGGAGGAGTTAGGTATTAGTCAAAGGCTGAAGACCTTCCAGACAAGTCAGAGGCAGAGACCAGGTGCCTTTAGGGGCTTCAGCAGCCTGAGGGTGGGCTCCCATATTTCCTGAAGCACACAGAGACCGAGAAAGTCCTCAGCACAGTGTTGCTGACAACCTGAGCACTTCCTTCTTCAGAATCCGAGCTCTAATGCTGGGATTCTCACTTTTCTCCTACCATATTTCATCAAAGGTGGGTGTGTCTGACTGAAATCTCCGCTTTAACCACTCTAAATGTGCAAGAAAATATAAAGGGAGTGGCCCACATGTCCCCTACTATGCTCTAGGATCTGCCAATTTAACAGGGGTTTGGAGGGGAGGACCTGAGGCAGGGACCCAATATAAGTGGCATCTGCGCATTCATCTTACAGGCCAGTGCTTAGCATGAAGGTGGCTTTAGAATGAAAAAGTGAGTGTTGAAGTGAAAAAATCAAAACTCTTCAGGTGTGGGGGACCAGAACTTGATGTCCCTCACCAATCTGAGTTCTGTGGATAAGATCAAAATGTGGAAGGCAACAGGGAAAATACAACAGGGGCTGAACTAGAGCAGAGATGCTGGGTCAAATGAAGGACTCTCCTAAATGACTTACTTCACAGGTAACTTCCATCCCGGGGCAGATTTCTAAACTCGATTATTTTCCCCTTTAAAAGAGGCACTGTTGGGGCTTCCCTGGAGGTGCAGTGGTTAAGAATCCGCCTGCCAATGCAGGGGACATGGGTTCGAGCCCTGGTCCCAGAGGATCCCACATGCCGCGGAGCAACTAAGCCCATGCACCACAGCTGCTGAGCCTGACCTCTAGAGCCCGCAAGCCACAACTACTGAGCCCACGAGCCACAGCTACTGAAGCCTGTGTGCCTAGAGCCCGTGCTCCACAACAAGAGAAGCCACCACAATGAGAAACCCGTGAAGCACAACGAAAAGTAGCCCTTGCTCGCCGTAACTAGAGAAAGCCCGCGCGCAGCACCGAAGACCCAATGCAGGCAACAAACAAACAAACAAACAAACAAACAAACAAACTTATTAAAAAAAGAGGCACTGTTGGGACTTCCCTGGTGGCGCAGTGGTTAAGAATCCGCCTGCCAGTGCAGGGGACACGGGTTCGGGTTTTAGCCTTGGTCTGGGAAGATCCCACATGCCGCAGAGCAACTAAGCCCGTGCACCACAACTATTGAGCCCGCGTTCTGCAACAACTAGAGAAAGCCCGCATGCAGCAACGAAGACCCAACACAGCCGAAAATAAATAAATAAATTTATAATAAAATAAAATAAGCACTGTTTACACACATTCTTATCAGACTGAATATCTGCTATTCCAGCCCCAAATCCTCTGGCTCCTGTGTCTTTGTCCATTCTGTGCCTAGAGCTTCTTTTACCTCCACTTGGTTGGTCAAAACTCTATCATCCTGTAATGTACATCTATTACTTTATATCCTGAAAAATACATCAGTATTCTCTTTTTAAATTGAAACAAAGAGCAGCAACTGTTATTCATCCAAGATGCCTTATTTTACCCCTTCCTCTGTGCCCTGGGGGCAGGTTACTTACCCTGCTTAAGACCCAATGTCCCCAGCCAGAAATGGAAATATTAACAACCACTTACATAAATGAAAATAAATGTTCATAATTGAAACACTGTATATAAAGTGCCTAGCAGGGTCCTGGATTGTAGTATGCTGTCAATAAATATTAATCTCTTTCTCACTCTATGCTCATCCCCATATAAAATGACTCACAGCTCCTTTGCTGCACACTCCACCTTGTTCTACAGTATCAGTGCTCTTTCCTCTTCAGTTTGCAGTGCCCTTAAAGGCTAGAGGCTTAATCTTATGTGAATTATTTTACCTTCCTATCTCTGCCACAAACTGACACACTTAGTACCTTAAATATAGTATATACTTAAGAAATACTTGTTTTGAGATTTTTTTTGAATTTTATTTTTTTAAGCTATAGTTTTTTTTTTTAATTGAAGTACAGCTGATTTACAACATTGTGAGAAATACTTATTTTGTTGAAAGCATGAATGAAAGTGATGATAAAGAAGGAAGAGATTGAAAAAAACCTACCTGCCCATCCACTATGAGAAAGAGGAAATCACTTCATGTTTACTTTTTCTAAGAAGTTTAATGGGGGGGAGGGGCTTGTAGGCTAGAGTTTTGTTTGTTAATTTATTTACTCTTTGTTTTATCATAAGTAAAAGTGCTTAGAACAGAACCTGGCACAAGTAAATACTATAATAACCTTTTACTATTATTCCCCTCTCCCAAGTGTACTTCTTATAGTTCAGCTACTGGCAAACCGCATTCTCAAATACTGTCCCTAACTAAGGCAAGCAGGAAGATCACTGGGCTTGTGGGGGTTTTTTGTTTGTTTTTTTCTTTTTTTTTGGCTGGGGGCAGAGTAGGGAGAAAGTAGCCCATTTGGTCTGATGCATAAAATCCCACCTGAATGCTGCCATCTAGTGTTCACTTCAAAAGTTAGGTGAGGTCCTAGCTAAGTAACCCTGTCCTCCCTCTCAGCAAAGACCATTTTAACACTGTTTTGTTATTGGATCCCAGGTTTTGGGAAATTTTGGTTACCAAAAGTACAACAGAGCTTTTGGCTGTAATGAGGGGGTAACTGAGAAACCGGAAATTTTCCTAAAATTCTAACAGAAATGATCCCATAGCAAAGTGATATGATTACAACCAAAATCAAAGAAATGAGAGATTTAGGTTATCCTGTGAATAGTAGTTGCGGTACATGTGGTTTCTGTTGTAGAGGGGAGTGAGGAGAACACGACTGTTTATTTGAGTACCTTTCATGCATCAGTCTCTTTACATAGGGTTACTCTAATTCAGATCTCCCCGTAACCCTCTGAGTTCATACTGCGGGATAGCCCATTTTAAAGGTAAGAAAATAGAGGCCCTGACAGTTTCACTTGTTTTCTTTTCCAAAGCTAGTTGAGAAAATAATTAGGTTTTGTACCCACGTCTATCAATTTTCAACTCTATGCCCTTTCATCTGTACCCCAGTGCCTGCTAAACTTTTGGAAATCCCAGCAACAGGCCACCAACTCTGGTTACTATTCTCATAGATTTCTACAGTGTCCTCGCTTGAGAACCACTGCACTAAAGAAATACAAAACCCTCTGCATGTTAATGTCCTAGAAATAAACTGTACCATTTAATACCTGAACCAAGACTTTCAGATATCTAAGTTAGAAACAGTAAGTACTAAGAACACATCAACTTGCTTCACAGTGATATAAAGGGAAAATGATCAATAAATAATAAAATTCTAATCTTCCTCAAAGTACTCTATATCTTTATGAGAACTGAAACCAAATAACAGAATCATAGAAATCTGCATTGTAGAAATCATGGAAGAATCATGTAGAAATCAGTTTTAACAAGCTTCTATCTTTAATAAGCTTGTGCTCAATGTTGAAAAGTTTTTTATAAAGGGGAAGAGGAAACAAAATTAAAAGGTAACAATAATCTCTGAAGTCCAATCACTTAACCTCCCAATATTTTTATGTATAGCATAACTTTTAAATGCATATTTGAAACAAATGTATATGTATATATATAATTTTTAAAGTAGCAACATGCTAAACGTGCAGTTTAGTTAGCTTTTTTAAAAAACTAAGGTACATTGGTAATAGTTTTCCATGACAGAATTACTATTCTAAAATTTTTTAATGGCTGCATTGAGTTCCATTTAATGGATAATTATATTATATTTAACCAGATTAAATACATTTAGTTTGTTTCAGATTTTTACCAATACAAGATAATGCAGGGGTAAATAACTGCATTCCTAAACCTAACATATATCTCTGTGTTAACATTCAAAGGAAGATACGCAGTACAAACAGAAAGTGGACTTAAGAGACTCTTAAAGAAAGCAAGGGGTGCAGCCAAAAAATTAATAGGAAAATTACAAATAATCAATTAGCTAAGCAGCAAAGCTGCCCAAGAATTAATCCTCTTATCCTCAGTGTTCCAAATAAAGTTAGGTTGACAGAAATTGCTTTCTCATAGGCAGGGCTCTGGCTCTTCCTGTGTGCCATTACTGCAAAGTTAGAAGGAATCAGAATGCAGTCGAGGGTTAAGAATGATAAGCCAAATGCTTACACAAAGAAAACCATCAGAAACCAAGTAGTATTTCTAGACTGGGCTTGCAAACACAGGCAGAGGTTAAGAACCTGAGGTAAAGCTGAGAGACTAAACCAGAGTCATAGCACCCCATGAAGTCAGGGTTCTGGCGTGGGTGGACCAGCGTTAGAACCACAGATCTGCCAATCACAGGAATGGTGAACTTGGGCTAGTCCCTTAAACTCCTTGACCCTCAGTTTCCACATTTTCCTCATCTTTTTTTTTTTATAGTTTTTTTAAAATTAATTAATTAATTAATTTATTTATTTTTGGCTGTGTTGGGTCCACATTTCTGTGCGAGGGTTCTCTCTAGTTGCGGCAAGTGGGGGCCACTCTTCATCGCGGTGCGCGGGCCTCTCACTATTGCGGCCTCTCTTGCTGCGGCGCACAGGCTCCAGGCGCGCAGGCTTAGTAGTTGTGGCTCATGGGCCCAGTTGCTCCGCGGCATGTGGGATCTTCCCAGACCAGGGCTCGAACCCGTGTCCCCTGCATTGGCAGGCAGATTCTCAACTACTGTGCCACCAGGGAAGCCCCCTCATCTTTAACATGGAAAGAACAATAATGCTTCTCCCTCAAAGTTGTCAGGATTAAATGACATAATGTAGCTTCCATGTAGAGTAAAGAGAATGCTATAGAGTGGATATTCAATAACTGGTAGCTATAAACCAGGAAACCAAGTTTTGTCTAACTAGGGTAGAGGGTCACTGTGCTTTAGCCTCAGAGGCTGGAACTAGATAGGGCCCAATCCAAAGGATGGAAAGTATCTGAGCCACACAGGGGACACTGGTGAGAGCCAGAGCATGGAGGCTAGATCCCAGAAACCAGGATGACACTTGGGGCCCATGAGGGGTAAGGGAAGGCATGTGGGAGTGCAGGCAGGGACTGAGTCCAAAAAGCAGGTCCCCAACTGGAACTCCTTTAACTCCTCTGATTTCCCTAAGAGCCCCCAAAGCTGTACAGCTTTTACTTAGCTCCTTTTACAGGAATTTCCTTCTCTTTCCTCCTGTGACTCTTTGTGTTTGCCTCTATTAAGTTTCATATTGACCTAACTTTCAATGTTTACCACTTTCTGAAGAGTAAAGCCTTATTCCAGAAGGAGAATATAAATCTTTGCTTTCCTGGGAGAAATGAGAGGAATTCCTTCAGAAAAGCTTGGCAGCACTTTTGATCATCTCATTACATCTAATACATCTCCATACCCCAAGGATCCTTCTTCTAAATATTTTGTGAATACACTTCCTTAGATCTTTATTATCACCACAATAGTTCAAAATGTCTTCGTCTTTTCTTGGACTCCTACAGTCATCTGCTAACTGGAGCCTTCATTTCTACTTGTGTCCACGCCCATTCTCCATTTGCAGCTAGAATAATTCTGTATTATAAAAACAAAAATATGACCAAATCTTTTTCTAGCTTAAAAAACTTCTAATAATTCTCTTTACTATCAGGATGAAGTCACAATTCCTTAACGTTGTCCACAAAGCCTCTATGACCTGGGCTTTGACTTTCTACACTCATTGGCAATTCTCCTCTTTACTCATAATGCTGCTGTAGTGGTAACTTTTCTTCAGTTTCTAGAAGTCATCAAGCTTTGTTCAACTTCGGGCCCTTTACACATAATCCCCTCTGCCCACAGACTCACTGCACAACTTTTCACTTGACCAATTCCTCCTTATCCTTCAGGTCTCTAATTAATTTGTGACTTATTCACTGAAACTTACCCAAATCTTCTAAACTAGGTTAGGTCTTTGTTTTATGCTTTCATAACACCCTGTACTTTGTCCTAGCTGCACTTATCACAACTCTAAATAATAGTTGCTTGGTTATTCTTGAATATCTAGCTCTTTGAATTGAATATGATCAAGGATGTATGTCTTATGTTCAAAGCTATAAATCAAGCACATAGCACAATTACTAGCACATAGTAGGCTTCCAATAAAAATAATGTATGTCCACAATTATCCATATTTGCATCTTCAGTCATATATCTATGTGTGTGAAATACATAAAACTAGAACAAAAGAAATTTAGCTGATTTCCTGCATGCTCTTTGGAAGTTGGAGGTTATTCTTTGTCTACTTATCTTGCAGTAGGAGGTACTCAATAGCTAAGAGACTCACTATAGTAAATTTTCTCCAAGTCTGACTCTGAAAAAGTGGTTTATACATAGAAAAGGAGCATGTCAGCTATAAAGGATAGAGAAAATCAGGCTGGCTTTAGCAATCTCCATATCAAAATTCAATGCTAGAAGAAAATGGAGCAATGGCCTACAAAGCACACAGTTAAGGAAAAAAAAATAGTGTGATGCAAGAATGTAACATTTAGCAAGGTGTCTTGAGATATAAAAGCAAGAGGGACTTCTCTGGTGGTCCAGTCGTTAAGACTCCACACTTCCACTACAGAGGATGCGGGTTCGATCCCCGGTTGGGGAACTAAGATCCTGCATGATGTGTGGCATGGCCAGAGATTTAAAAAAGAGAGAGAGAAAGAGAGAGAGAGACAGAGAGAGAGAGAGAGAGAGAGAGAGAGAGAGAGAGAGATAAAAGCAAGAAACTAAAGAAAATAATGAAATCTCAAATTTCTATTTCCAGTTATGATGGGTTAGGTTATTCAAACTAATAGGCCCACTGATAATGACTAAAGATGCTGGATAAATTATAAAAAAACCCCTCAAAAGCATCAAATTACTGAAAGAAGGTAAGGAACTATTAGGCCAAAAGCTAAGAGAAGGCAGAAACCGAAAGAAGCAAATGGGGCACCAGAGCACAAAAGCTATTCTTGCCCTGAGGACATTTTCTAGTCAGAGAACAAGTAGCTTTTTTTTTTTCAGTTGCTTCATTGGGCATGGAATGAGCAGACAAGGTCCAGGGCTACCCAAGGTGAAAATGGTATAATGTGATTCTCCCCATTTTAAGCTGCGATTTCACAGGCTATACTCTAAGGGGAAGTATGAAGCAGTACCCTAGGATTTTAGGAAAGTTTGCTTTTACATTGACAAAAAAACAAAGTTTGCTTTTACATAGGAGAAAGAAAAGATAGTTTTAAAAAAACTCCCATCTTTGAATAGATGGGCAGCCATTGGGCAGCTCTTGCTCAGATTTGTAGCCTGGGTTAGCAATGGCCCAAGGAAACTCCACCCATGAAAACTGGTCTCTGATTGAGAAGGCCTCAAGGCACCCAGCAGAAACAAACAAAAATCCTCTTTGAAAGCAGCCACAAATACTTTTTCCTCACAAATCGTTTTTCAATGTTAAAAGGTGAAGACATAAAGAAACTAGACACCACGGACCATACACAGCACATATATCAGGCAGCAGAAAGGAACCTGAAAATAATTCAGACCTTAGAACTATCATGATACAGATTACAAAACAACTGATACAGATTACAAAACAACTATGACTATTATGTTTCAAGAAATAAAATAATCCAGCTCCAATTAGCAGGACAGGGATAGAGAGGACAGAGAAACATGCTGAAATGCTCCATGTATATGGAATCAACAAAATCCAGGCTGAGCGGAGACACTATTGAGTCTAAGGTCCCAGGTTCATCAACAGAACACTGTAAGGAATATAAAGCTTCAAATGTTTTGCCATTAAGTAGGATGTTTGGTATATGGTTCATTGCAGATACCCTTTATTAGATTAATTTCCCTTCCATCACTGGTTTTCCATGAGCATTTATCAAGAATAAGTATTTGATTTAATCATTTATTCTACAATTATTGAGATAATCATATTCTTTCCATTAATCAATTAATACTTTGAATTCTGGTGTTAAAACAACAATGTGCTCAAAACGTCTTATTCTCCTTATATAAAACTAAATTTGGTTAATATTTTGCTTACCAGTTTTTGCACCTATATTCATGAATAAAACTGTAAATACCATTTTCCTTCAATTTGCTCTCCTTGTCAGGTTTTCCTATCAGGGTTATACTAACCCTCATAAAAAGTTGAAGTATTCCCTGTTTTTGCCTTCCCTTCCCCATTTTTCTAGAAGTATTGTATTTGATTAATATGGGAATTATGGTTATAACAAACTTATGGTTACCAAAGGGGATGGGGGAGGGGATAAATTAGTTTGGGATTAACATATACACACTACTATACATAAAATAGATAAACAAGGACCTACTGTATAGCACTGGGAACTACATTCAATATCTTATAATAACCTATAATGGAAAAGAATCTGAAAAAGGATAGATATATGTGTATGTATAACTGATTCACTTTGCTGTACACCTGAAACTAACACAACATTATGAATTAACTATACTTCAATTTTTAAAAAATGGTTTTAAAAAAGAGAGAGAAAGCAGAAAAAAAAACGGGAATTATGTTTTCCTCATAATGTTTGGTTTAACTTGCCAAGAAAGCCTCGGTGGTCTGGAGTCTTCTTTGTGGGAAGGCTTTGGACTACTCTTTCAATTTGTTTTTAAACTGTTTTCCTGCACATGGACAAAGAGGTTCCTCCCCAGGACTTTTCCATTCCGGGAAGCAGACTGTGCAGTGCTCGGGCCACAGAACTGAAGCAAACGCGCACAAGGTGCGGTCACTACAGGCCAAGGAAGAAACCGGGAAACCACTCGGGCCGCAGCCGGGCCGCTACCACCCTTGCCCCGGAAGTTGCGTTCTGACGTCACCACGCGGCAGCGTCCCCGCAGGACCGCCACGGAGCCTATTGTATCACGGGATACGCATGGCTACCCTCTGGTCTTAGAGCGTCGGTGCGGACTTTCGCTCGGTGCTCTATGCACCTGTTCCTCCCGCCTGCTCAAACTTCTTTCCTATTTATGAAGAGGGGGGCGTCCCCATCTCCCGGAAGCAAGGAGATGCGAGAGGACGGCGCCAGTTTAGGTGCAGCTAAAGGTAATAGAAGCTGATCCGGAGCCTGAGACCCATCAGAGGCTCACGTGACGGTCTAAGGGCTACTACTGCCTACTAACGTTCCCCGCCACCGAGGGATCACGTGACAGATGGCTGGCTCAGCTGTGTGTCTTTGCCTCCGCGGCGGCTTTGGTCCCCTTCCTTTGCCGCACGCGCAACACACGACTGCCTGCTGCGTTGTCCCCCGAGCCACACTTCCACCATTTCTTCCTCCCGGGTCCAGAGATGTGTGTCCGCTTGTCTGCCCCTCTTGGGCTCTGGGGGAGAAGGTGACCGGGGAACCGGAGGTCAGGGGAGTCGGGACAAGAGGTCTTCGCCCGCATCTGCTGAGACTGTCGTGATCGCCATCCCGAGGGTTGGGGAAGAGTGCCACAGGCCAGCGACGCTCCCGGGGCTTCTGTCTTGTGTAACATGCTCTCGAGAGCGCTGGAGTGAGGAGCGTGCGTCCTAGTGACTCATGATACGGCCATGTCACCGTCCCCTTCTCTCTCCCTTGGGACTTCCTGCGAGTGAGCCGGTGTCCTAGGAGCTTATTCTCATCCTTAGGAGAATCATCGTCTCCTTCTCCTCCGCTAAGGGGTTTCGGGCCTTTCTGACTATTAGCCTCTGCATCCCCCGAGGCTTAACTCTAAGCTGACCTCCCACCGGTACTGGACCTGCGCCATGGCCCTTATGCGTATATAAAGTATAAATATAAATTGACCTGGGTTTTTAAGATTTTCAGCTCCCCAGTTCAAAACATACCTTCCTTGTCCTTGATTTCCATCCCTGCACCATGGTAGTAGGACTAATCCACCATTGCAGATCACTACTACCGTCTGTAGACACTTATACTGCTGGACCTGGCATCTCCCATCCGCTCCTCTTATGATATTTGACATAATATTATCTGGCTACTGTATCGAAACAAATGCTTCCAAAATCTCAAAAGTATTTTCCTCTGGTTATTAGGTGTGCTGTTTTATTAAAACTTTTTTTTTTCTTTGTACTACCTTGGTATTACCAAACAATTCAAACCGGATCCTTACAAGAACAGTATTTTTTATTAGTAGTAAGAAGACTATTTTAAAGTGAAGTTGTCTCTGCACCAGACATGCAACAACGAAATTCCTGTTTTAGCGAATAAAGATGAGGCTGTCTGATCATTTCAAATGTCATGAAAAAGTAATACTTTTAAATGCTTAAAAATAAAACAAATAACTGCCTGTTTGTCTTTTAAGTTTAGCTTGTTGAAAACACTTTTATGATCCAGTCTAGCACATTGTGAAATATGTTTTTATTGAATGAATGAATGACTCCTCTATGTCAGGTTCAAAGATAAAGTGTATGATTTATCTGTCCAGTGCACATGTTGGTAGCCCTGTGTTAATGCTCTTGGTAGGTCTGCAGTTCAAAACAATGTTCTTTCACTCTGAACCATGGAATAAAGCATTCAGTGCACTTATCACATTATCGGGAGTTGTTATAAGTGGATCTCCTGCTTTTTCTTCATAGTTAAGCAAACTTAATTCAAAACTTCTGTTACTAAAGGTAAGAGTTTCAGTGATTTTTAAAAATTCAGTCTATTTTTAACCTGTTTGGTAAAATGTTTTATAGTCATGTGATTCAAATATTGAAATGTAAAAAAGTATATAGTGAAAAATCTCTTTCACATCCTTGCAACCTATTTGCTCTGTTCCAAATGCACCCTATCCCAAAGACAACTAGTTGGGAGGAAATACAAATACACTTATTTTCTTTCTTTTTTTTATACAAACAGTAAACTATTTTATACAATGTTCTGTATCCTGGTTTGTTTTTGTTTATTTTTTGTTTTGGCTGCTTTGGGTCTTCGTTGCTGTGTGCGTGCTTTCTCTAGTTGCGGTGAGTGGGGGCTGCTCTTCGTTGCAGTGCGTGGGCTTCTCATTGAGGTGGCTTCTCTTGTTGTGGAGCATGGGCCCTAGGCGTGTGGGCTTCAGTAGTTGTGGCATGTGGGTTCAGTAGTTGTGGTGCATGGGCTTAGTTGCTCCATGGCATGTGGAATCTTCCCAGACCAGGACTCGAACCCATGTCCCCTGCATTGGCAGGCGGATCCTTAACCACTGCACCACCAGGGAAGTCCCTGTATCCTGCTTTTTTCATGTAAAAACATTTTTGTTATCCATATGAGTATATAGTATTATCCTTTTTTTTGTAGAGTTGTATAGTATTCCATGGTACATATATCCTATAATATTTTTTTTACCAGTTTCCTATTGATGGGCATTTTGGATCTTTCCAGTCTTCTGCCTATTATGAATAATGCTGTAATGAAAAATAAACTGTTTTGTAATTGTGCAAGTGTATGATGATATAAATTTCTAGAAGTTAGTTTCTGTGTCAAAAGTTATATGCATTTGAGATGTTGATAGACAAGTGTCAAACTGCCTTCTGTAAGGATTGTACTAATTTAACTTCTGTAAGCATTGTACTAATTTAACTTCCACGAGCAATGAATATATATTCCCCATAAACTCATCAACAAAATATTAGCATACTTATTTTTTTAATTTATTTATGTATTTATTTATGGCTGCATTGGGTCTTTGTTGTTGGGTCTTTGTTGCTGCACACGGGCTTTCTCTAGTTGCGGTGAGTGGGGGCTACTCTTGGTTGCAGCGTGCAGGCTTCTCATTGTGGTGGCTTCTCTTGTTGCAGAGCTCGGGCTCTAGGCGCGCAGGCTTCGGAAGTTGTGGCATGTGGGCTCAGTAGTTGTGGCGCATGGGCTTAGTTGCTCCACGGCATGTGGGATCTTCCCAAACCAGGGCTTGAACCTGTGTCCTCTGCATTGGCAGGCAGATTCTCAACCACTGCACCACCAGGGAAGTCCCTAGCATATTTTTTTGTCTTTGACGATTTGATAAGATTGTCATTGTATCACATAATAGCTTTAATTTTCATTTCTGTGTTAGGAGATGAGCATCTTATATTTAGGAACCATTTATATTTTATTTTCTGGGAACATATTGCAAATCCTTGCTCGCTTTCCTATTGGTTTGTTTTATTCATTAGTTTTTAATATACATTTTACGTCGTATTAAAAGGACTTGTAGCAGGGATAAATGTCAATATGGTTAGGAAAATTTGAAAGGAAAATTTTCTGCCAAGGTTAATTCATTTGCTGTGATGGAGCATATTTCATTCTGGGCTTCTGTCAGACGTGGAAAACAAAGGGGGCGGGGAGGTATTTGGCAAAAGGAAACAAACAAATGAGAGAGAAAGAAACCTTAGTGGGTTCTAAAAATTCTAGAAGAACTGTAAAGCTTAGGGAAAAAGATATCATTATCCTGATTTTATTTGTTTTGTTTCCCCTAGAACAAGAGAAATTGGTAGGGAAATGGAAAGACAAAAGTTGTGATGATTTGCCCTTAATTTCACCAAGTTAAGTCAACTTCAAGAGTCCTCTTGCCAGAAAGGTAAGAACTGTATCCCCCAAATCAACACAATATATCTAAAAGGTTCATTCTTGCTTAGACTGCTGAAAAGCATCTCTAACAAGTCAGCTAAAGTACAAATGCTTACCTATCTGGTATTTAATTCTACTGAAAATGGACACCAGAAATCCTTCTTTTTAATAAATTAAATTAATAAGATAAATAAAACAATACAAATTGAGTACCTTTGGAAGCATTGTTAATATAAAAGGTCCAAAGATAAAGCTAAATTTCTCCAGTAACAAGCAAGTGGTTAATTATAGCTTGATACGTCATCAGTTAGAAACCTCAAGAAGAAAAAAATACTTAGAAGTTTACATGATGGTGTAGGGACATATTCAGAACCCGAGAATTAGTATGAACATCATTTTAAGTTGAAGACTTTTGACAATCAATGGGTGCAGAAAGAAGCCTTCTTAGAGCTTCCCTTATTTGACTAAAAGCAGAAACTTCTGGGAAATAAGGCTGCCAAAAATTCCCTCTTCATCGTGGGTCTACTCCCAGGAGAGAGACCAAGAGTAAACCACTATAAATCCCTCTCTCAGGGGTTTCATGGCCATAAAGAAGAAGGAAAGACCACTCACACCAGCATAAACAAACATTATCACAAACTTTCTTCCCCATTTGTTCTTCTAAAAACCCATTTGTCATCTCTAAAGAAACCTATTTGTTCTTCCCATAGAAGCCGTTCTCCCCAGTCCCTTTTCCCTACTAAGTTAGGTATATAAGCCCTATTAAGTTAGATATATAATTTCTCCCCAGTCCTTTTTCCCTACTAAGTTAGGTATATAAGCTACCTCCTTAGTTAACTCCATATACATATGAATAAACCTTTTACTCTTGGTAATGGTCTTTTGTCAGTTTAATTATCAGGTCCCCCTTCTGAATTTAAGAGGTTGGAGGAAAAGTTCTTCCTCCCCAGCCGTGGTCAAAGGGACAGCAGTTTTTTTCCGTGAGAAAAAGACAAATAAAATGGGTGGTGAGGGGAACCTCAAACATTTTCCAAAAAGAAGAAATCCAAATGGATTTCTTTGGATAAAATAAATTTTAAAAAGCCATTCAATCTCAAAAATATCCAGAAAAATGCTAGTTTAAATCACCCCTCTGGTTGACAAATATTAAGAATCTGACAATAACCAACACTGGCATGTATGATGAGCAACAGAAACACTCAAACACTGCTGGAGAAAGTGTAAATAGATGCAACAACTTTCCAGACAGTTTCATGTTGTCTAGAAAATTGAAGATCCAGATACCCTATGACCTAGCACATTCACTCCCAGCTAAACATTGAGCATCTCTCAACAATTTGTTAGAAATATAAATTTATGGGCCCCACTGCAGACCTTCCGAACCAGACTCTGCATCTTAACAAAATCCACAAGTGATACATAAGCACCTGTACTCTAGGATATATGGACGAGAATGTCCCTGAGAGCCCCAAATAGAAACAGTCCCGTTATCTGTGAACATGAGAAGAGTGTGCTATATTCATACAATAGAAAGCCGTTTATCAATGAATAGGAACAGATTACAGGTAAATGCAACATGGATAAATATCACAATGTTGAGGGAAAGAGGCAAAGCACAAATAAAATATGTAGAGTATAAATCTACGTTCGTAACCCTCTATAACGGTCAAAACCAAAGTGCACTGCTAGGCATGCACACTGAGGTAATGATACTAAAAAGGGGGAAGGGGGAAAGTAAAGCAAGAAAGTGATTCCTAAGGAAATCAGAGTGGAATTTCTCTCTGGAGGAGAGAGGGTTGTGATCTTAGAGGGAGGATGGCAGTTGTGGGGTTATTACAAAACTAGTATAGTTGTGGATAGTGTTTAAGGGGTTTTGTTTTATGATTATTTATTTTTTTTTGTTTTATGATTATTTAAATAGTATAATGTTCTATGTAGTTTTCAGTATGTGTGTTATATTTCACATTAGATAAGCAAATGCTATAGACTCATTTCCAAATGGGAAGAAACCAGCTATGTTAACACACGCAAAACTACAGATTGAACTTCTTCCAACCAACACATAGATAGATGAGAAAAGCAAGAAGCAGGAAATAACTGCAAAGTAAATTGGTTCTGGATAGAGAAAAACCAAGGTCTCCCAGTTTCTATTCTACTAAAAATAAGGTCTTTTTCCCCCCAGTAAAGCTATCTCTATCTCTGTTGTCCATGAGGGAAGTTTAGGCACACAGCCCCAGGCCCGAGGAGTGGGTGTGCTCCGGCGGTAGAGGTGGAGGGAAGCAGGGCAGTTGCAGGAACTTGGGAGGAAGCTGTAGGTAGGCCATTCGAGGTGGAGGAGAGGTGGAGGCAAGGGAGGGAGGGCATGGCACTCAGAGATCAAAGAAGTGGGCTGTACCACACAGAGCTAGCCTGCCCCTCTTCTTCCAGCCTACCTCTTCGCCTTTGACCCTCACAAGAATAGCAGTTCTGGAACTCTTTTTCTGGGTCAAACAGTGTGTGGAGGGAAAGGGCGTTCCACGTTAGAACTCATTGTCAAAGGAACATACCCCAGATTGAGCGTTAAGGAGGATTTAGCCACTAGGGCACCTACCCAGGAAGTTAGGTCAGGTGAAGAATCCCCAAGAAGAAAACAGTCAACTCAGGCTGAGCTTCCTGTAGCACTTAACAGTGAGGCCTGACATTCACAGAGTGGCCTTGAAGACTGTCATTATTATGGCCTTGTTGTGGGTTGGTGCATGTATTATTTTAGTCTAGAGAAAGTTCCTTTCTATAAAAAAGTAGAATATACAAGATAATGAAGTCTCAAGTTGTTGAAAATAAGCCTCACTTGGAAGAAAAAAAAAAAAAAAGAACAGAAATTCCTAAGGATGTGTCCAAACATTAACAGAAGATAACAGGAGCTGAGGAATCTTTTGATTCATGGTCACTTCAGAATACAATTCACTGTTAAGAAGGCTGGGTTTAAAATTACGATCAGGGCTCTAAAAAAGTAGGCAAAAGGCAGAGGGAAATAAATTTAAGATGGACTTTGAGAAAGAACTAGTGAAGAAATCTGAAAAGTGTTACAAGTTTCTGAGAAGATAAAACATAAGAAATCAGTACAATTTGCAGAAACAGAAAGGGTCATTAATTGTCTTAGTCCATTCGGGCTGCCATAACAAAATGCCACAGACTGGCTAGCTTATAAACAACAGAACTTTATTTCTCACTGTTCTGGAGACTGGGAAGTCCAAGATCAAGGCGCCAGCATGGTTGCCTGGTTCATAGCTGTGCCTTCTTGCTATGTCCTCACATAGTTGAAGTGGTAGGCAAACCCTCTGGGGTCTCGTTTATAAGAGCATTAATCTTCCACCCTTCATGAGGGCTTTACCCTCATGACCTAAGCACCTCCCAAAGGCTCCCCATCCTAATACCATCACATTAGGCAATGGGATTTCAAAATATGAATTTTGGGGAGGGGGACATAAACATTCAGACCATAGTATTTTTTTAAATAAATTTATTTTATTTTATTTACTTCTGGCTGCAGTGGGTCTTCATTGCTGCACTGGACTTTGTCTAGTTGCGGCGAGCGGGGGCTACTCTTTGTTGCGGTGCACGGTCTTATCATTGCAGTGGCTTCTCTTGTTGTGGATCGGGCTCTAGGCACGTGGGCTTCAGTAGTTTTGGCACACGGGCTTAGTTGCTCCATGGCATGTGGGATCTTCCTGGAGCAGGGATCAAACCCGTGTCCCCTGTATTGGTAGGCAGATTCTTAACCACTGCACCACCAGGGAAGTCCAGACCACAGTATTAATGAAGCAAAAATCATTAAAGAGACCATCAGTGTGAGCTCTGTCAAGTGCTGGGGAAAAAAATTTAGACTTTGGAAAATAGAGCAGTTGCTATAGAAAGTAGAGAACCAGGATGAGCTAGCCATATTGAGCTGAGTAGAACTTCTGAATGTACATAAGAGGTCTCCAAAAGAGAAGGACAAATCTGTTGATTACAAAGAGAATGCCACTTGATATGACTTTATTTGTGCTGTGGTACCAAAAGTGTGCCTGCCAGAAATTGTACCTTACTCTGACATTTATGTCGCTGTCTTATTTCCCCTATGACTGCAGTGGTCTGAAGGGTAGAGGGTTGACCTTATCCAAATATACTTTCTCATCTCCCACGCTCAGCACCAAGCTTATGTAAGTACCAAGTTGTACACTGTAAATAACTTAATAAATACTTTAAGGCATGAATGAAAGAAAAATAGGCAGAGAGTAGAGAGGGTTTTTTTTTTAAAAAAAGAAAAAGAACAAGCTAAAAAAACTTACTTGCTGTTATAAAGAACAACATAATGAGTTCTTGAGAATTGATTCAAGAAGATTTCCTACCCCCCCTGCGCCACCCTCTCAATCACCACAAAGATGAAATCACTTTGTGTTTATTCTTTTAAAAGGAAATAAAATATAATAGAGGGAAAGGCTTGCAGGTTAGTTTTTTGTTGGATTTCTCTCTTTAAAATTTAATCTTCTCTCTCTAGCAGCCTCTACAGATGCTTTCTTTTCTAGGTTAGTAACTATTGTCCTGATGGAGGCAAGTGGGAGGGTCCCTGGGGAAGCGGGATCCACTGGGTAAGAAAGACACTGGGAAAAGACTTGGCTTGGGTTTTGTCAGGAGGGGAAAACAAAAGTGGGCCATTGACCCAGACAATCTTGTCTGGAAGCTGCCATCTAGTGTTCATTTCTGAGAATATGCCCTGACATACCAATCCTGTGGTTCTCTATCTGAAGGACAGTTTTTATTGATGTTTTATCATTATGCACCAGATTTTAAGATAATTTGGTTACCAAAAGAAACACAATACGAAAAGAATTGTGTTTCTCATCTGTTTAACTGCATACATATAATACTGCCAAAACAAAACTTTGGATAAATATTTCTAAAAGAAACGATCCCATACTGAACTGATGTAATAGCAATTAAAAAATAAAAATAGGGCTTCCCTGGTGGTGCAGTGGTTGAGAGTCCGCATACCGATGCAGGGGACATGGGTTCGTGCCCTGGTCCGGGAAGATCCCACATGCCGCGGAGCGGCTGGGCCCGTGGGCCATGGCCGCTGAGCCTGCGTGTCTGGAGCTGGGAGAGGCCACAACAGTGAGAGGCCCGCTTACTGCAAAAAAATAAAAATAAAAAAAAAAAATAAAAATAATATGCAGGCTATCTTCTCCATCCTATTGTTAGTAAATGTTACCAGTAGTTTTTATTGCAGAGAGGGCAAGGAGAGAAGAACCATTTATTGTATATCATCAGTGTGCCCAACTCTACAAACATTGTCTCATGTAAGTCCTAAAACAGTCCTCTGAGTATTTTTTCCCTCACCTTTGTCGAGGTATAATTAACAATTAAAACGTGAGTTAAGGGGAATTCCCTGGCAGTCCAGTGGTTAGGACTCTGCACTTTCACTGCCAAGGGCCCGGATTTGATCCCTGGTCTGGGAACTAAGATCCCACAAGCCACACAGCACGGCCAAAACAAAAAACAAGACTTGAGTTAAGTTTTTCTAACACCATTTTACAGATGAGAAATTGAGGTGAAGTAACTGGGGTTTATATCAAAGAGCAAGCTGGATAAAGAACCCACATATGTCATACTCAGAGGCCATGCACTTTCATCTAAACCACAGTGCCTAGTAAGCTTTTTGAAATTCAGGGGAAGGCTTGCAACTCCACATTTACTGCTTTCATAAACTGTTAGGCCTAATCAACTTCGTTTGGAAATCACTGCATGAAAGGGAAACCCAACCCCCCACATCGGTCTGCAGGGCCACTTCCTTAAAACAAATTGTACTCTTGAGGCCTGAACCAAAATACTCAAAATTCTAAGTTAAAAACACTAGGGTGGGGAATTCCCTGGTGGTCCAGTGGTTGAGACTCAGTGCTTTCACTGCTGAGGGCCAGCGTTTGATCCCTGGTCAGGGAACAAAGATCTCACAAGCTGTGCGGTGTGGCCAAATAAATAACTAAATAAATAACACTGCAGAGTAATGATTAAAAAAAAAAAAAAAAAACAGGGACTTCCCTGGCGGTCCAGTGGTTAAGACTTCATCTTCCCATGCAGGGGGTGCAGGCTCAATCCCTGGTCAGGGAGCTAAGATCCCACATGCCTCGTGAAAAAAACCCAAAACATAAAACAGAAGCAATATTGTAACAACTTCAATAAAAACTTTAAAAATGGTCCACATCAAAAACAAAAACAAAAAACCTTGGGACTTAACCTGGTGGCGCAGTGGTTAAGAATCCACCTGCCGATGAAGGGGACACGGGTTCGTGCCCCGGTCAGGGAGGATTCCACATGCCGTGGAGTGGCTGGGCCCGTGAGCCATGGCCGCTGAGCCTGCATGTCCGGAGCCTGTTCTCCACAACGGGAGAGGACACAACAGTGAGAGGCCCACGTATTACAAAAAAAAAAAAAAAGCTTTTGCAAAGCAAAAGAAACTGCAATCAAGGCAAAAAGACAACCCTCAGAATGGGAGAAAATATTTGCAAACAAATCAATGGACAAAGGGTTAATCTCCAAAGTATATAAACAGCTTATGCAGCTCAATATTAAAAAACAAACAACCCAATCAAAAAATGGGCAGAAGACCTAAATAGAATTTTCTCCAAACATACAGATGGCCAAGAAGCACATGAAAAGCTGCTCAACATCACTAATTATTAGAGAAATGCAAATGAAAACTACAATGAGGTATCACCTCACACCAGTTAGAATGGGCATCATCAGAAAATTCTACAAACAACAAATGCTGGAGAGGGTGTGGAGAAGAGGAAACCCTTTTGCACTGTTGGTGGGAATGTAAATTGATAGAACCACTATGGAGAACAGTGTGGAAGTTCCTTAAAAAACTAAAAATAGAATTACCATATGACCCAGCAATCCCACTACTGGGCATATACCCAGAGAAAACCATAATTCAAGAAGACACATGCACAGTGCTTCCCTGGTGGTGGAGTGGTTAAGAATCTGCCTGCCAATGCAGGGGACATGGGTTCGAGGCCTGGTCCAGGGGGATCCCACATGCCACGGAGCAGCTGAGCCCGTGTGCCACAACTACTGAGCCTGCGCTCTAGAGCCCATGAGCCACAACTACTGATCCTACATGCCACAACTACTGAAGCTCATGTGCCTAGAGCCTGTGCTCCGCAACAAGAGAAGCCACCCCAGTGAGAAGCCTGCGCACCGCAACGAAGAGTAGCCTCTGTTCGCCACAACTAGAGAAAGCCCACACGTGGCAACGAAGACCCAATGCAGCCAAAAATAAATAAATTTTTAAAAATTAAAAAAAAAAAAGACACATGCACCCCAACGTTCATTGCAGCGCTATTTACAATAGCCAGGTCATGGAAGCAACCTAAATGCCTACTGACAGACAAATGGATAAAGAAGATGTGGTACATATATACAATGGAATGTTACTCAGCCATATAAAGGAATGAAATTGGGTCATTTGTAGAGACGTGGATGGATCTAGAGCCTGTCATTCAGAGTGAAGTAAGTCAGAAAGAGAAAAACAAATATCGTATATTAATGCATATATGTGGAACCTAGAAAAATGGTACAGGTGAACTGGTTTGCTGGGCAGAAATAGAGACATAGATGTAGAGAACAAACGTATGGACACCAAGGGGGGAAAGCGGTGGGGTGGTGGGGGTGGGTGGGTGGGATGAATTGGGCGATTGGGATTGACATGTATACACTAATGTGTATAAAATGGATGACTAATAAGAACCTGCTGTATAAAAAATAAATAAAATTCAAAAATAAAAAAAACCTTTTTGATATTTTTAACAAATTTCCTAAATATAAAAATCTGAATAAAGCTTTTTAGTCTCCACCTGACTCTGAGATACTTTGAAAGAACATCTCTGAGACATCTCAGAGAGAGATGTCAAACTAATTTTATTTGGTATGTTAAATTACTTCAAAAACATTGTCAAGTGATTGGAGATGAACCTTAGGTTATGGTGTATGGATAAATGTCATTTATATAGATATTCCAAAATTTATATGGAATCCCTAATATCTGATATGTCCTGATATATTATCAATCATAACACTAGTTATTCTAAAATGTTATATCCAAGTTTCCTGCTAATTACATTGTACTCAAATCTTTAACCATGCTATTTTAAGTTTTGTCCTGATGCTTTTACAAAATGAAGATTTTCAAGAAGACTGATAAAAAGGAACTTTTTAAGAAATCTAAGTTTCTGATAGTCTTTAGATAATATCACTGGACTGGGTAACGTATGACAAAACTATTAGGAAACCTGATTATTTCATCCAGATCAATGGGAATTAATTACATGAGACTGAATAAAGTGCTAAATATGATTTATAACTTTATGACTTTGGGAAATATACTGGCTTTAATCTTTGTTTTTTAGAAAAACCTTCTCTTTTATGCGATGACCTACAACAAGCTGATAAAGTATGCCTTTGTAAACAAAGACGAAACATTTATCTTTTTCTCTCTACCTGATCCTGCCAGAATTTGTTGTCTCCAGCTGGCTCTCCTGTGGACTTGATATTTATGTCTATCATTGTTTTAATTTTTTCTTTATTTCCAAATTATTTGTGCTTTGTGTCTCCCTGCTGCACTATATCTTTGTCAACGTTACTAGCTGCATTACTTATATCCTATTTTATAAAATTGTTGTCTCTTGCAGTACCCAGTGCGTAACCAGGCCTCCAACAAAACTCCTGTGGCTAAACATCTTAAGGAAATAGATCACTTTTATAACATAAAATAATTGTAATAATATGATCTAGGTATGGGAAGAAGCAGCAAGGGAAAATGTCTCCTGGATCATAATTAGAGGATCCAGAGAATCTTTAATTATCAATAGGGCCTAATCCAAAAAGTAGCACCTGAAGTGGCATATCAAGAATCTTTGCCTGACCTGGGATGAGCCTTCCAGCACCGTGGGACAAAATCTGATCGTGAAATGTCTCCCAAATATTGGTCAGATTCCTGACCAAGAGGAGAGGATCAGTCATCTGCAATTGCAGCCCTCCAACCTGAGCAAATAAACCCTGAGGAAACTTGGAAAGGTGAAGAATAGCTGCCATCTGGCAGCCATCAGACTGCAGCCACTCCCTATGGTGAGCCCTGAGGACACTCAGGATGTGAAAATACAGGATACAGGCTCCAGATAGCTGTGGTGCGTATCAAAGAAATGATTTCAGTGAGCCCAGACTCTTGCATCTTCCCATACAAAGAAAAATGCTAAATTCCTTAACTTGAGATGCTGCCTCCTGGGCTTGAAGCCCTCAAAATTCCTGATAACTCTCAACTTTTAGGTTGTGAATATTTTTAAGTCTACAGGTGTAAAGTAGACACTTCCAAAGTGGAACAAAAGACAAATCTCAACATTTGGAACACTGACGCCAATGGCGGACACTCTGAGAAAGATCCATCTGATGGAGCAGTTAGAACATTGTCACCCCTTTTTCCACAAGATTGTGGAATGGACATTGACAGTGGGGAATTGTAACAGGGAAGAGCTAAATCGGACTCCACGCTGGATCTGTTTCTTTGAGTTTAACCTTTGCTTTTCGTTGCTTTTGTTATAATCATACATAATGGCCTGCCTCAGGAAACCCTGCCCACCTGTGAATGGCTGCAAGAAAAAAGAAACTAACACATCCTCTCACTGAGGCTGGTCATTCCAGGAGATGTTTTTTGCAAGACTGATGGCCCTTTTACTTTACTTCCTCACCTCCTCTCCCTCTCTGATTCTATAAAAGAAACTGGCATCTAGACCCAGATAAGATGGCTTATCGGAGACACTAGTCTGCCTTCTTCTCGGTCTGCCGGCTTTCCGAATAAACTCTTATTCCTTGCCTCAAAAAAACCCGAAAACCAAAAAACAGAAAAACAGGTAGGTCCTTCAAATCAGATGGAGAAGCTGAGTTCAAAATTATATTTGAAATATTTCCAGTGGAGTAAAAAATATTTCAGCAATGCAGACAATTTGTGTTGTGAGTGATGGTGTTGTTGGTAAGATGTGTCTTGATATGCTATACAACAATAAGTTAATGTCTGAATACGTTCCATGGTTTCTGACAACTATGCACTCAGTAACTGGTGAAAGCCATACACTTATGGACTTTTTGATCCTGCAGGACAAGAAAGATTTGACAGAACAACCCCTCAGCTATCCAAAAACATATATTTCTAGTCTTTTTCGGTGGTCTTCGGCCCTTATGTGGAAATGTGAAAGAAAAGTGGGTACCTGAGATAATTCACCATTGTTTGAAGACTCCTTATTTGTTGGAGCCAAAACTGATCTCAGAAATGTGATACCCTCTATTATCGAGAAACTTGCCAAGAACACAGAAACCTCTCACTCCGCAGACTGCTGAAATGCTGTTCTGTGACCTGAAGGCTGTCGAATACATGCAGTGTTCTGCATTCTCACAGAAAAACCTAAAGTATGCATTTGACAAAACACTACTGACTGCCGCGGAGACTCTGGAACCGAAGAAAAGCCGCAGGTGAGTGCTGCTTTGAATGTATCTCCAGAACTCTGCACCATTGGTGTTGTCATCAGACTAAAAGCAATGTTTAAATCAAATTAAAAATTGAGGCTCTGGGGCTTCCCTGGTGGCGCAGTGGTTGAGAGTCCGCCTGCCGGTGCAGGGGACACGGGTTCGTGCCCCGGTCCAGGAGGATCCCACATGCCGCGGAGCGGCTGGGCCCGTGAGCCGTGGCCGCTGAGCCTGCGTGTCCGGAGCCTGCGCTCCGCAACGGGAGAGGCCACAACGGTGAGAGGCCCGCGTGCCGCAAAAAAAAAAAAAAAAAAAAAAATTGAGGCTCTGAGCCAATTTAACGTACCATTGTAAAAATGTATAATTTAAATGGTACGTTACTTTTTTGTGCTATGAATGCTTATAAAGTGTTAGAGAAAAGCTTTTTGATGTCCAAAGTGTTTCCTGTGTAAATAGTGTCTGTTGGTTGACAAATCTAAAGTTTCTGTCTTGATGGCATTATTGCAATGTTAGCAGATGCTTGCCAGCAGGTGTGACTAGTAAACACTGACAATATAGAGGCTTCTTGCCAAAAAAAAAAAAGTTTGGGGACAGTGAAGGTGAATTTACCACACTGAAGTCCTCCAGCAGTCATAGAAAAAACCATGTCCTGTCCGACATGTAATTCCTGCCAAAAGTTGACCTTATCTATGGTAAAAGAGGCCATACCATTGTGGCCCTTGAAACTTGTCTGTATTATCTTTCATTCAGTGAAAAGTTCACACACCCAAGTGGTTGTAACTGATACCTCTGAATGTATTGTGGGAACATATGTGTTGCATATGTATAATACCTCTCTTGCTTATTAGGAATGTTCCCAGTGGGGAAATGCGACAAATTAAACAGTGCTAGTGGGATGAGTATACAACTAGGAGCCCACCTGGATCTTTCAGCCCAGTTATGTGATACCAGTAGAGCAGGACAGGGTGCCAGGCGAAGGGAGGAGAGGGGATGAGCAGATAACTATACTGACTAAGGAAGTGGTAGAAAGAAGATACATAAGGAAACTATCTAGCAGGCTCTACAGACTGCCCTCCTATTTCGACAGGCTAGTTCTAATGAGCCTTATGAGCTTCAAATATCAGTGCTTGACAGTGCTTGCAGTAGATTGCATCTGTGGCACTAGGCAGTGGTGCCCACTAGGGTTTTGGACACAGCATTTTCCTAACACCACTGCCTGGTATACTCCATTTGAGGGGTAATTATTGTCCTGTTGTTTAGTGCTGGTGGACCCTGAGAAGCTAACTCAGCAATAGCACATGATGTTATTCTCTGACCTGCCCATTCTGGAATGGGTCAAAAATAAAAATGTCAACAGAGTGGGTATTGCCCAGCAAGCATGCATTATGAAATGGAAATGGTATATCCGGGAAAGAAGTAAGACTTGGTATATTACTTTTCTACTTTCTTTCTTTGTTGCTGCTGTAACAAACTACCACAAACTTAGTGGCTTAAAACAACACAAAATTATCTTACAGTTCTGAAAGCCAGAAGTCTAAAATGGGTTTCAGTAGACTGAAATAAAGGTGTTGGCACGGCTGCCCTCCTTCTAGAGGTTCTAAGGGAGAATCAGTTTCCTTGCGTTTTCCAGTTTCTGGAGGGTCTTGGCTCATGACCCCTTCCTTACATCATTTCAGCCTCTTGCTTCCATCATTACATCTCCTACTTCCTCTTCTATAGTCAAACCTCCCTCTGGCCTCTTTCTGTTAAGGACACTTGTGATTACATTTAGGGCCCAAATGGCTAATCCCCATCTCAAGATCCCTAACTTGATCACACCTGCAAAATCCCTTTTACCACATAAATTAACACTCATAGGTTACAGGGATTAGAACCTGGAAATCTCTGGGGGCTGTTATTCAACCTACCACACTGGGCATTAATGGAATCTCACAGCTACATAATTACTAGGAAGATGTGGCTATCTCAGATGCAGGATCTATGCTATCACCTTAGGCTTCTTGGGGGCCTGGGTACACTACAGCTCCTAAGGATGCCTAAGCCTCATGGATATGCCAGCTAAGTTAAAGGTCAATGGGGTTGTGTAGGAAAGAATTAACATAGCAGATCTGAGCCTGCGTATCCTTAGGAAGTTCTGCTTACAAGGTTGGCCTTTTGCTGGTGTCTGAGATGTGATTTGGGGAGGGTTCCCACCATCCACAGAACTGATAAGAGTGGCTCATTGTACCTAAGATGCTTGTACAATCAGTGTGGATTATGCTGGACACCTGCTTTCCTCCTGGGAGTCTGGAATTTTGGTATGTGTTAGGCAGAAGGTGCCTACATGACCAGTCCCCCAATAAAGCCTTGGGCTCTAATGTGCTTGCTCCATGTGCCTTTTCTATCTGCTGTCTTGTTTTGCATCATTTCACAGTAATAAATCTTAGCTGTGAGTACAGCTATATGCCGAGCATTGTCGGTTCTCCTAGTAAATCATCAGACCTTGGGGGAGGGTGGTCTTGAGGACCCCTAACTCAGTTGGTGTCAGAAATGGGATTTGCTAGCCCAACTCTGACTCACTGAAATATGGCAAAAGCAACTTGAGAAAAGTAAAGGTGAAGGAGTGAGGGATAACACATCTTTAGTACTAACTATGCTGGCTATTGAGTCATTCACGGGATGAAACAGCAGTATTTTCTGAGAGGTAGAAGTTACCTGTGGAATTTGAAAATGATAGATCCAACTCCAGGAGAGTTGGCTTGCTGGATCTCCTGGCTGTTTCTGGCTGTGCTGGCTGAAGCGAGGGGCAAAAGTGCAGCCTGTTCTAAAATGTGCTAAAGTGAGGGGGAAAAGGTGATGCCTTTTTGTATTTTGTTCTCTCCTTCATATGGGAGGAGAAGGGCCCCAAAATTCCCAAAGGTGAGTTTGGATGACCCAGAAATATTAAAAGTTTGTATTGCTCTTTTTTCCAAGTGGAAGGGAAAAAATGTTACGTCAGTTCCCATGGCTAGAGCAAAGCAAACCAGAGGGGGAAAAGGGAAAAAAAACACTGCAGCCATTTCTTCAGCCTAGTTACCATCACTGGTACAGTAGCCCTGTCGTCCCTCTCCTGCCCCCAATTCTAGCTGAGAGTCTTCCTTGGTAGCTCTAATGTTAATCCTGTAAATGTTAAATTTACTGGTAGAGGGTTGAGTAAATTTCCATTTAAAGGTTGAGGGGGGTGCGCTGTGTTGAAATAGCTTTGTGCTTTGTGGCTTTTGCATCTGGATGTAGGATAAAAATTGATGGAAAATATTATATGCTTATAATTTCATAAATGCTACAGGGATCATCCCAGTCAGGGAAAGCTGCAAAGCAAAAGAGTGGGACACACAAATAAATACTTGCTTTTTGCCATTGGTGGGTGGATTGAAATTTTTTTTTCTTTTTTGAGTGTTGAAAACAAAGTCAGTCTCTGTAACTGATGATATTTGTTATACTTTTTGCCTATTGTAACTTCTGGAAAAAAATGAAACAACATGGAAAGAGAGGCACTCTCCAGATAGAAATACACTTTTGGAGTTTTACAAAGCAGATTTGAGTTGCTAATGAGCTTTTTGTAAAATCAGATGTCTGATCCATAAAGCCTGATGATTTTCCAGCCTGATGTTCATATTTTTGGGTGGGTCTTTTGGGACTCTAAGGCTGACAAGATAAAAAGGGTGTTATAAAGCCTCACTTGTCAGTTGGACTTGGAACATGGCTCTCTGGCTTTGTAGTATCTGGGCTTTGAATATGCGGCTAAAGAAAAGCTGCTGGCTTTTTTGGAATCCTGACGCTTAATTGCCTAGCCCTGACTCTAAGCTGAAACCTGGTCTGGGCTATTTCAGCCTCAGCACTAGCTGTGCCAAACTAAAAGCTGACGAAGTTCTGCTCAAAAAATAAAACTCAGATTCTGGAATAGTTACACATTTAGGACACTTCTCTGTGAGCTAAATTGTGGATTGTGGAAACATCATGGATGCTGGCTGGACCATCTGGGTCACAAATGCCCACAGAAAAGAGCTTATTTCTGATGAGGCTGTGTGAAATTGAGCTGCTGATCAGCTCTATATTTCTGATACAGAGATATCATTCCTAGAATGCATTCCTAACAGGATTCCTGAAAAAGCTAGGGAGTGTGACACCTCCACCCACTACTAACAAGTCAGACTCTGGACCCTGTTTCAGGGTCGTCTCACTGCTGTTGACTTGTATTCAGCTTTCTAAATTAGTTGCAGTTTGCAATGGCGGTCTGATAGCCTGACTCTACGTCCCTCACCTTTTTCCTGGTATACACACCTTAGTAAGGCAGTTTGATTATTAAATGCAGCTGTCCCCAGAAAGGGACTGATCTTTTCTAGGCTGCTCCCTGGATAAATGATTAGGACAAAAGGGATGGCAAGTTATTAAGCCCAATATAATTATCTTTTAAAAATTTAAGATTTCGTTCTGACCCATTTCGAATATGATGGGTCTTTCTGGTTAAATTATACAAAAATGTTTTTCTGTGAAAATGCTTTTATGCCTTTCGCATACAACTTTTCCAGGTGAATGGTCTAGATGAGAGTAGGGGATAATTGAAAAAATGTTGTTACCATTGCTGAACAGGACACAACTGATTTTGTAATGATGCAGGAAAAAGTAAAACCCCAGCACCTGGGGATGGGGAGGCAGGGGGGAAGCGCATTAATAATCTTTGTTTTTCAGAACTGTTCCTGGAAGCCTTGCCCTCTTCCTAAAGGAAAAACTATATGCCTTTTCAAGCTGCGAGTTCTCTGAATTAAACTGGTTGCTGAGCCTAGGCTCACACCTTACCAGCACTGAGATGGCAGGGGGTGACCCCAGTGCCAGCACTTTCCTGCAGAACACCTATAGATGTTGTCCACACTAGTGAAGCTGTTGAACTGATGTTATAGACAAGTAAAACTGTTTGGAACTGACTAGCCTCAGGCAGTCCCTCTGAAATCAAGGACTGAACTGCATAATTAGGACTGGACTGAGAACCCAGAGTGGGAGGTCTGACAGTACAAGGCCACATGGGGCCCTGATAACCTGTGCTGCCTGACTAATGTATGTCCTGCTTGGCATGCCCCAACATTTGTGAACTCTTTGTTTCTATGGTTACCACTTGCGATCTCTGGGACTGTACTTGTCTGTGTGCCCCAACTATCATACTACCTCAGCCCAGGAAAGCTTTCAGGTCAGCTTCAACTTACTGGCTGTGCCTGAATTGATGCCTTGGGCTAGGTTAAAAAAAAAAAAAAAAGTTAATTAGAAGCTTAAGGATGAAGTCATCTGGCTTTTTCAGATAGATCTGTATAGTTAGTGGTACTTGTTTTAATTGGCTAAGTAAAGGACCCCGAAAGGGCATAACTGAGATCAGTACTGCAGGCTGCTCTCACCCTGCTGCAGGAGGTCCTACTGATAATACTTTTGCTGTAAAGATGCCTTGGCCAAGGGCCAAGAGCCTGCTTATCCGTGGAAAGTCCTGCTTACAGGTTGGCCTGGTGTCTAGGATGTGTTTTGGGGAGGGTTCCCACCATTCACAGAACTGATAAGAGTGGTTCATTGTACTTAAACTGTTTGTACAACCAGTGTGGTTTATGCTAAATACTGCTTTCCTCCTGGGAGTCTGGAATTTTGGTATGTGTTAGGCAGAAGGTGCCTATATGACCAGCTCCCAATAAAAGCCTTGGGCACTGTCTCTAATGAGCTTCCCCAGGAGGTAACATTTCACATGTGTTGGCACAACTTGTTGATGGGGGAATTAAGCTGTCCTGTGTGACTCTACTGGGAGAGGACTCTTGGAAGCTTGTGCCTGGTTTTCCCTAGGCTTTGCACCATATGCCTTTTTCGTTTGCTGACTTTGTTTTGTATCCTTTCACTGTAATAAATCTTAGCTGTGCGTACAACTATGTGCTGAATTTTGTCAGTCCTCCTAGCGAATCTTTGAACCTGGGGTGTGGTCTTGGGGCTCCCTATACAGGAATGTACTGGAATGGTACAGCTCTGCAGCTTTCAAGAAAACTGTAAAACTATGCATGGAAAAGGGAACTCTGCTCATTGAGCATAGTTTAAGTTGTGATGTTTGCTCTAAAAATGCCTCCCGAAATATGCCTTGTTGCATTTTCACTGACTCATGGCATTGGGCAATGGGCTAGCAGTGTAGTCTGGTACTTGGCAGCAGGAAAGTCAAGTCTCAGCTCAGAGGGGCCAAACGGGGCATAAGATTGCACAAGACCCATGCCCTCTGTTTGTGACCCATGTGAATGCCTATGGAAAAGGACTCTTGGAGGATGAACATCAATGGAAGCAAGCTGATTTGACCTGAGCTTCCCAGGTAAGGACCATAGCCACCTGAATATACTATTGCACAGGGCAGCAATCCATCTACAAGTCAGAACCGGGCCTAAAAATAAGCTCCAGTGATTCCAGCACCTGAGACAAAGGAAGCCTGGCACACATACCCAAACTGCCAACTACGCAGTCAAGTAGCAAAGGGAGTTTGGGGACACAGAGTCTGGGGCACTGGACCTGGCTCGTCTTGGCACGTGGACTGTGTAATTAACTCATTCACTCTTTTCCTCTCAAGTCTACCTCCTGGGATACTGGAATTTGTGTGTATCAAAGAAGAGCCAGGAGGTGGGAGATTCTAACTCGATGTCCTTTTGCTGCCCAGCTAAGCTTGCTAGATTTGGGTGGTTATGGATAATGATGATAATGATCATGGATGTGAGATGACAACTCTAAAGTGCTTCTAGTGTTGCCCACATATCAGAGGACTGTAGATGTTCTAGGTGGTACAAGGAAGAAACTACTGAGCCACCTAGGAACAAGTCTGGGCATATGGTGTGAATAAGACATGGGGACAACTGGCAAAAGGGTGACATAATTGCTGTGGGGACTGATGCCAAGCACTTGGGTGTGGTAGCTAGCACAGGACAACCTTAACTGCTGGGGAGGGATGGGACTGGGGAGGGTCCATTCATCTCTTTCAGCTCTGATCTGCAGAGCATCTGGCTAGTTTTTGTTTTTGTTTTTATGTAATGACTGTAGTAATCAGTTTATTACACAGATTAATCATTCTTGAATGTACAAGCTCCAGAGGAGCAATTGGGTCTTTAAATATACACAAGTATTTCCACTGAATGAATTTTCACCCTTACATCCAGATAGACCTAAGCAGTTAAAAACATAAGAAAAATAAGAGCTATTAGCTATGTATTAACTGAGAAACCCCATACAAACCAAAGAATATGGAAGAGAGAAAGAGGGGCTGAAGGACGAAGGTTGAAGGGTGGGGAGATGTAAAAGAGTTGGAAACAAAGCCCATCACACTTCACTTACTAATAGCTCCAATCCATTTAAATGTTGACCCGTTAAACTTAGACCTTAAAATACAAGGATGTAGGTAGAGTTTAATCTGATTGGTCATAACTTTCACCTAAGACGTTAAGTCCTTCGGAATAAAATGAATACAGAAACAGCTTCATGTTCTTCGCCTTGCTTTTCATAACTGTTTTGAGTTTAATGGGATTTCACTTAAAAAACAACCTCCTACAGGTCAGTGGAGCTTTCCTTCTCCATCCAAGCACACACCATACCCACCACCCCACATTCTGCCGTTATCCAAATTTAAGTCAATAAGGAAAGCTTTTAGTCTCACACCTAGGTTATGCCTGGAGAACTGGCTTGTCACACACACACTTCTGTGCTAGGAGGCAATGTTGGTACAGAAGTACAGTATTTCTAGCTTGTTGTTCCAAGTATGTACAACACGCAGCCCTGCTGTATCAGGTAAACGTGCACAGGGGAAGATGAGGCCTGGGCTCATAGAAAGCAGTCAAATGGAAATCAAAAGGACTTTCTTTCAGAGTTCCCCTATCTTTATTTGTAGAGGTTATCCAATAATTTCTTTAATTACATCGCATACTTCTGAGTCCATTCCCGAGCTATTCTGTTGCACTTTTCTCTATCTGTTTTGTAGATCCGAGCAATCTCAGGCACTAAAGGATCATCTGGATTGGGATCACACAACAGAACGGATGGACAAAAGTACTCTTGAAATAGTGCCGGAGACCACTGTGACCATAGAATATCAAGACAAATGCTGCCATTACTGTTAATATTTGGATGATAAAGTGTTGTTGTAAATGCAACCTTAGGTGGTTTGAAGGGGTAATCTGTTGGGAAATGAATTGTCAAGAAAAATACTCCACCCTGATAGGGACTGTCATTTGGCCTCATTATTGTAGCTTGCCAATGGAACATATCATCTCCAACGGGACCTGCTGAACACGGTACTGGGGGATCCCGCGCCAGGTCGTTCAATTCCTTGTGGATTCTCTTCAGAGCCATCGCGAGAGGCGGGTGGAGGCGGCCCCCCGGACGGGAACAAGGGCAGGGGAGGGACGCGGAAGGGGCGAGGGGGCGTGAGGCCGCCTCGGTGATCGCGGGTCGGCCGGAGAAGGTGGGGAGTTCCGCAGCGCGGCTCCGGCGGGACGAACTTGGGGCCCTGGCTCACTCGGCTCCTGAGCCTGCCGCAGGGGTTGCCGCATCACCCGGCGGCGGCCCCTTTATGCGCTGGCGGCGGCCCCTTTATGCGCTGCCGCCGCAACCGCGGTAGCTGCTGCTTCCGTCTAGGCTCAGCGCCGCCTCCTCAGCCGCCGCGGATCCCTCCGCCAGGGAGCAAGTGCCGAGGCCTCGGGCTCGGCCGGCGTTTCTGGGTCGGACGGTCGAAGGGACTGCTTGCTGCAGGGTGACCGAGGGACGCGCGGGCGGGCGGCCTGGTTAGTTTTTAAGGCAGACTGTCACCTCCAACTTGACCGTTGGCCGATAGGGAATCTTAACCTAAGACCTCTCAGAAACTTCCCAGCAGCTGCTGACTAACGGCTACCACGCCAGACAGTAGAACAAGATAAACTTTCTCGAACCCGATCCGATTTCCTTTTACCTATTCACAGCCCTATTCACAGACTATAGCAACTGCTGTAAGTTTAATCGATTGTTGTACCTCTGTTGCCTAGGACAAGTTAAAAGGATTTGTATAACTAGGATATCTAATGGGGTGGCCTATGTTTCTAAAGAGAGTTCTTGACTGGTGATGTGAAAGGTTAGGGGGTGAAGTTGTAGGGAAACTGCTCTGTGCAGGTGTCCTTGCAAATATCCATATAGGCCACATGGACAAGGCTTCACCTCAGGAGATCTAAGTCTTGGTAAAATGCCCCATAATCCTCTCAGAACATGAGAGAATGGGAGGCTTGGGAGGAGCTGCTACAAGGCCATTTCTCACCTTCCTTTTTATCTTTCCTCGAGGCTGTTATGAGACAATTTCTTACTGCCTCCCAGGTTCTGGTAAGATATAAGGGCTTCTGCCTTGAAATTCCTCTCTCCCCCACACTTTAGGGTACAGCTGCATGCTATAAAGTTGCTTAGCAGGAAATACTCAAACTGCTTAGTATAAAACTGGTTCCTGGGACTTCCCTGGTGGTCCAGTGGCTAAGACTCCATGCTCCCAATGCAGGGGGCCCGGGTTTGATCCCTGGTCAGGGAACTAGATCCCACATGCCACAACTAAGAGTTCAATTGTCGCAACTCAAAAGATCCCGCGGGCTGCAACTAAGACCCAGCGCGGCCAAATAAATAAATAAATGTTAATAAATAAATAAATAAAACTGGTTCCTCAGAACCAGAGCCCATTATCACCCATGTTGCCTTGTTATCTGACCCCTTTTGCTTTAGTGCTGTCTTGTGGGGCAAAGGACACAGGGAGCTGGCACCTTTGCGGATCTTGCTATTGCTGTCTATGGAAATAATAAACTGTCTGACTACAAAGGACTAGTTATTTCTTTAGCAGCTGAATGTCTCTGCCTTTCATGAGGGCAAGGACAAATGTTCTGCACCCACCCTTGGCCCGTAAGTATGGATTTCTTTCTTCTCCCGACTCAGTTTAAATACTAGTTAAATTTGAGTATGTTAGAAAAGTGACCAGGACTAGTTTTTGGTTTTATTGTTACAAAAATTTTTGTGTTTGGAAGTAAGGCATGTTCATGATGCCTTTGTAACAGATGAATTCTAGGCTTGAACTGTTGAGCCTAGAACCACTGGTTCCTGTCTGGAGAGTAATCTGGGACCTCTTAGTGTTTTATTTTTCTGTTTTGGTGGTATGTGTGAAATTGTTGTTGTTGTTGTTGTTGTTTAATCTTTTTTGTTGTTTGTTTGTTTTTAAATTTATTAATAAGTAAACAGATTTGGAGGGGAGGAGGACAGATTGAGTCCGTATTGTACTTCCTAGATCTAGTTTAGAAAACATACTCCCCACCTGGTACTCTTAAGAATTGCAAATACCTCATTTAATAACATACTTCTTTAAAAAATTTGCCTTTTCTCTTCCACCCATGAATAGGTCTGGTATTTGAAGAAACTCATGAAAGTGGGTGAACCTAACTTGCCCCTCTTCTCTAGGATGCAGTGAATGCATATGTGACTGTGACTTTTCAGGTAATTTGTCATTTCCTTATTTCTTTGAAGTTAACTTCTAACTCCTTTTATTGATAATGAAGAAAAATATTGCACTTTTTGAAATACACCAATTGAATTGAGTGCATAATTTAAATAGTTTTTCCTTGTCAAAAAAAAGTAGATGTAGCAACCAATCTATGCTTCCCATGTATACTTATATTATCATTATCTCCAATTTATAGAGAAGGAAACTGAGGCTTACAGAAGCTCTGTGTGATCACATTTCCACAATTCACAGTGAGTAGAACTGGGACTTGAACTCAGGTCTGTCTGACGTCAAGTCATTCCCTTAACCACTTTGCTCTACTACAGGAACTTACAAATGAACCTCAAAGGAGCTCATCATTTGACAGGGCATTTGAGGGAGGCTCAAGTAAGACATAATTATGAGGCAGGGCCTCCATTTGATTTATGTTGGCAGTTATGACCTAGGGCAGGCTTATAGTAGGGGTTCAAAAACTATGTGTTGAAAATAAATGATAGGCATTAGTACCAGTATTCTGAGGAGCTGGTACATTCACCTCTGAGTGGACATGTCATAATGTAGAGGCAACAGGGAAACCCAGAACAGAAGCTCAGTAGAAGCAGGACACCAAGGTCAAATGGAGAAATCCTAGAAATAATCTCCTGCAGATGTGTTGACACAGGTATTAAATCTCCCTGTGCAGATTTAAATGTCTTTCTTTCCTCTCTTTTAAAAGCATTTTTTAGGTGTGAGAACTTAAGGTCAGCCTACAGGCAGCCCATTCCAGTCAGCTTGAGTGCCCACCATTTCTCTCCCTCCAGCCTCTGCGTCTGTGTTGATGCTGTACTGAATGTCTGTTTCCTGCCTTTCAATCTCTTACAATTCTTCTATCCTACAATACACATACATAAAGTTTCTATTTCTTAAAACTGCAATAAATCACTTTCAAAAATAAAAATAGTAAAAGATACTACCTCTCCCGCCTGCTATCTTTAGAGGCAAACAGACCAGAGTTCAACCCTAGATTTTGCTGCTTCCTAACTGGAAACTTGCCTTGGTTACGTATTCTCCTCAAGACTCAGTTACCTCTCCTGAAAAATGGGATTTTTTTTTTAACGTCTAACAGGGTAAAAAGTGATATGAAATTAAATCATGCATGTCGGGACTTCCCTGGAGGTCAAGTGGTTAAGACTACGCACTTCCACTGCAGGGGGCATGGCACAAGCTCGGTCCCTGGTCGGGGAACTAATATCCCACATGCCAGGGATGCTGCCAAAAAAAATTATGCATGTTAACCATCTAGCTCGGTACCTGCCATATAATTCGCCCTCAATATATGTCATTTTCATCCCTTTTCAATACTTATCCCAGAATGAGATAATCCTTTCCTTTACATCTGGTAAAACTTCACTTCATGGGCATGTCTCACTTTCTACCTGTACTGTGGTTTTTTCTTTTTTTAAATTAATTTATTTTAAATTTATTTTTATTTTTGGCTGTGTTGGGTCTTCGTTGCTGCGTGTGGGCTTTCTCTAGTTGCGGCAAGCAGGGGTTACTCTTTGTTGCGGTACACAGGCTTCTCATTGTGGTGGCTTCTCTTGTTGTGGAACACGGGCTCTAGACACGTGGGCTTCATTAGTTGCAGCACACGGGCTCAGTAGTTGTGGCTCACGGGCTCTAGAGCGCAGGCTCAGTAGTTGCTCTGCGGCATGTGGGATCTTCCTGGACCAGGGCTTGAACCCGTGTCCCCTGCATTGGCAGGCAGATTCTTAACCACTGTGCCACCAGGGAAGCCCCTGTACTGTGGTATTTTTGTAGTTGTCTTATTTTCCCTGTAAGACTACAGTGTCCTTAAGGGGAGAGGATTGCTTAGAATGCAAGATCCTGTCCCCGCTTCCCTACATCCAACTCCCTCAGGCCCCATTTACACAGAGTTCTTTGTACACAGTATGTTATTGTTAAAGACTTGTTAAAATATGATTAAAATAAAAGTAGAGAGGAAAGAAAAAATGAAGAGATAAAATAACAGACTGTTGCGTTAAAAAATTTATTGAAGTCATCAAAATGATTCAGAAGGATTTCCAGCTGATATTTACCTTTCATGTACGCTTCTCTCCCAAACTGTAGTACTAAAATATAGCATGTAACTTTTTTTCTTTAAAAAATAATAAATAGTGGGAATTCCTTGGTGGTCCAATGGTTAGGACTCTGCGCTTCCACTGCAGGGGGCATGGGTTCCATCCCTGGTCTGGGAACTAAGATCCCACAAGCCGTGGAGCGTGGCCAGAAAAACCCCAGAAGTAATAAATATTGTAAAAGTGGATCTAGCTGTTTGGGTTTTAGTGATTGGTATTTGTTCATTCCTTTTACTTGCCTCTTCTAATTTGACTATCTGGCAAAAAGGTTCCCAAATATCTCAACTACCAATATAACTGAACTGTCACTCACAAAAAGGAAATCAAAAGGAGGTATCAACTGGCTAAGCTCCAGGATTGTAGAAAAACCCTAATAGTTAGTGACCCAAAAAATACTGTCTAAAATCTGCCATCTAGTGTGGACTTTGTAAAATTACATATTACTGGACACATTAATGCTGTGATTACTACTAGGGCTTCCCTCAGTGGACACTAGGTTTGAAAATTTTAATTATCAAACAAAATGATCAAAAGTAGCATTAAATTCGATTTCCCATTTAGTTTTAACCATAGATATATAGAGAGGTAGAGAGATAGATAAATGCTAAATAGATATAAATAGATTGATATGCAAAATAGAGCTTTTGCTCAGCATAGTAAGGTGGTATTTGAAACCTTTAAATATAAAAACTATCTAATAATGAATTTATATAATTAGTAATAAAAACCAAGAAACATATTCCCCTTGTTTATCCTTATTATTGGTAAATGTCATTCCTGACAGGAGAGGGTGAGTAGGAAAGTATCATTTGTTGGGCACAATCTCTGTGCCAGGCTCTTAACCTACTTTAAAAAAAAAAATTTACTTATTTATATTTTTTGGCTGCATCAGGTCTTAGTTGCGGCATGTGGGCTTCTCTCTAGCTGCGTGGGTGGGCTTAGTTGTCTTGAGGCACGTGGGATCTTAGTTCCCCGACCAGGGATCGAACCTGTGTCCCCTGCATTGGAAGGCGGGTTCTTAACCACTGGACCGCCAGAGAAGTCCCTCTTAACCTACTTTAATCTAATTTAAATCTTACCTTTTGGTCTTTGAGTTAAAATATTACAAACCTCATTTTACGTATAAAAAAATTAAGACGTAAAAGGTGAAGAAGTTGGCTTTCTATCACAGCTGGTTAGTAAAAGCACCAGGATTTGTACCCATGTCTGGAAACTCCAAAGCTCATGCTCTTTCATCTCCATACTGCCTTTTATACTTTGTGAGATGCTGGAAATAGTGTACCAACTTACACTATGTAGCAATAATCCTCTCTTTCATTTCTCTCTTTTTTTTTTTTTGTTTTCAGTCTTGCTAGAGATTTATCAATGTTTTTTATCCTTTCAAAGAACCACCACCTTTTAGTTTCATTAATTTTCTGTATTGTTTTTTATTTTCAATTTTATCTCTGCTGTTATCATTTCTTCTGACTGCTTTGGGTTTATTTTGTTCTTTTCCTAGTTTCTTTAAGTTTCATAAGTCTTAGATTATTGATATGAAAGCTTTCTTCCTTTTTGATATAGGTATTTAATGCTATAAAATCGCCCCTAAACACCACTTTATCTACCAATTTTGTAATATATTTTCATTTTCATTCAGTTTAAAATATTTCCCAATTTCATTCAAATTTCATTTTCATTCAAATTAAAATCTTGTCTAATTCGAGATTTCCTCTTTGACCTCTGAATTATTTAAAAGTATATTGTTTAATATCCCTCTGATATTATTTCCCTCACATCTGAACTTCCTTTAGCAACTTTTTAGAGCAATTTCTTTTTTTTTGCAAAAGCTTCTCTTAGTTTCCTTTTATCTGAGCATGTCTTTATTTCATCTCTATTTCTGAAGCGTATTTTCACTGGATATATGATTCTGAGCTGACATCTCTCTTTCTTTGGCACTTTAAAATGTTATCCTTCCTTCTGCCTCCACAGGCATTTGAATCTTTGTTTACCTATAAGCAATGCATTTTTTGGGGTAATAAATTTATTGATTTATTTATTTTTGGCTGCATTGGGTCTTTGTTGTCGGGTCTTCATTGCTGCGCGTGGGCTTTCTCTAGCTGCAGCGAGCGGGGTCTACTTTTCATTGCAGTGCGCAGGCTTCTTATTGCGGTGGCTTCTCTTGTTGCACAGCTTGGGCTCCAGGAGTGTGGGCTTCAGTAGTTGTGGCACGTGGGCTCAGTAGTTGTGGCTTGTGGGCTCTAGAGCGCAGGCTCAGTAGTTGTGGCACACGGGCTCTAGAGAGCATACTCAGTAGTTGCTGTGCATGGGCTTAGTTGCTCTGTGGCATATGGGATCTTCCTGGACCAGGGCTCGAACCCATGTCCCCTGCATTGGCAAGTGGTTTCTCAACCACTGCGCCACCAGGGAAGTCCCAAGCAATGCATTGTTATTCTCTGGCTGTTTTGAAGATTTTCTTTGTCTTTAGTTTTCAGCAATTTGATTGTAATGGATTTTGATTCAAGTTCATTTGTGTTTTCCTGTTTAGGGTTTGCTGACCTTGAATCTCTAGGTTATTGTTTTTTTGCCAAATTTGGTAAATTTTTAGCCATTGTTTTTCATACACACACACACACACACACAATAATGCACTCTTTCCTCTTCTTCTGAAACTCCAGTGACATGAATGTTAGCCCTTTTGGTATTGTTCACAGATCCATGAGGTTCTGTTCATTTTTGGCAGGGAGGAGACCTTTTTATCCCTCTGTTGTTCAATTTAGATAATATCTATTCATCTATTCTCAAGTTCATTGACTCTTCTGTTACATTCTTCTCTAAGATTTTTTTTTAGTTATTGTATTTTCAGTTCTAAAACTTTTAAAAAACTTTTTGCCTAATTTACTTAAAGACAGTACTACTTTTTAGCATTTTAAAATTTTGTATTAGTATCTGCGTTTGAAATGCTAATGTCTCTTTCTCCCAAGGTTCTGCAGCCTTCTCCACTACACAGTTAGGCTGATGGGCAGTTGTTTGCCAGCCACAGCTGGTTTTAGCTATGAAGTATACACATGTACTTAAGTATCAAATCTAGTAAAGAATCCATCCCAAGTTACCTCTACCTTCTTTAAATTTTCAGCTCTTCTGAGATGTCTACCTAGATATATATCTTCTCAAAGTTTAAATCTCCCTTCTAATATGTTTAAATATATGTATCTCATAAGGGCAGTTTAAACTTTGGGGAAAAATGTTTCACTTTTACTTCGGATTTCATTATATATTTTCAGAAGCCTTAACCTTCACCCTTTTGATAACTTACAATTCTTCTTTCTTCGTTTGCTTGTTTTTGTTTTTTGTTTGTTTGGGTTTTTTTTTTAGTTTTTATCTTTTTCTCCAGTTCAGTTATTTTTATTTGAATGTTTGGGCTGTTGCTCTCTGGGAAATGACTGCTCCCCAAGAGAACCCAATAAAAAGAGTTTCTAAAAGTGTCCTCTTCACCTTTTTCTTTCTTTCGTTTTTTCATTGAGCTATAATTGACATATAACATTGTGTAAGTTTACGGTGTAGATTTGATTCCTTACATTCTGCAATATGATTACCACTATAGCATTAGCTAACACCTCCATTATGCCACATGATTATCATTTCTTTTTTGTGGTGAGGACATCTAAGATCTAGTCTCTTAGCAACTTTCAAGTATATAATACAGTATTGTTATATTAACTATAATCACAATGCTGTGTATTCGATCCCCAGAACTTAGATGTCTTCTAACTGCAAGCTTATATCCTTTGACCAACATCTCCCCAATTCACTCACCCTCTTCCTAATTCCCACACCCTAAAACTTCTATTTGGTTTCTCATTATATCTGCTACTTCTTTGCGAAGAGTTTCTGTCTTTCCATTCATTTCAAGAGTGTTTGCCCTTGTTGGAGGTTTTTAATAATAGCTGCTTTTTTTTTTTTTTTTGGCTGCACCTCACAGCTTGTGGGATCTTACTTCCCCAACCAGGGGTTGAACCCGGGCCCCAGCAGTGAAAGCACTGAGTCCTAACTGCTGGACTGCCAGGGAATTCCAATAATAGCTGCTTTAGATTTTTTTTTCTTTTTTGGCTGTGTTGGGTCTTTGTTGACGCATGCGGGCTTTCTCTAGTTGCAGCAAGCGGGGGCTACTCTTCATTGCGGTGTGCAGGCTTCTCATTGTAGTGGCTTCTCTTGTTGTGGAGCGTGGGCTCTAGGTGCGTGGGCTTCAGTAGTTGTGGCACACGGGCTCAAGAGTTGTGGCTCTTGGGCTCTAGAGCACAGGCTCAGTAGTTGTGGCACACAGGCTTAGTTGCTTCGCAGCATGTGGGATCTTCCTGGACCAGGGCTCGAACCCCTGTCCCCTGCATTGGCAAGCGGATTCTTAACCACTGCGCCACTAGGGTAGTCCTAGATTCTTTATCTGATAATTTTAACATCTGTGTGACCTCAGTTTTGGCATCTGTTCATTGTCTTTTCCCATGTACATTGAGATTTTCATAGCTCATCATATGTCAAGTACTTTTAGATTGTATCCTAGACATTTTGAATATAATGTTGTGAGACTCTGTGTCTTGTTTAAATCCTATGGAGTATTTTGGTTTTTTTGCTTTAGTAGGAAATTAACCCAGTTTAGTCCAGACCACAGGTTCCATCTAGCCTTCTGTGGGTTGTGGTTTCTATGTTGGTTCCATTTTTAAAGTTTTTGCACTCTATTTGGATCTGTCCTGTATGTGGCCAGTGTGAAGCATGGGGAAAGGACTGTTACTTTAGTTGTCAAATATTTTAGTATGCTACTTAGGATCAGATCCATGCATGTGCAGCTCAGGGGTGAGCTCAGGAGTTCATAAACAGCTTTTTGAGGTCACTTTTCCAAAATCCTCTTCTGTAACCTCATCAGTACTGTTCAGTTGCTTAGGCTCCCTTTGTGGTCCTCTCACCAGAAAGCTGGGGCTTTATTTACCTTACTCTGCTGCACACTTTCCCTGACCCATCCAGAATCAATTGCTAGGAAGACAGAGAGAAGGAGAGAAAAAAAGCAAAGGTTGTTTTCCCCATTCTTTTGAGACCACAGATCATCCAGTTGGAGAGCAAGTTTCCCTTAGAGTTTTAGGTACCTGTTGCCACCACCACTGGTCACTATGAGGAGAATACTTTCCCTCTTCACCAGCCTGAACTAGAGGACTTCTAGAGCTATCTTTGTCCACATAGATATGTACTTCCTGGTTTGGAGCTGTGCTGTGACTAGGTTGGGGGATGCAAAAGGGGGAAGGAAGTGGTAAACTCAACTCCAGTTCTCTGGTACTGTGATTTCTGGTCTTCCCCAATTTACCTGCTTTTGTTTACTTTTCATAGTCCTTAGACTGTTCCCTGCATTCTGTCCAGGTTTTTTAGCTGGATGAGTGGAGGAGACAGAGCAAAGTGTGCTTACTCTTTTTTACCTTCAACTTGAACTCACGGTGTCTTTTTCTCTTTTTTTTTGCTGTGTTGGGTCTCCGTTGCTGCATGCAGGCTTTCTCTCGTTGCGGTGAGGCTACTCTTTGTTGCAGAGCACGGGCTCTAGGCATGTGGGCTTCGGTAGTTGTGGCACTCAGGTTTAGTAGTTGCAGCACGTGGGCTCAGCAGTTGCGGAACGTGGGCCCTAGAGTGCAGGCTTAGCAGTTGTGGTGCATCTTAGTTGCTCCTCAGCATGTGGGATCTTCCCAGGCCAGGGACTGAACCCGTGTCCCCTGCATTGGCAGGTAGATTCTCAACCACTGCACCGCCAGGGAAGCCCTCCACGGTGTCTGTTTTTTTCTTTTTTTTTGCAGTAGGCGGGCCTCTCACTGCTGTGGCCTCTCCCGCTGCGGAGCACAGGCTCTGGACGCACAGGCTCAGCGGCCATGGCTCACGGGCCCAGCCGCTCCTTGGCACGCGGGATCCTCCTGGACCGGGGCACGAACCCGCATCCCCTGCATCGGCAGGCGGACTCCCAACCACTGCGCCACCAGGGAAGCCCCACGGTGTCTTTTTTATACAAAGAAATTTTATGCAAATTTGTTGAACATCTATTAGTACATGAAATAACAATAATGTTAATATTTTCCCCCTAAACCCAAGGCTATATCTTTAGTTGTGTGAAGCATGAAACTACCATACAAACTCCCATATTACAGGGTATCATGGAGATTTAATTTTTTTCTAATTACCAAAGTAATATGTGTGGAATTCAAAGAGTTTGAAAAATGTAGAAAAGCACAAATTTAATTTGAAACATAAATCTCTGTAATCCCAACACATAAAAAGAACCATTGTAGGGGCTTCCCTGGTGGCGCAGTGGTTGAGAGTCCGTCTGCCAATGCAGGGGACACGGGTTCGTGCCCCGGTCCGGGAAGATCCCACATGCCGCAGAGCGGCTGGGCCCGTGAGCCATGGCCGCTGAGCCTGCGCGTCCGGAGCCTGTGCTCCGCAACGGGAGAGGCCACAACAGTGAGAGGCCCACGTACCGCAAAAAAAAAAAAAAAGAACCATTGTTAAAATTTGTATAGTTTCTAAGATTTTGTTCATTGTAAATATGTACACGTTTTAAATGTTTTAAATAAAGGTAAAAACATATTATATATTATTTTGGTTTTTTCTTTAACATAAGAATATATACTGTTATTTTTTCCTTTAACATAGTTATTTTTTTCTTTAACATAGTAATATATTGGCCAGTGTTTTCTATGACAATAAATACTATACACTACAGCAAGCTTTTTTAAAAACAAATTTTATTTATTTATTTATTTGTTTTTGGCTGCTTTGGTTCTTTGTTGCTATGCGCGGGGTTTCTCTAGTTGCAGCGAGCGGGGGCTACTCTTTGTTGCAGTGTGTGGACTTCTCATTGCGGTGACTTCGCTTGTTTCGGAGCTCAGGCTCTAGGCACGTGGGCTTCAGTAGTTGTGGCACATGGGCTCAGTAGTTGTGCCTTGTGGGCTCTAGAGCACAGGCTCAGTAGTTATGGTGCATGGGCTTAGTTGCTCTACGGCATGTGGGATCTTCCCAGACCAGGGCTCGAACCTGTGTCCCCTGCACTGGTAGGCGGATTCTTAACTACTGTGCCACCAGCGAAGCCCAACAGCAAGCTTTTTAACAGCAGCATTGAATCCTATAATTTATTTAGTCAGAACAGCACTATGAGGATTTAATATTTCAAAATTTTAGCTATCAAAATAATGGTAGGATAAGGTCTCATACACATAAATGACTCTCACCTCCAATTGATTCCTTGCAAAAAATGCCTGAAGTAGACTTGCTGGCTTAAAGGCAATGCACATTTTTAAGGATTTTGATACATCTATTCAAATTTCCTTCTAGAAAAGATGTTGGAATGTGAATTGATACCTATTTCTTTTTTAAAAAAATACATTTATTTATGTACTTATTTTTGGCTGAGTGGGGTCTTTGTTGCTGTGCACGGGCTTTCTCTAGCTGCAGCGAGCGGGGGCTACTCTTCGTTGTGGGGCACGGGCTTCTCATTGCGGTGGCTTGTCATGTTGCAGAGCACAGGCTCTAGGTGTGCAGGCTTCAGTAGTTGTGGCTCGCAGGCTCTAGAGCTCAGGCTCAGTAGTTGTGGCGCACGGGCTTAGTTGCTCTGCGGCATGTGGGATCTTCCTGGACCAGGGCTCGAACCTGCGTCCCCTGCATTGGCAGGCGGATTCTTAACCACTGCGCCACCAGGGAAGCCCCCTATTTCTTATTAGGTAGTTTTTTTTCCTATTTTTATATTGAATTAATTTTAAATTTACAGGAAATTTACAAGACTAGAACAAAGAATTCCTATATACCCTTTACTTAGATTTACTATTTTTGACATTTTGCCATATTTGCGTCTTCTCTCTCTCCACACACACATGCATGCATACGCATGCACACATTAATTATTTATACTTTTTGAAACATATGAGGCTGGGTTGCATACATCATGTCTCCTTTCCCCTGAAAACTTTAGTTTGTATTTCCTAAGAAAAAGAATACTCTTTTACATACCTACAGTGCAGCTATCAAATTTAGGAAATTTAACATCACTAAAATACTTCAATATGAAAATAACAAGGGATCAAGAGGACTAAACAATACATGTGCTAGATAATTAATCCTCTTAAGTACAGCTAATGAAATTAGGTCGACAGAAATGGTTTTTGTCAGCACTGGGAGCTCCTGCCTTCTCAGTGGCATCACCGAGGCACTTCATATAGGCAAAGCCATACCTACCTTGTACGCAACTATCAGCAGCATCTCTGACAACTCAGGGCATGAGGCAGGCACTCAATGAATATCCATTTACTGAGTTAATGAGCAACAAGGATTACCCAGAGTTTGCACCTTTAGTCTCATGATTATTTTATTTTGTTCTTTTGTTTGCTGTTGTTAAATAACAGGAAGTTAGAACAAGGGAAAATACAAAATTTTCTGCCTGCTATATGGAACCTGTAGCTAATCTTTGTTAACCTGAATAGTGGAAGTGGAAGTAGCTAAGAGAGTCTCCAAGTCTGACCAAAAATGGGGCTTCACCAGACAACATTATGTCACCTCTAAGGGGTAGGGTGGGGCGGAGTGGGGAGACGGGCTGACTTCTGCAGTCTCATTACAGACAGTCTTTGGAAAAACTTATTTCCAAACCTAGGAGAACTCAGGATCTAGTTCACATGTGACCTCCTTAAAAAAGGAGTAGCAAGAGGTGAGAATGGAGAATCTTTGGCAAAAGATCTGGCAAACATGAAGGGGAGCATGTTAGTCTCTTCTTCTATACCTGTGGTGTTTCTTTAACAAGAATTAGCTCATAGGACATTGATAAATAAGCCTATGCCAGTATAACAGTGGAAATTATGGGTTCAAGTGGAATTTTCCTCTGCACATTAATGTTTGGGAGCAATTTAAGGAAAAAAAGCAAAACAAAACAAAAAGTTACAATGCAGGAAGGCCTTAGGAAAAAGATGAAAATACTACAGAAACCCCCTGTTCAGAGAAAAAAAATGTCTGGGTTAGTGATTGCAAAAACCTGGCTACACTTTCCCACGTTAAACTATTTTGGGAAGCTGTGTGTGCAGATGAAAAAGTGTAAAGATATTTATCTGGGTGTTACTAAAATTTGATCAAGAATGCTATACCCCAGATAAGATTTTAATTTTTAAAGAAATATTTACTTATTTATTTATTTTGGCTGCGCCGGGTCTTAGTTGCTGCAAGCAGGATCTAGTCCCCCAACCAGGGATCAAACCCGAGCCCCCTGCATTGGGAGCGCAGAGTCTTACCCACTGGACCACCAGGGAAGTCCCAAGATTTTAATTTTTGAGGAAATTAGTCTCTAAGGCCCTCAAGAACCTATCTTGTCTAAGAAGGAAGCAGAAGTCCCTAGCGTCTAACGTGGCCAGAGGTCCCCTAAGGTTGGCAGCCAAACACTCCGGAGGAATTTTAACTGTGCCAGCAGTGGGATTGCTAGTGCTCTGGATAGGCTGCAAGTGGTCTACCCCATTCCTAATTAGCCCAAAAGTCCGCAACTGCACAGAACTTGAGGTTTTTTAGGACCGCGTATCTGGAGTTACTGCAGAAACGCCTGTTCCACAGCAACGCAATCTCCCGGTTTTATTTTACTAAAACTAAGTCCCCTGCCAAAGCTGTCTCTATTGTTCACGAAGGAGGCAAGGGCACACAGACCTGGAGCCCTGTGCTCGGCGCGGGGGAAGCGGTGGAGGGCAGCAGCAGAGTCCTTGGGACGCTGGGAGGAGACTGCAGGGTGGAGGAGGTGCCAGGGGCGGGCTGGAAACTCCGGGCACTCAGCCAGGCAGGCGGGAACCAGCACGCGGAAGAGCTTTGCCTGGGCGGTGGGTGCGGGAGGGCAGAGAGGTGGAGGCCCAAGGCCCGCTCCTCCTCCTGCTTCCGGGTCAGCACCTCGCTGCCCCTTCGCCTCTGACCCCACGGGTCTCCCCGACGCGGCAGCGGTACAGCACAGCGGTGGCTTCAGTCGGCAGCCCACACTGGGGACGACGCCCCGCGGCAGCAGTTCCGGACCCCTCGTCTGGGTCAAATGCCCCAAGGAAGGAGAGGGCGCCTCAAGGAGGGACTTGCCCAAGGAGCATCCCAAGAATTGACAGCTAAGGAAAATTTAGCCTACGGTTCTCAAACTTATTTGTCGTAGGACCCCCTTAACACTCTTGAAAATGGTCTCTGTGGGTCTATCCATCGACATTTATTATATCAGGTTTTAAAACAAAGAATTTAAACACAGTAGTACAGGTGCCTTTCCATTAGCCTTCAGGGCAATGTTGAAATCACTCCTAGCTGTAGCTGCAGAAAACCCTACTGTGAATGAGAGCAGAAAAGGCCAATACAGTCGAAGTATTATAATGAAAATGGTTTTAACCTTGCCAATTCTGGAACAAACTTTGACAACCACTGCTCCAAAAATACCCACAGCTTAGAAACAGGGCCTTTATTTCCTGGAACAATTTAGACAGGAGCCCTGGGGAACCTAGACCAGGGCCTGTGCTGCTGGAGTTAGCTAGACAGTTACCTGCAGAATTTACAGGGGTGCCCTGGGATGCTGTGAACATTTCAAAAAGGAACAGAACATTCCAAATAACTAAACACGACATGCTGAGAAGGATACACTTCACTTGAAAGGAAAAAACCAGAAGCTCCTGACAAGATACCGGAATGTCAATAGCCTCACAAGCTAAGAAATCACTTGAAGAGAACAGCCAACAAAATAGGAATGCATCTCTCTGATGAAGGGGCTAGATAAAATCAGGAAACATTTAAAAAGTAATCTAATTCCAGTGAAAAATATACTTGTTATGGTGTAAACTAAGAAGAAAATACAAAGAAATCTGTAGAAAAGTTTTAAGTTCATAGAAAAATGACGAGTAAGAATTTAGTATACCTTTTAGAGAAGATAAGATAGTTCTTTTTTTTTTAACATCTTTATTGGAGTATAATTGCTTTACAATGGTGTGTTAGTTTCTGCTTTATAACAAAGTGAATCAGTTATACATATACATATGTTCCCATAGCTCTTCCCTCTTGCGTTTCCCTCCCTCCCACCCTCCCTATCCCACCCCTCTAGGTGGTCACAAAGCACCGAGCTGATCTCCCTGTGCTATGCGGCTGCTTCCCACTAGCTATCTATTTTACGTTTGGTAGTGTATATATGTCCATGCCACTCTCTCACTTTGTCACAGCTTACCCTTCCCCCTCCCCATATCCTCAAGTCCATTCTCTAGTAGGTCTGTGTCTTTATTCCCGTCTTGCCCCTAGGTTCTTCATGACCTTTTTTTTTTTTCTTTCTTAAATTCCATATATATGTGTTAGCATACGGTGTTTCTTTTTCTCTTTCTGACTTACTTCACTCTGTATGACAGACTCTAGGTCCATCCACCTCACTACAAATAACTCAATTTCGTTTCTTTTAATGGCTGAGTAATATTCCATTGTATATATGTGCCACATCTTCTTTATCCATTCATCTGTTGATGGACACTTAGGTTTCTTCCATGTCCTGGCAAGATAGTTTTTTTTTTTTTTTTTTTTTGTGGTAGGCGGGCCTCTCACTGTTGTGGCCCCTCCCATTGTGGAGCACAGGCTCCGGACATGCAGGCTCAGTGGCCATGGCTCACAGGCCCAGCCACTCCGTGGCATGTGGGATCTTCCCAGACCGGGGCACGAACCCGTGTCCCCTGCATCGGCAGGCAGACTCTCAACCACTGTGCCACCAGGGAAGCCCAAGATAGTTCTTAATGAAGCAAAACTACTTGAAGAGAAAGCTAAGTGTACTCTGTCATGTGACAGGAAGAGGAAGTTGAAATGAGCAAAACAGGAAAAACTGAAAGTACATCAAAGGTCTCCAAATGAGAGGAAAGGATCTATCGATTATAAAACTGATGATGCTAAAGTTTTGAATAATTGTCTTGCACAGATCAGTTATGTGCAGGTCAATTCTGAAACTGAGGGCAAAAAAAAAGAAAAAATATAAAAGAAATTGTATTTTCTGAATTAGACAATGGAGGGTTAGGGGATCAGCAAGTTGAGAAAGTTAAAGACAGAGAAGATAATACTATCAGTTATCTATTGTGGCATAATAAACAACCCCAAAACTTAGTAGCTTAAAGTAGCAGTGATTTATTATTATCTTTAAATGATTCTCTGGGTGGGTTGACAGTTTATCTGCTGGTTTTACCTGGGCTCACTGGTACAGAAACATTCAGCTGAAAGACAGTTGGGCTGGAAGATCAATGTGGCCTCACTTAACATGTCTGACAGTTGGTGCTGTCCATTGGGAGCTTTGGTTCTTTCCCATGTGACCATTATTCTCTAGCAGGCGAGACTGGCTTCCTTACATGATGGTCTCAGGGAAGCATCATAAAAGGGTAAAAGAATCTGCAGTGTCTCTTAAGATCTGGCTTTGGAAGTCACAGAACATCACTTCTGCCACATTCTGTTGATCAAATCAAGTCACAAGATGAGTCCAGATTCACAGAGTGGGGAAATAGATAACCTCTTGATGGAAGGAAGAGCAAAGTCATTGCATAGGAGCATGGGAGAAATTTGTGGTCATATTTTGTATTTTATCATAGCAGAGAATGAATATGACAAAGACCCTAGCTATATTAACATTAGTTTCAGTAGAGAAACCATTTACAACTTTATCTGAGTGATGAGATGTCAATTATGCATTATTGGAAGAGCACTTAAGGAAGGTGGAGCAGGATACTTGATCATTGTAGACAGTGCAAAGTCCCTTGAAAATATAAAGCTTCAAGCTGAAAATTGGACTCATTGATCAGACAAAATGCCTTACTGGAAGAATTTGAACAGAGAAGAAAGATTAGGAGCAGCTAGGTACAGTGGAAGGGAAATATTAAAATTAGTGAATTCAACAAAACAGAGGGAAACTATAGAATATGAAAATATCTTATAAGGCAACACGTTGTTCTGCAGAAGAAAGCCCATGACTATTGGATCCTTGTTTGTGATACTGAAAGAGCTATTGCCGGATAGATGAAGCAAGCCACATTTCTGAGACAGAAATGAATAGAGGAGTGGGTTAAAAAAAGAAGGTTGCTAATGCTCTGAAAACCAGGTATTGTTAAAGCAACATTTTGTGGTCTCTTTCCAACTAATACACAAATTTCATTTCCAAGAAGCAGAGTCCTTTATTTTCTCTTATAATCAGAGACTATAAAAGTAGCAATACAATATCTGATGTCTCCTTCAATGAAAGGATCTTTTAAGTTCACGCCTGAGGGTGGAGGGGTACAGTACTCCTTAGTGATGAAGGATCTTCTGTGAAATTACAGGTACTCTATGATCATTAGTAGAAGAGATTTGCTTAGACTGGAACCCTGATGCGGTCGGTACTAATTAGTATCGCCCCAAATTCCTCCCCTTCCACCACAGTGGATTGCTTGGTTGACACTCTGGTACAAATCCCAACCCTTCTCAGGTTCACCCATCACAAGCTTACTACCAGCAGGGCCTCTGTTTTCTCCTGGTCAGTTTGGACCACTTCCTCACCATAGGGACTTCATGGGCCTGAAACTTTTCTTCTACCTCCACCTGAGGCCCAAGAGAGACATACCTGGCCTCTACCTGAAATATATGGCCTGTTCTATGATTATTAAATCTATAAACACTGACCTCTACCTTTTATCTTTAGTAATATGTTTTTGCTAATTACCAATAATGCTGCTCTTAACATGTATTTTGATGCATATATATATGCAGACTTAGGGGAGAAATTGCGGGGTCACAGGGGATGCATATGTTCAACTTTAGCAGGTAATGCCTGTTTTCCCAAGTGGGAGTGAGCACTTAAAAGATATAGAAACAAAAGTCCTTCACTTCACTTGCTGAAGACCCCAAAGCATTTTTTATGGAAAATAAGTATTAACTTACGATGAAACATAGATAAAGTATGTATAAAAAAAAGAATTTGTTTTAATTTTGGGAGAGACAATAATTTCTCCACCAAATAGAACATTTAGTTTCTATAATTCATACCAGAGTACTATTTCCTAGCATATTTCAATAAAGCTTGAATGAGTGAATTAATTAATAGGTCTTCTCCATAGATTGGTTTAAATCAGATACACTTTAATACACTGGAAATTATATGATATTTAATGGTTAGATATGTTGTAAGATAGACTTATTACTCCAGATAATTTTTTCTTGGGTTTACAATGTAAACCAATACACCTTGTTCCATTAAACCTCTGGCTTACAGACTAAAGAAGTTGGTTAACCCACATATGGTATTGTCATATGCTGTCGTAAATGGACCTGCTCCTTTCCTTACTAACGAGAAGTGATTTCAGCAAACTAAGGAGAGAAAATATTTTTAAAATCATTCCCCTTTTTATTAAAAACATAATAATAAGGCATACCTTGTTTTTGTTTTTTATAAATTTATTTATTTTATTTATTTATTTTTGGCTGTGTTGGATCTTTGTTGCTGCACGCGGGCTTTCTCTAGTTGTGGCGAGGGGGCTGCTCTTTGTTGCGGTGCACTGGCTTCTCATTGCGGTGGCTTCTCTTGTTGCAGAGCATGAACTCTAGGCACGTGGGCTCAGTAGTTGTGGCTCACAGGCTTAGTTGCTCCGCAGCATGTGGGATCTTCCCAGACCAGGGCTCAAACCCATGTCCCCTGCATTGGCAGGCAGATTCTTAACCACTGCGCCACCAGGGAAGCCCCCATACCTTGCTTTATTGTACTTCGCTTTATTGTGCTTTGCAGGTAATGTGATTTTTACAAATTGAAGGTTTGTGGCAACCCTGCATTGAGCAAGTCTATGGTCACCATTTTTCCAATAAAATTTGCTGTTTCTATGTTGCATTTTGGTAATTCTCACAATATTTTGAATTTTTTCGTTATTTTATTTGTTTTGATGATCTGTGATCAGTGATCATTGATGTTACTGTTATAATTGTTTTGGGGCACCACAAACCACACCCATATAGGATGGCAAACAATTGATAAATGTTGTGTGTGTTCTGACTGCTTCACTGTTCCCCCTCTCTCTCCCTCTTCTTGGGTCTCTCTATACCCTGAGACACAGCAGTGTTCAAATTAGACCAAGTAATAACCCTACAATGGCCTGTTCAAGTGAAAGGAAGGGCTGCGCATCTCTCACTTTAAATCAAAAGCTAGAAATTATTAAGCTTAGTGAGGAAGGCATGTCCGAAAGCCAAGATAGGCCCAAAGCTAGGCCTCAAGCAAAGTAGTTAGCCAAGTTGTGAATGCAAAGGAAAAGTTCTGGAAGGAAATTAAAAGTGCTACTCAAGTGAACACACAAATGATAAGAAAATGAAGCAGGCTTTTTTTTTTTTTTTTTTTTTTTTTTTTTTTTTTTTGTGCTGTACGCGGGCCTCTCACTGCTGTGGCCTCTCCCGTTGCGGAGCACAGGCTCCGGACACACAGGCTCCGCAGTCATGGCTCGCGGGCCCAGCCGCTCCGCGGCACGTGGGATCCTCCGGGATAGGGGCACGAACCCGTGTCCCCTGCATCGGCAGGCGGACTCTCAACCACTGCGCCACCAGGGAAGCCCTGAAGCAGGCTTTTTGCTGATAGGGAGAAAGTCTGAGTGATCTAGATAGAAGTTCAAACCAGCCAAACATTCCCTTAAACTAAAACCTAATCTGGAGCAAGGCCCTAACTCTCTTCAATTCTATGAAGGCTGAGAGAGGTGCGAAAGTTACAGAAGAAAATTTTGAAGCTAGCAGAGGTTGGTTCATGATGTTTAAGGAAAGAAGTCATCTCCATAACATAAAAGTGCAAGGTGAAGCAGCAAGGGCTGATGTAGAAGTTGCAGCAAGTTATCCAAATCTAGCTAAGATGAAGGTGGCTACATTAAACAACAGTTTTTCAAGGTAGATGAAACAGCCTTATATTGGAAGAAGATGCCATCTAGGACTTCTATAGCTAAAGAGGAGAAGTCAATGGCTGGCTTCAAAACTTCAAAGGGCAGAATGACTGTCTTATTAGGGACTAATGTGGCTGATGACTTGAAGTTGAAGCCAATGCTCATTTACCATTTGGAAAAGTCCTAGGGCCCTTAAGAATTATGCAGAATCTACTCTGCCTGTGCTCTATAAATGGAAAAACAAAGCCTGATTGGCAGTCCATCTGTTTACAAGATGGGTAACTAAATATTTTAAGCCCACTGTGGAGACCTACTGCTCAGAAAAACATTCCTTTCAAAATATTACTGCTCATTGACTGCTCAATGTACTTGGTCACCCAAGAGCTCTGATCCAGATGTACAACAAGATTAGTGTTGTTTTTATGCTTGCTGACACAACACCCATCCTGCAGCCTATGGATGAAGGAGTCATTCTGACTTTCAAGTCTTATTATTTAAGAAATACATTTCATAAGGCTATAGTGGCCATAGTTATCCTCTGATGGATCTGGACAAAGTCAACTGAAAATCTTCTGGAAAAGATCGAGCATTCTAGATGCCATTAAGGACATTTGAGATTCATGGGAAGAGGTCAAAATATCAACATTAAAGGAATTTGGGGGACTTCCCTGGTGGCACAGTGGTTGGGAGTCCGCCTGCCGGTGCAGGGGACACGGGTTCGAGCCCGTGTCCGGGAGGATGCCACATGCCGTGGAGCAGCTGGCCTGTGCACCACAGCTGCTGAGCCTGCATGCTGCGGCTGCTGGGGCCTGCGTGCCTGGAGCTCGTGCTCCGCAACAAAAAAGAGGCCACCACCATGGGAGGTTTGCACCCTGAGGCGAGGAGTGGCCCCCACTCGCTACAACTAGAGAGGGCCTGTGCGCAGCAGCAAGGACCCAACACAGCCAGAAATAAATAAATAAATAAAATAAATAAAGGAATTTGGAAGAATTGGATTCCAACCCTCATGGATGGCTTTGAGGGGTTCAAGACTTCAGTGGAGGAAGGAGCTGCAGATGTGATGGAAATAGCAAGAGAAGTAGAATTAGAAGTGGAGCCTGAAGATGTAGCTGTATTGTTGTAACCTCATGGTGAAACTTGAATAAGGAGTCACTTCTTATGGATGAGCACAGAAAGTGGTTTCTTGAGATGGAATCAACTCCTGGTGAAGATGCTGTGGAGATTGTTAAAATGACAACAAAGGATTTGGATTAGTACATAAACTTAGTTGGTAAAGCAGTAGTAGCATTTGTGAAGATTGACTTTAATTTTGAAAGAAGTTCTACTCTGAGCGAAATGCTATCAAAGAGCCTTGCATGCTACAGAGAAATTATTTGTGAAAGGAAGAGTCATTTGATGTGGCAAAATTTATTGCTGTCTTATTTAAAGGAATGGCCACTGCCACCCCAACCTTTAGCAACCACCACCCTGATCGACTAGTCAGCAGCCATCAACACTGAGGCAAGACCTCCCACCAGTAAAAAGTTTACAACCTTCTGAAGGCTCAGATGATGGTTAGCGTTTTTTTTTGCCAATAAAGTATTTTTAAATTAAGGTCTGTACATTTTTAAGACATAATGATATTACACACTTAATAGACTACAGTATAGTGTGAACATAACTTTTATATACACTACGGAACCAAAAAATTCATATGGCTCAGTATATTGCAGTGGTCTGGAACAGTCCCCACATTATCTCCAAGGTATGTCTGTATATTCTTTGCCTGCAACTAAAAAGGATTTGAAATATCAGTATGTATATAATATGGCTGAGAAAGCTAAAAAGTTACTTATGCTAACAAAATTATTGTAACAGAGTATTACACTTCATTGTGAGTTACTGACAACCCTGATAAAGAAACTATCCAAGTAAAGGAAACAGTAGAGAGAAAACTCTTTCAGTTACTGAAATTCTTAAGGGTCAATAGGACCAAAGGAAAAAGGCACTCAGTTTCCTTTTCACTTGTTTTTGCCTTCAAGTTTTCCTCTTTCTAATCAACAAAAAATTTCGTTTAAAAGGAAAGGAAAGGTTCAGAAGTTTTACCCTTTATTTATCAAGTTAAATCAACCTGGGTGGTCCATTTGTCAAAAGGTGGGTAAGAAAGTTGCTATAAAAAATATACAAATATTAACATACTAAATATTTGAAAACCTTTTAAATTTAAATGTCACTTATATAAAAGTGTACAAATCATAAGTGTACAGCTTGATGAATTATCACAATTATTATCATCCAGGTTAAAAAATAGAACATAAGCCACACCCCAGAGGTTCCTTTCCCCTCCCCTCCCAATTGCTCCACCCCTTTCTTCTCCTCAAAGGCAACCATTATTTTGACTTTTTTTAAAAATAAATTTTAAAAATTTATTTATTTTTGGCTGTGTTGGGTCTTTGTTGCTGCACGCAGCGAGCAGTGTGGCGAGCGGGGTCTACTCTTCCTTGCAGTGCACGGTCTTCTCATTGCGGTGGCTTCTCTCGTGGAGCACAGGCTCTAGGCGCGCCGGCTTCAGTAGTTGCGGCTCGTGGGCTCAGTAGTTGTGGCGCACAGGCTTAGTTGCTCCGTGGCATGTGGGATCTTCCTGGACCAGGGCTCGAACCCGTGTCCCCTGTATCGGCAGGCGGATTCTCAACCACTGCGCCACCAGGGAAGTCCCCATTATTTTGACTTTTAACACCATAGAATAGTTTTATCTATTTTTAAATGTTAAATAAATGGAATAACACAGCATGTATTCTTTTGGGTCTGTCTTCTTTCACTTACCATTGTTTTTGTGAGATTGTCATTCTGTTCTGGGTAGCAGTAATTCATTTATTTTTATTGCTGTATAGTTTTCCATTGTGGAAATTTATTGACATTTATATCTCCACTTAACTGCTGATAGATACTTGGGTTGTTTCCAGTTTGGGGCCTCACAAGTAATGCTATAAACCTTTTTGTGTATGTGCTTGATGCATATGTATATGTATTTCTATTTGTGTTTCTGTTTCTCCACATTGTCACCAATGTTTGTTTGTCGGTTTTTATTTTTAGCCATTTTTGTGGATGTATGTTGGTATCTCATTGTGGCTTTATTGTGTGTTCCATGAGAGCAAGGCCACATCTGTCCTGTTCATAGTTGTATCATTATCCAAAACCTGTTCATAAAACATAGTACAAATAATAACAGTAATACATAATAAAAAGGAGGATTGATTTAAACAACTATAAATACTGAGTTTGCAACTTCAACTTAGGTATGTAGTTTTTATTTGCTAAAATGAATATTTTTTATTGTTACGATTTGATGTCATAAGTCCCAATGTTTTCCTAGATGTGAAAGAAAACATAAACTACCTCACTTGTTCCCCCAGCACCCCACCCTTCCAAACACACATGTACAAGTTTAGGACAATGGCCCAGGGAGAACTAGAAGCCCTAGGGAAAGAAATGACATATCTCCCCAAAGCTTTAATTTTATTCAAATATTTTGATGGGGAAATTAAATATTTTAACTGGTAATTTTAGGTATTTTTCTTATATTAAACACAGACATAATGATATCCAAACTGACTGAATATTTGGCTTATATAGAGAGTTGACTCACTTCAATGTCTAGCCCACATCCTTGGTCACCATATTCTTCTTGGCCATTGTGACTCCCTTAGTGGAAGAAGACTGGAAAGCTTTGATAATGATGGGGAATTAGTGAAGTGTTTCAGTTGCGTGGAATCATGATCCAATTTTTATTTTAGGAGGGTAATTCTGACTTGAAGTACAGAAGATGAGTTGGAGGGGGAGGGGGTGAGTGGAGAATGCATTGGAGGTAGGGAGATCATTAGGGGACTTTTGTAATAATCCAGGTAAGAGATAAATTGATCTGAACTTCAGAACACAGGACACAGAGAAGAACAGGTACCAAGATTTCTAATTTTATTAGGTACTCACTATCATATTAACTATGACACTTAAAAAAATCATCTAAACATCTAGTTATTGGTTGGTTTGTATTATATGTGTAGAAGTAACATACATATGTGATAATGATAAATGGAAACATTAATGAGTATTACTATTATTTCTTTATATTTGCAAAAGTCTAATGGACTTCAATATATTTAAAATTAGACTATATTATTTAGTAGTGTATCAATTTATCAATTTGCTGCATTATACATATCTTAAGAAATTTACAAGTATTGTCTCTGAGGTGAACAGTAGTTCACATAACATAAGCTTCAAGGAAAATGTATGTATCCATTATACAGCCTCCATCTTACTACAACTGGCATTTTTAATTGGACCTAAATAAATTTACTACATGGCTAAAATGTTAATTTTCATTGTAATTTACAACAGATATTTCAATACATTAGGGACACAACATTGTCTTCTGTGACATGAATCCAGTTGATTTTCTAGTAGGCTCACTTCAGTTTCCAAAACTGTGAAGTGCTTAATAGATTCACACAGTGCTTTACAGCTTTTGAAGTGTTTTGACATTGTACAGTATCTTCTTTAATGTTCAAAAATGCTCAAAGTCAGCAAAACTGATATGTCACCCTCATTTTTCAGATTAAAAAAACCTGAGACTCGATTTACTGTGTTCGACAAATGTTATTTGTGCAATATCACGTGTCTACAAATTGTGAGTAGACTGGAATTCAGGTTTCCAGACTTTTAGTTTTGGTGTACTAGGTTCCTCGTCTAATACAGCATATGGCTTCCAAGGACCCTGGTGTTTAGTAGCTGACATATTTCTTAATCTCAATACTTCGGTTTTCATATCTGTAACAAGGAGGTAATAATCATACCTATTCATTGAATGATTATAAGGATTAATTTCGTTAATATATGTGAAGCTCTTAAAACAGTGTCAAGTTCACAGTAAGCCCTAAATGAATGTTGTTATATGTTTATTGTTTTAGCATATCCGATTGACTTGTAAGGAGGGTTGGGATCTTCATAGTATACACATTTGGAAAAGTCCCAGTTGAGTTTACATATTAGGGAAGTTCAATCGTGTACCTATGTGGGTAATATTTCTAATTTAATGACTAATGAAATGTGGTGACCCAATAATTCCATTAGCTTTACTTAATCACTCATATTTCATCTGTCCTCGCAATGCTCCTTCCAGTGAGAAAAGACTTCCAGGGTGCGGTAAGTGGACCTGTTTAGATAATTAAAAAAACAGAAATCAGTGGATTGTAGTAGAAAACAGCATATGAGACAGCCTGAGTGTGCTCAGAAGTGTAAGGTTCTGCTCAATCTTTCTTCGCTGAGAAGACGTTAGGGGAAACGTCACAAAGGACCCAGCTGGGAACTGTACAGGAAGTTAAAAAAATTGTTCAGCTTTGCAAAACACCTGGTGCTCAGCCATCTGTCTTTGGTGGTACAAAGACCTTAGTTAAGTAAGGTGTGCGTGGTTCTTTCTGACACCTTGGAAGGCAGAGGTACAGCGCAGAAATAACAAGTTGTAGCAAGCTAATTTAAGTACGTTCTGAGGGGTCCGGAGGTACCTGCACTTCCTGTTACTACAATTCAGGCCATAGTGCTGTCACCCCAAGTTTTTGAGAGACCCCCCTGTCCGAATTCCTATTGGGGTCGCCTCGGGACTCAAGAGCACACCTGCGCGGGGCGGAACTTGTTCCGCGTAGGTGACTGCAGTACAGGACAGTTTCGCTCCCCTCGGCTAAAAACACAGCTTCTCGCTTGAGTTACTTTTAAAGGGTTGGCAGGCACACACCCTTCGCTCACTCGGGATCTCCCATTTCGGTCTGGAGGCTCAGAAGCCCCGGCCGTTAGACGCTGTCATTGCTGCCCAGCAACGAGCCGCGACATCCTAGCCAGGCTCGGCTGGGCATTACGAGGCCGCACCCAGGGCAACGCCACTATGACGTCCACGTTCCGGAGGCCGCTATAGGCCCGCGTCGGAGCCCAGGGCGACGTGTGGTGCGTGGACTCCATCAGGTCCAGCCCTGCGGGAACCCGGTAGGCGCTTCCAGGCAAGGTTTTGTGCACCTGTTCCTTCCTTCTGCTCAAGTGTCTTCCCCTTCTGGGTAAAAGGGGACATGTCCGTCTCCAGAAGACACGAAGCTCGGCGAGAGCCTAAACTAAGAACAGTGTAGAAGATTAAGCCCAAAGCAAGAAGGTGCCTGGCACCTTTAAGCTGTTTGGAAATTCACGTGACCCAGTAAGTGCCGGGCCCTAGCGGTCACGTGACGGCGCGCGCGCCCTCGCGCAGGGAGAGCCGGTTGGCGCTGTGCGTGCGCCTTTGCCGGGGTCTCCCTGCCCCTCGACGGGAGGGTGAGGAGCGGTGGAGTCATCGGGCGACTGGGGCCGGGTGCGCGTGCGCAGCGAACAACTGTCACCCAGTGCGGAACAAGTCTCCCAAATTTCCCGAATCTCCCTGGGCCGGAGGCCACCGTTTGCCTTCTCACCTTCCTCTTCTGGGTCGTGTCCCCTCCCCTACCCGCACGCCAGGTAACCGCTTTTCCGGAGTCCGGGGGATGGGGACTGTGGAGGGAGGGCCCGGGCGGTCTTCCTGGCACTGCCCCTCTCTTCGCGGGGCAGCAGGGGTTGCCGGCGTCCGGCGGAGCGGAGACGCCGGGTCAGAGACGCTAGGTCCGCGGCCGCCGCGACTGTCACGCTGGCGAGAGAGCGGCCGGCCTGGTCTCGGGGTGGGAGGCGGGAGCCAGTGACAGCCCGCTCCGGCCCTCCGGGGGTTCGGTCCCCAGGCTCGCCGTTCTCCCGGGGGCCGGAGTCAGGGTCGCGCTCCTTGCAGCAGAGGAGAGCTCGGGTGGTCCGGGGATGCCTACTCCTTACCTTTCCCCTCCCAGCCGGGTCTGCGGTGGACTCCGCGGAGGCCGGGCCTGGTGCGCCCCTCGGGGTCATCTCTTCCCTTGGGCTCTCATGACTCGCGGGGTGAGGGTGAGGGCTCCTCTCCAGACCACCCCACCGTAGGTAGCCAGCTCCTCTCTCGGGTCCGTCCTTAGCCCCTTTGGCTATCCTTTTGGTTTTTCCGGCGTGGGGCCATTTCTTCCTGCAGTGCCTCTAGCCACGATGCGGTGTAGACAGTGGGTGCTTAATAAATATGAGTTGGATCGGGTCGCGTGGAATGCCAGGCATAGGACGTGGCGGGGGGTGGGAATGTGAAGAAAGGAGCCAGGCAGGCTGGGGCTCTGGGCTCGAGCTTGGGGTTTTCCTCGGGGCTCAGCCAATGAAACCAGCAGGGCTCGATTCGGATGCTTTCCGGGTGAACTCGGAGCCAGTCTCCCCTTGAGCTGCAACCACGCACGTCTGCACGGTCTGGTTTTGGTTGTGGGCGAATGCCAGGGAGCGTTTGTGTGTGGTTCCTCCCCCTGGAGAAGAGAGGGCAAACTTTTTTTTTAGCAGTTGGTAAATTACCCTGCGGGGTGATTTATCAAGCGCTGCTTCGGAAGTGTAGGTTAAAAGTTGCAGTCGGTCCACTCTTACCCTTGTGGAAGTTTCTTGGTAGGCACGATTCACCTACGTTCGGACCAAACTTTGCCCTATTTCACCCACTTGAATTTGCAGTATTTTTTATTTTTAATCTCGGGAAACTCAGCGTCACTGTTTCTATGGCAACGGTTACTAATATTCTAATTTCGAAGTGTCGTGTTTGAAAATTAGTGGCTTTAAATATTAAAGGTCCATTTTTACTTTGTAGCACTCAGTTCTTTATGATCATTAGTCTAATTCTCCTACCTTGCGGGTCCCCTCCCAACTCCCAGGCTTTGTTTGGAATGTGTCACACGGTTCGGGTTTTTTAGGCCCTCTTTCTTCCAATTTAAGGTCTTAGGAAAAGTTTGCACATAATCTTTACAGCACCCCACGAACTTGGCAATACAATTTAAATCGGAGACTTGTTTCATTTTATTAACAGACTGTAATCTGTTGCTTTTGTAAAGTTAAAAACATGTTTTAAACATTGCATGTGCACAAATGCTTAAAATAAGAGTCTGTTAACATTCAGTAAGAATGCAGATTTTAAGAGGCTGAACAGGTACTTAATTTTAAAAAAGTGTCTTAGACTTAAATTTCAATTTAAGGACGAAAATCTGTTATATTGAGTTCTCTTCTAGACATCGTAATCATACAGGGCTAGGTTAGGTGCCGCTGGGGTACAGTCTGAATTCTTTGCTCTTCTCATCGTTTTCTAATTGCCTGTTGATTGCCTTTTCTCGTCTACTAGAACGTTAGAGCTCTGAGGACAGGTTTTGTGTGTGTGTGTGTGTGTGTGTCTGTGTTTTCTTTGTTCTATTTCCAGCAGTTTACCATAGTGCCCCAGGTGCTCAAAATACCCTCTTTCTTAATAACAGCTTTATTGAGATATAATTCACATACCATAAAATCCACCTATTTAAAGTGGATGTTTTTTTCATGGTTTTTAGTATATGTATAGAATTGTGCAACCATCAGCACAATCAATTTTAGGACATTTTTATCACCTCAAAAAGAAATACTTTCCCATTAACAGTTACTAACTGTACTGATTTCTTCCAAATCCAATCTTCACCCCAGCCCCAGGCAAGGACTAATCTGCTTTCTGTCTCAGTAGACTTGCCTGTTCTGGACTTTCCATATAAATGTAATTATATAATACTTGGTCTTTTGTGGCTAGATTTTTTTCACTTAGCGTAATATTTTCAGAGTTCATCCATGTTATATATAGCATATTTCAGTACTTTATTCATTTTTATGGCTAATAATATTCCACTGTATGGATATATCACATTTTATCTGTTTGTTGGTTGATGGGCATTTGGGTTGTTTGTACATTTTGGCTGTCATGAGTGATGCTGCTATGAACATTCATGAACTAGTTTTTGTATGCATTTTTTTAAACTCTTGGATATATACCTAGTAGTGGAATTTCTGGATTAAACATTTTCTCTTGAGTGAGTGAATGAGCAGGTAGGGATAGTAGTATTGATAGGCCCCTTTGAGGGGCCTATTGACTCTTTCCTGCTTCACTACCAAGACTACTTCTTAGAGGCAGAATTCTCTGTGTGTGGCTTTATCCTGAGTATAGTGCTGTGTTTTTCTTGTCTGGATGTCATTAAGATCGTCCCTTTCTGTTAGCCCAGTCTTTTTTCATACGTAATACTCATATTGAGTATTCCCTTGATATTGATTTATTTGTTGTATGTTTATTAGAGATATGATGATAAAACTGATACATTCCATGCTGTCATTAAACTCAGTGTCTCATGTAGGTCTTTCAGTCTTTTAAAATTTATATTTTCTTTTTTGTAATATGAATAGTTAATGCTTCTCTCCCTACCTTCATTTCTAATATGAATTTCTTGGGAGTTGTGCCATAGTTAAAGTCACTGCATTTTCTTTATCCTTATCAATCTAGAAGCCTTTATGGAGCCTAAAATATAAATTTAAAATATCAGATTATTATCTTTTTCTCCCTGCAGCTTCACCCCCCTCTCCCCTCCCCAAAGATTCCCCTGTGCCCCTACTCTTTACACCCTTTGGGAGAAGATGCTGATCATCTAAGTCCACACTTGTAGGGCCTAATCCTTTTCCCACCTAAGCAATTGGGACATTCCCTTTGAGGAGTCTATCTACCTTGTTTCTCTTTCAACGGCCTCACCTCATTCTTTCCCTTAGTCCTCTCAACAAGGCTTTGCCCAGCCAGTCTCCTCCCTCTCCCCAGTTGCCTGACTTGGTGGGGTTCGGTACCCAGCACACATTCTTGTTCTCTCTGCCTAGCAGCCTGTGCTTCTTTGTCTGGTTAATTCCATCTCATCCTTCAGATAGCTCAGCTCAGTTGTCACTTTAGGTTAGTCTTTCCTCAGTCCTATATACTTGCCATAGCAGTGTTCTGTAATCTCATTTATAGACTTAAGTCTAGTTGTGTATCACTCTTTACTTTCTATCCCCATGTATGCACAGAAAAAGCACCACATGAAATATTGAAAGTGGTTACTTCTGGGCAATGGGAGTATGGTTAATTTGTCTCCTTTGTGTTTATGTGCATCTTTGGATTTTTCTCCTATATATCAGTGTGACCTTTGTGAGCAGGAGAAAAAACCAGTTAAAATCCATGTTTGTTAGAAAATCTGGCAACAGGAGACTTTAGAGGAAAAAATATCATTAGTCATTGCCATTTTTAACCTTTTTTGTTTTGTTTTAATAACCTAGATGAGATTTTACTATAGCTTTTCAACATCAAGCTTTTATTACATTTCTGTTCTTTCTCATATGTAGGGACTTCTAGGGATCAGTGAGGTTGCCTCGGGTGGTCTTCCCCAGAAGCTTGAAATTAAGCCGATTCTTAGGGACCAGAACATAGCATCTATTTGGGTATGAGAACTGAGTTTGTGCTAAATAACTCTTTTCCCTTTTTTCCCTGAGAAATGTCCTTATTTATACATTTGTATATTTCATAGTACAGTTTTTCCTTGCAGAACTGCTTGTTATTTGTGCCATTTGTTTTATTTTTGCTGTGGTTTATTCTGCCTAGTAGTGGGTACTTGTCTTCAATAGATAACACCTCCTATGTGCCATGCTGTGTTAGATGTGGAGCATATTGTGAACACAATAGACAAGTGATTCCTTACTATTTCATAAAAGAGGATTGTTTTGAATGTGACTGTTTAGTTACACCATTGCTCTTGCTCTGTATTTTCAGATACACAGTGGCTTCAGCTGCTTTATGAATTGCTGCTCCATAGAGACTAAAATTTTTTTAAACTTAATTTTTATTTTATATTGGAGTATAGTTGATTTACAATGTTGTATTAGTTTCAGGTGTACAGCAAAGTGACTCAGTTATACATATACCTATTTTTTTTTCAGATTTTTTTCCCATAGAGTTTATTATAGAGTATTGAGTAGAGTTCTCTGTGCTCTACAGTAGGTCCTTGTTGATTATCTATTTGATATATAGTTGTGTGTGCATGTTAATCCCAACCTCTGATTTATCCTAATTTATCCCCCCCCACAACTTTTCCCCTTTGGTAATCATAAGTTTGTTTTTCTAAGGCTGTGAGTCTGTTTCTGTGAGACTTGAAAATTTATTCTAGATTCTTCTGGGTTTGTATTATACATTACTGTGGGTAAATATTTAAGGAGCAGAATAATGTATCCTCAAAACCGTTTTGGTGATGACTTCTTTGTTTTATATTTCCATCCAGTTTTAGTTATTAATTTGACATCTCTACCTGTTAGCTATAACAGACCAAACTGTGATCTGTCCTCTCAGCTCTGCTCCTCTGAGTTTTTCTTGCACCTCACTCCATTTCTTTGTTAACTTGGGAAACCTGAGGGTTATCCCAGACACCTCATGGCTCTTCAGCCCTCGCATTTGTACCATCACCAAACCTTGTCACTTCTGCTTCCTAAATATGAATCAGATCAGTCTTCTAGTCTCCACCTGGTACCACCTCTGTATCCACTCTACCCGCCTTGATATCTCTTCTCTACTCAGTGATCTTTTAAAATGCAAATTGATCACTCTAATGGCCCTCAGGACATTCAAAAGTCCTGCATTATCTCTTCCTATCCCAAGCTCCCCCATTAAACCTTATTTATCAATAGATGGTTTTACCTTTCTGCCCAGTGGCTTTTCTTTTTTTTTTTTAATTAAATAAATAAATTTATTTATGGCTGCGTTGGGTCTTCGTTGCTGCACGGGCTTTCTCTAGTTGCAGAGAACGGGGGCTGCTCTTCGCTGTGGTGCGCGGGCTTCTCATTGCAGTGGCTTCTCTTGTTGCGGAGCACCGGCTCTAGGTGTGCACACAGGCTCAGTAGTTGTGGCCCATGGGCTTAGTTGCTCTTCGGCATGTGGGATCTTCCCGGGCCAGGGCTCGAACCCGGTCCCCTGCATTGACAGGTGGATTCTTAACCACTGCACCGCCAGGGAAGCTGCCCAGTGGCTTTTCATTTCCCCAGACCTTACAGACCCTTGCTGAAAGTGCCATTTTCTGCCAGGCAGATTTTCCTTCCCACTCTCTTCCTTTCCAAATACATCTCTCTGGTCTCTGCTTGAATGCAGTTTCTCAGACAATCCTGACCTGTCACCCCTACCTTTTCCCCAATCTAAATCAGCTTCCCTAATGATAACCGATCCTAATTTACTAAACTTTTCCTTCCATAACACTTAGCAGTTTATAATCTTATATTTATGTGATTATGTGATAGTTTGTTTCTAAACTGAAATAATTCTACAACGGCAGGGACCAGCTATTATTCACTTACATCACAGCAGCACACTGCTGTCTCACCAGCACTATAGTATAGGTGCTCAGTAAACCTTTGTTATACAAATTAATGACATTTACATATATGAAAAAATTAAGGAAATTAAAATCAGGCACACGGTAGGAAGTATATTTTACCCATCCTGACCACACATACACACACAACAAAACTGAAACAAAAATTTCACAAAACAATAGTTTGCCATCTGTTCTGTACTCTGGTATTGTCTGTAGTCTGATGCTGTATAACATATTATAAAAATGTTGATATAACCCACTAAATCAGGTAGGACTGCTGACTGCAGTTTGAATAGCAGAGGTCTAAGGCAATCCGTTAGCCCCTCCCCCCCTTTTGAAACACAATTACTATTTTCTTAGTGTTATCTGATGGGAAGTATAAGTATAGCTTTAAATACCACCTTCCAACCCCCCTCACACGTTTAAAGAATTGGCTGTTGCCAAAAGCTAGTTATTCTTAGAAGTTCTGGCCTGATCTCAAAGGAGGGTTGCTTAAGTTCAGGTTGAGAAAAATCTAAACCTGACTCGTTTTAGGTCTTCTCTTCCAGGTTTCTCTGGGGCCACTAATAGCAGTCTTCCACCCTGCTTCCTTGAGCTCATTACAGGTGTGTTTTAAGGCTGGCTGCTCATCAATTTTATTTTCTCAATTTATTACAAACCAAACAATTCCAGAAATGAAAACAAGGGGATCAAGGCAAACCAGTAAGTATTTGTGAATGTATGAATTAAGGAGCATGGCGGGGCGTGAGTGTCACGTTCAGCGTATCACTAGAGCTTATCCTTAGGGCCGTGGTTCTCATTTGTTCACTTACCAGAACTCCTGTGAGGAAAAGGCTTGGTGCTGTTTAGCCCCACCATGAAATATTGATCTTTATATATTTTGCTAACTAAATATTAGAATAACCTAAGTGTCTAGCACAGGGTCTATTTTAAGTGAACTCGATGCTCTGCTGTTACTAACTTGGAAGAATATTTAAAAACATTAGGTAATTCCAAACCTTCTTGTTTAATGAAAAAAAGCAATAAACAAAATTGTATACATTGTATGATCCTAGTTGTGTTTAAACATGTTTATAAATGTGTGTATGTCTAGAAAAAATACACTGGAATGTTAACTTGGTGGTGGGATTACTGGTAATTTTGATTTCCCCTCATTAAAAAAATTTTTTTTGAGAATGAACATTACTATATTTATAATAAGAAAGGCTCAGTTGAAAAAACAAATTTCCTATACATTACCATGTATTTGCAAATAGGAAAAATAACACTTTTCTTAAAATGGTGGTTAGGGACTTCCCTGGTGGTGCAGTGGTTAAGAATCCGCCTGCCAATGCAAGGGACACGGGTTCGAGCCCTGGTCTGGGAGGATCCCACATGCCGCGGAGCAGCTAATCCCGTGTGCCACAACTGCTGAGCCTGTGCTCTAGAGCCCGCAAGACACAGCTACTGAGCCCGCGCACCACAGCTACTGAAGCCCACATGCCATAGAGCCCGTGCTCCACAACAAGAGAAGCCACTGAAATGAGAAGCCCGCGCGCCACAACGAGGAGTAGCCCTCGCTTACCACAACTAGAGAAAGCCCGCGTGCAGCAACGAAGACCCAATGCAGCCAAATAAATAAATAAAATTAAAAAAAAATACACTTTAAAATGGTGGTTAGAGGCCAGGTTTCTAGTGAATCTGTTTTGGGAACCTCTGTCCAAGCAGGACTTACATTCTACCTTCATGATATGTAATCTTGCACTGCACAGTGTTCTACGTATCTGCTCCTAGCCTGCATATTTTTCCTTTTCTAAGTTATCAAAGTTTACTAAGCCTTGTTTTTTTTTTTTGCGGTACGCGGGCCTCTCACTGTTGTGGCCTCTCCCGTTGCGGAGCACAGGCTCCAGACGCGCAGGCTCAGCGGCCATGGCTCACGGGCCCAGCCACTCCGCGGCATGTGGGATCTTCCCGGACCGGGGCACAAACCCATGTCCCCTGCATCGGCAGGCGGACTCTCACCCACTGCACCACCAGGGAAGCCCTAAGCCTTGTTTTTTATCTTTTATTTTGCTGAAATCTCTCCCTGGCATGCTCAAGCATGTTGATAATGAATGTTCACTTATGGTTGATAATTTAGAAAGTCCTAATAGCCCTTATTAAACCCTGCAGTCTGGCATGAGTTGAAGGGATGGAGAGGGTTTTGGATGAACTAGGGTGTATACAGGTGATACCTTTCTGTTAAATTTGGAGAATGTCTAGTTATAGTGGGACTTAAAAACCAAATTGAAGGAAACATACAGTAACAGTTTGTAATGTGTAATAATCAGTAAAATTTCCCAAAGCTGTATTTAAAATTATTTAGGCTTTTAATACTCAGGCCTCAGTAGATTAAATTAAATATTTGAAAATATATTTGATAACTGTACAAAATACATATTCTAAGTATTGATTTACTATTTACTAGAGAAGGAATGGGAAAAGTTTGAAATTAGAGAGAAATGTCAAAATAAGGACAGTTGGCCAGATAGGACCTTTTGGAGTGTGTGTGTGTGACAGTGACAGCACTTTTGGGGATTACGTATTCTTGTTCTCATTTTCAGCATTGCAGGTTCAGAAATCTGAACTTTTCCCAGTGATCCAGAGTACATCAGGCATTGGAGGACTAAGGTCCTCAAACTCACAGGAAGAACCAGAACTCAGACCCAAAGCATACATGTTTGTTCCTCAGGGCTCTTTCTAGAAAGTCTGATCCTGGGAAGGCACACATTATTTGGTGACAGGCAGGTCCCACAGATGGAGATGGTAGCATTGAGGAATAATCTGAACTGGGGTATTTTTCACCTGCTGGGCTTCTCTTGACCCTTAGAAGTACTCACTTCTGTTCATTAGGACATTCTTCCTGCAGGTACGCTTTTCCTGTTGAAGGAGGTTAAAGAAGACAAATTTCTTCACTTTGGTTCTTTCTTTATCTCCACCTTTTAACTCTTCTTTTTGCACTAGGCATTTGTTTAAATTCTAGTCCTGAAGACATCCCTTTGTTTCTATGATTGAAAATCAGTCTTGTTGCTTTGGTTCTGTTTTGGGAGTCCATCAAATACTCAGCAAGGTCACAGGCATCCCTTTGAGTGGGAGACTGATGGTACTGATGAGGCTTATTTATTTATTTATTTTTGCTGGTAGCTTATCTCATCCATTTTGTTTTTATTTAATTTTCAAAAGGAACCCTCACCTAAAATTTGGACACTTTACTGAGAAATCTCAGTCTACAGCATTCAGGCCGCTTTCATTAGCAGGAAGAATATAGCCCTGAGATAGGGAAATTCATTTTTCATTCCTTTTTGATAATTTTATTTATTTTTGTTTATTCTTAAATTTTTATTTTATTATTTATGTACATATATGTTAAATATTATTTTAAGTAGGCAGTGCAAGGTATACAACAAGGTATAAAACTGAGAAGGTGTAAATGGGTAAAAAGTACATATTCTTTTTTTTTTTTTTTTTTTTTTTTGCGGTACGTGGGCCTCTCACTGTTGTGGCCTCTCCCGTTGCGGAGCACAGGCTCCGGACGCGCAGGCTCAGCGGCCATGGCTCACGGGCCCAGCCGCTCCGCGGCATGTGGGATCTTCCCGGACCGGGGCACGAACCCGTGTCCCCTGCATCGGCAGGCAGACTCTCAACCACTGCGCCACCAGGGAAGCCCAAAAAGTACATATTCTTACCTTTGGCTATCAGATAGGCATTTCCTCTTATTAGTTAACCATTGTTAAAACTGTTTCTTTTGGGGCTTTCCAGACATAGTCTATATATTCTTTATAAGATATTTTGTACAAGCATATGTGTGTATATGCATATGTATGCATTTTTTACACAAATGGTAGTACCTATACTTACTGCTTTGAATTTTTTTTTTCATTTAACTGTAACTTGGATGTGATCTTCCTATCCTCCCCTCAGTTTTATTGAGGTATAATTGACATACAGCATTGTATAAGTTTAAGGTGTACAACATAATGATTTGGCTTACATACATCATGAAATTATTACAAGAGTAGGTTTAGTGAGCATCCATCATCCCATATAGATACAACATTAAAGAAATAGAAAAAAAAATTTTCCCTGTGATGAGACTCTTAGGGTTTACTCCCTTATCAACTTTCATATGTAATGTACAGCAGTGTTAATTATGTTTATCATGTTGTATGTTATATCCCTAGTATTATAACTGAAAACTTGTACCTTTTGACTACTTTCATCTAATTTCCCCTTTCCCCACCCCCTTGGATGAGATTTTTAAAATATAAATATAGAGCTTTTTTTTTTTTTTTGGCTATACCACATGGCATGCGGGATCTTAGTTCCCTGACCAGGGATTGAACCCATGCCCCTTGCAGTGGAAGCACAGATTCTTAACTGCTGGACCACCAGGGAAGTCCCTAGAGCTTCTTTTTTAAAAATGATTGCACAGTATTGCATTGTATGTGTATGATAATTTATTTAACCAGTGCAGTATTGAAAGTTATTTTGATTCCTAATACAGCAATCTATTTATGTACCATTACCTCAACATTTTAATTGTTGTAGCTTTATAATATATTTTTAGAGCTTTCCAGGTTATTCTTGTTTATTTTTCCACATTATATTTAAGTTTATAATATGTCAAGTTATAAAAAACCTATTTATAGTTTTGGAAATAAACTTAATAGAGAAATGTAGAGAAATACCTTTAGAATATTGAGTTTTTCTGCCCCCAAATATGGTATGCCTTTCCATTTAAGTCTTCTTTTAAGTCCTTATAAAGGATATTTTAAAGATTTCTTTACACAGATCTTGCACATTTCTTAAATTTATTCCTTTGTATTTTAAAAATAATTTTCTTTTTTAACTTTGGGACAATCTCAGACTTTTAGAAAAGTTGCATTAATAGTACAAAGGACTTTTATTTCCTTGAAAAATGTGCCTTTATGCCCCATCACTCCTCAATACTTGGGTGTGTGTTTCCGATAAAGACAGTTTCCTGCATAACCACAGTATATACATTAAAATCAAGAAGTTAAATAACATTGATACATTACTGTCATCTAATCTTTAGACCTTTTACATTTCACCATTTGTTACAGCAATCTTTGTAGTAAAAGTATCCAGTCCAAATGATGCATTGCATTTTCTTGTTTTCAAGTTTCTTAAGTTAGCATCATTCAGTCTCAAATTGTCCTCAGTCTTTCTTTGATTTTCATTATATTGACACCTTTGAAGATTACAAGCCAGTTATTTTAGAGAATCCCTTAATTTTTGTTTGATGTTTCCTCATGATTATATTCTTGAGGCATCTTTGGCAGGAATATCACAGAGGTGATGCTGTATTTTAATTATATCTTATCAGGTGGCACACAACTTCATTTTGTTCTGTTACTAGTAATGTTCGATTTGATTGCTTGATTAAGACAGAATCTTCTATGCTTCTCTGCTCCAAAGTTATTCTTTTGTTTCAAAAAACTGTACATATCTTGTTCCTTATCAAGCTTTCTATTTATTCATTTATTTTTGTCAGTTTGGATTTATGGTTTCCTATTTTATTCAGGGAGTTATAATTTGTTAATATTATTTATACTTAAATTGTCATAGGTTTGGCCCCTGGGAACCCTTCAAGGTAAATTCTCTGTCCTTTTGACATGTCCCATCATTCTCTGAGCACTCCCTTCCTTTCAGGCACAGTGAGAGATTCAGGCTCCTCTTGAACGTTCCCTACCTCAAATATTTAGAAGCCAAGATCTAGGTGCTTATTGATATTGGGGTGTTGCTCCCATGCCCTCTCAGTGAACAGAGCTAGGAAATATGCATATGTTCATATATACTTATCCATATACACACACCCTCAATACACATACACAAAGAATTACTACACAAATGTACTAATACTGAACAATTCTTGTATTCCTGGAATAACCTTTTGGTCATGGTTTATTATTTTAATGTGCTTTTGGATTTTGCTTCCTCTTTTTTTTTTTTTTTTTGCGTTACGCGGGCCTCTCACTGTTGTGGCCTCTCCCGTTGTGGCGCACAGGCTCCGGACGCGCAGGCTCAGGGGCCATGGCTCACCAGCCCAGCCGCTCCGCGGCACGTGGGATCTTCCCGGACCGGGGCACGAACCCGCGTCCCCTGCATCGGCAGGCAGACTCTCAACCACTGCGCCACCAGGGAAGCCCTTGCTTCCTCTTTGTTTTTATGAGTGAGCTTATTTTTATTTTTGGCTGCATTGGCTCTTCGTTGCTGTGTGCAGGCTTTCTCTAGTTGCAGCGAGTGGGGGCTACCCTTTATTGTGGTGCGTGGGCTTCTCATTGCGGTGGCTTCTCTTGTTGCAGAGCACAGGCTCTAGGTGCGTGGGCTTCAGTAGTTGTGGCACGCGGGCTCAGTAGTTGTGGCTCACAGGCTCTAGAGCGCAGGCTCCGTAGTTGTGGCACACGGGCTTAGTTGCTCCGTGGCATGTGGGATCTTCCCAGACCAGGGCTCAAACTCCTGTCCCCTGCATTGGCAGGCAGATTCTTAACTACTTTGCCACCAGGGAAGTCCCACTTGCTCATTTTTAAAAGAATTCTCATCAGTACTCTTAAATAAAATTGTTTTGCAGTTTTCTTGGGCCAATTGTCAAGTTTTGTTACCCATTTTAGCCTTGCTTCTTAAGGATTTTAAAGCTTATTATTATTTTTTCTTGTGCTTAGGAGCAGCTTAAGTAACATTGGATTATGTTTCTTAATTGAGGATAATTCTGTGCAACCATCTGGGCTTGGTGCTGCAGATTTATTCTTAATTTAATGGTCTTTGGTTTGTTTGTTTTTGTGGTAGCAGGAGAGTTGAGCAAAGAGGTCAGTTATATTTAGGGTTTGGGTCTGGAGCATACTAAATGTGCAATCATTGTACCTACTTGCTGTTAGATTTTAGGACAGGGATTTCCATTTCTGAGCCTTAGTCTCATAATTTCACAGAAAACTTTTAAGAATGGAAATGAAATATTATATGTAAAAAGCACAGTAAAGAACCAAACAAATGCAAGTCTTTTTCTTTTCTTTTCTTTAGAAGGTTCATTTTAATAAGATAGTGGTATTTAAAGAGGTGTCAGTCAGCATAGTTCTCAGTATCACACTGTTGAGGGAGTTTATGCAGAGGGACTGGGCCTCCCTCCATAAGACCAGGAAAATGGAGACATTTGTTTTGCTATTAACAACAAAGACAAATTATGAGTCAAACAAACCAAATTCAGCCCAGGTAGAGTTCATTTCTGTGAACACTAATGAAGGTTTGGCCTTATATTTTAATATATTAAACCATATTTTATAATCAGTGAGAAGCATTGGGTAACAGGTTATGATTTTTCCTTTGAGCTTGTATCATGATTGTATTTGTGTTTATTATAATTTAGTTTAGTATTTGTGAATCTGAGGAAAATTAAACTTATCTAGTAGACATTGAAAATATTTTTAGATGCGTTCACATGTCAAGTATAGCTGATACTACATATGGCTCATGCGATTGTGGATTGTTAGGAATATAATTTCCAAGTTTGCATATGAAATTGCACTTAAATATGTTCTCAAAGTGGTTCAAAATTTGGCTGTCGTTTTAATATTTTAAACTAAGAACCTAAGAGTAATTTACATGGCCTCCGGTGAGTTTTTCTCATAGGTCTAAATGGTTTCGGTAATCTCAGATGTAAAAGTTACGCGGGCTTCACTGTAGGGTTGGCGGCGACGCGTGTTTCACCCTGGGTGTCTACGCGGCTCAGGGATCCAGCTGGTGTGTGGGCGGCGCAGTGCTGCTTGACCAGCCCGCCTGTAGAGGGCGCCGCGGGCCGGTGGTAGCCAAGAAGCCGCAGCAGGTGCTGTGGGTCCACGGCAGCTCTCGCCCTTCCGCTGAAGTGGCTCCTCCTCCCAAAGCTCCCCGAGCGATACAGTCCAAGCCCAGCAAGCTTTTAGTCAGAACTCACAATCATGTGAAGTACAAGTTTTGGAAACTGTTGAAATAGCCTTCTTTGTTGTGTGTGTCCTTGTCACACTGCTGCATAATAATAGAAAGTGCATCAAGTTTCTAAATTCTTCTTGGTCATAGGAGAACAATCCTTTTTTTCTGTTCAAGCAGAAATATTAGTTGGCATTCATTGCATAATTTTCGGGGTCTGTCCGGACCTACATTTTAATGTAATTTTCCTAAAAATTGAAATTAACAGAGAGTTAAGGTTTTTTTCCTTAATTCACATTTATTGAAAATTGATCAGAATTTCCCTTTTTAGCCCTTTTCATGACAGACACAAATCTCTCATAATCAGATAGAAGGTTAAGTTTCCATGTTTTAAAAATGGTTTTTAGGGCTTCCCTGGTGGCGCAGTGGTTGAGAGTCCGCCTGCCGATGCAGGAGGCACGGGTTCATACCCTGGTCCGGGAAGATCCCACATGCCACGGAGCGGCTGGGCCCGTGAGCCATGGCCGCTGAGCCTGCGCGTCCGGAGCCTGTGCTCCGCAACGGGAGGGGCCACAACAGTGAGAGGCCCACGTACAGCAAAAAAAAAAAAAAAAAAAAGGTTTTTATTCTTATAACGTTTAAAACATTTTTTTCCAAGTTTAAATGTTCTATTGATATACAGATTAGAGATTACTTTTGGCTTCAAGTTAAAAATAGTAGGTTTGAAAGTAGAGTCCAACAGTAAAGAAAACATTGGTCATTTTAAATTAGTATTTTCTAAATTCTTAAAAAGAAGATTTAATGCCACAGTGATGCTTTCTCTGTCTTGTGATCACTGTTTATCAGGTACTTTTCCACTGAAAATTTAATGTTTTACTTTCGTCCAAAAGAGAATTTAACAGTATATCTACATTTATATTTACTGATTTTTTTTCTTTTCTTTGTCTTCTCTGTACCTTTGACAAATTTAATCATAAGGTCTGTCATAACACTTTCCTGCATTGCAATGTAAGAAATCACTTGCTTTTATGAAACACTGCAAACTATTTCTTAGATAAAGAGATTTCTTATTTTTATGATACATTTATGTGACAAGATTTCTTACCAGATTAGAGGGTATTAGTAGGATGCATAGTTCTCATAGCTAGAAAAGAATTTTATTCTAGTGTGCAAATGATTTTCTTTTTTTTTTTAATATTTCTCTGGGCTGTGCTGTGTCTTAGCTGCGTCTTAGTTGCAGCACACAGAATCTTTAGTTGCAGCATGCGGACTCTTAGTTGTGGCATGCATGCGGGATCTAGTTCCCTGAACAGGGGTCAAACCCGGGTCCCCTGCATTGCCCACTGGACCACCAGGGAAGTCTCTCCCGTGTCCCCGGCATTGGCAGGTGGATTCTTAACCACTGCGCCACCAGGGAAGTCCCTATCCAACTTCTTTTTTTTTTTTGCTGTATGCGGGCCTCTCACTGTTGTGGCCTCTCCCGTTGCAGAGCACAGGCTCCGGACGCGCAGGCTCAGCGGCCATGGCTCACAGGCCCAGCCGCTCCACGGCATGTGGGATCTTCCTGGACCAGGGCACGAACCCCTGTCCCCTAGCATTGGCAGGCGGACTCTCAACCACTGTGCCCCCAGGGAAGCCCCAGATTACCTTTTGATGCTAAAATTATTGTTGATATTATAGTTGATGATTTTAAGTTCTTCCACCAAAGGAGCCACACTTGATTGTTCATTTAATCTATACATTTATAGGTATTTATAGTTGTGTTATTGTTTGTGTAACACAGTAAGCTAAGGGAAGGAGAACTAAGCAAATTAATTCCTTTTTAAGGGCTTGAATACAAATACATAACCCAGCCCTAGGCTTTTTCAATTAAAATAATGCCACAGTATATAATTAAAAAAACAGTTTCAAGCCCTATGTTGGGGTGTTCATTGGGCTTGCAGGTCTATCTGTCTTGCTTTGGTACCTTTAATATAAAAAAATATGGAGTCACCAAAAATAAAAACTAGGAGTGATTATTTGCTTATTACTGGTAGATTTTTTATATTAAAGAATAGTTTCAGCATAGAAGTAAAAAAAATTTCTTGGTATTAATTTAAAGTATGTTTAAAATTTCCAGGTATTTTCAGGAATTCATTACTTATATTGATTGTTTCATCATTTAAAAAAGATTTTATGTAATACTTGAGGCATGTGAAAGACATGGTGTACAGTACTATGAATTCACCCAGATATAAAACTTTGTTAGAGACTGTCATACACAGTGAAGTAAGTCAGAAAGAGAAAAACAAATACCGTATGCTAACACATATATATGGAATCTAAAAAAAAAAAAATGATCATGAAGAAACCTAGGGGCAAGATGGGAATAAAGATGCAGACCTACTAGAGAATGGAGTTGAGGATACGGGGAGGGGGAAGGGTAAGCTGGGACAAAGTGAGAGAGTGGCATGGGCATATATACACTACCAAACGTAAAATAGCTAGCTAGTGGGAAGCAGCCACATAGCACAGGGAGATCAGCTCGGTGCTTTGTGACCACCTAGAGGGGTTGGATAGGGAGGGTGTGAGGGAGGGAGATGCAAGAGGGAAGAGATATGGGGACATATGTATAACTGATTCACTTTGTTATAAAGCAGAAACTAACACACCATTGTAAAGCAATTATACTCCAGTAAAGATGTTAAAAAAAAAACAAAAAAAACCTTTGTGATTCTCTTCTATCCCAACTACCTTTGCTTAGCAGCCTTGTCCTGATTTTCTTTTATTGCTTTTTGTTTTTGTTTTTGGTTTTTTTGGCTGAGCCATGTGGCTTATAGGATTTTAGTTCCCTGGCCAGGGATCAAACCCAGGCCCTTGACAGTGAGAACACAGAGTCCTAACCACTGGACTGCCAGAGAATTCCCAACCTTGTCCTTATTTTTATGTTCAGTATTCCTTTGCTTAAAAAAAAAAAGATGTATCTTGTATGCATTTATCCTTAAAAAACAAATTAAACTTTATTTTCTGGGTTTGTAAATGGACACGTACTTTGACTAGTCCAAGACTTAACTTTCTGAGGTTCATCGTATTGTTGGGAGTAGCTTTGGTTTGTTAACTTTCACTGCTGTATAATATTCTATTGGGTGAATATACTCTGATTTATTTATTGATTCTTCTGTAGATAGACATTGGAGTTGCTTTCTGAATGTCAGTAGAGCAGGGTTGTATGTATGTATGTATGTATTTACCTGGCTGGCTGGCTGGCTGTGCTGGGTCTTTACTGCGGCACGTGAGATCTTCGTTTTGGCATGCGGGATCTTTTAGTTGTGCCATGCAACTCTTAGTTGTGGCATGTGGGATCTAGTTCCCTGACCAGGGGTCAGACCTGGGCCCCCTGCATTGGGAGTGTGGAGTCTTAGCCAGTGGGCCACCAGGGAAGTCCCTAGAACAAGGTTTTTAACTTCTGCACTATTGACATTTAGGGCTGAATAATTTTTTTGTTGTTGGTGCTTTTCCTATGCATTGTAGGGCTGTTAAGCAGCATCCCTGGCCTCTCCCTCACTAGGTGTCACTAGCAGTCCTCCAGTTGTGACAAACAAAGAGGACTGCAATGGTTCCACACAATGCCAGTTTTCCAAACAGGATAAAAATCCCTCCCCTCCCCTTCTGTTAGAACCATTGTTGCCTTTGACCAATGTACAGTTTAAAATTATCTTAAAAGTTTCATACATATGGGGATTTAAAATTTATCTTTTAACTTATAATTTTACAATTCCTCTGTTATAGTAAATATATATCCCACATAAATACAAGCTCTTATTATTGGGTTCCTCAATAATTTTTAAAAGTATAAAGGAGACCTGAGATCAAAAAGTTTGAGAACACCGCTCTGCGCTTCCAATTCCTCACTTACAGAATAAGGTCAATAATACTACTTATCTTGTAGGGCTGGGCTCTTGGGAGGATTAAATGAGTTAATTTTCCTATATTAGCACTGTTATTATGGGCTCCCTGTCCCCCATAGAAGGATAGCTCGCCCCTTTTTGATCCCATTTACTTAAGACCCACTTCAAACTCACCTCTTCTTTATGCCTTCCCCCACAGTGGCCATCTGTGGTCTTGCCTTTTCCCCAGGGACTCCTGTAGCATTTATGTTTGTACCTTGAGTTTGACTCTGAAGTACATACTGCATGTATTTGTTAGTTTTGCTAGGATTCCTCATTCTTCTGGATTTTTGCTATCTGACAAAGGGGAAGGAATTTCTGGTCAGTTGGCCAATCTTTTTTTTGTTTGTTTTTAGCAGTACGCGGGCCTCTCACTGCTGTGGCCTCTCCCATTACGGAGCACAGGCTCTGGACGTGCAGGCTCAGCGGCCATGGCTCACGGGCCCAGCCGCTCCGCGGCACGTGGGATCTTCCCGGACTGGGGCACGAACCCGTGCCCCCTGCATCAGCAGGCGGACTCTCAACAACTGCGCCACCAGGGAAGCCCTGTTGGCCAATCTTTATTACTGTTGTTTTCCATGTGATTTTGGTTGAGTTAGGCAGTTATCCTGGGAGGAATTCTTTTTACTTTTGGCTTCTGCATCTAGAGCCAGATGGAAGCACATTTCAAGCACCTGAGCCTCCCTTTCCACCTACTTGCCCATTTAGTTATCCACAACAAAATTTGAAAATATCTTTTCAAAGCTGTGTGACCTTGAATGAGTTTGTTAACCTCTTGATGTTAAGTTCTTGAATGTTAGCTGCCTCTGCTGTTAGTAATGCAGAGTCTTCTGCTTCTGCTTGGTCACATATTTGGGGATTGATGGGAGGAATCTTAGGATGACTTTGTGGTCTGCCTCCATTAACTTTTCTATAGTGGGCATGCCTCTTTCAATAGTCAGTGCTTGTGTTCAGCATTTGTGAGATTGCTCTCATATCTTCACCTATCTAAGATAAAGTTTTTTCTTTCCTCCTTATTGCCTCCAGGTCCTTGAAGTTAAATAATTTTAGCAGGCAAATTCTTTGATTAATCTTATTTAGCTATAGAAAGAGAGGGTTGTCATTTGAATGAATGAATGATTTAGGAGGAATAATTAGAAAGGTCTGAAAATCTGTGTGCTTCAGAGGAAAATAATGGGATTACTTATCTTAAATGTCAAGCTGAAGAATTGGAAATTAAAATGGTTTACCATTGTCATTTCAGATTCCACTTGAATGGCTTCCAATTGGAAGCCATTTTTACTAAGAGAATGGTTTGTTGAGAATGTTACCTTTGGAAGTTTCATCTATCTAGGTAGAGGTTGGGGGTCTGTAGAGTTAAAAACTCGGAAACCAGGAAGGTAAATAAGAACTTCAACTTGAGTAAGTTACTTCATTTTTATTAATGTAAATAAGCAATTCCTTCCATCCCTCCACCCTCTCTTCTTTTCCCTCTCTCACATGTAATGCTGGGCTCATGAAGGATCTTAGAGATCATTTAGTTTATTGGTTCCCCGATTTGAAAAAATAAGCTGGACTGACATAGGCTTGTCAACTTTTAATTTTCTAAAGTAAAAATTATAAAAGAAAACTTACTATAACTTACTGTTCAAAAAAGCACCAACAAAGCAGAAAGAGCATTCTTCAAGAAGAAAAAGTGTAACTTTATGAAAAATCAGAACACTTTCATTCCTGTTTTTTAGTGAACTGACAGAACCACTGCCCACTAGTGTTTAGGAACACTGAACTTGTTTAATTTCCTAAGTTTAAAGGTTACCAAGACTAAACATTAACAAAGATGAAGTGCTTATACCTCTGGGTATAGATGGAACCACAGCTCAGACCACTTCTGTGGCCATGATCTAGTCCAGTTGTTCTTAATTATTTTGGGGGTCATATGTGATACATTTTTGAGAGTGATGGGAGCTATAGATCCTCATCTTGGAAAAAAAAATTGGACAAGAACAGTGTTAGGACTGAAAAGAATACCAAACTATAGGTGAGACCATGAAAAACTTATGCTAATACATTCGAATGGACAGTTTTCCAGAAAAATATAAATGCTGAAATGTATTCAAGTTGTAGAAATATACCATCTGAGAGTTTTTATTCTGTAGTTATATGTCTTACCACAAAGAATACCAGGTTCAGGGCCTCCCTGGTGGCGCAGTGGTTGAGGGTCCGCCTGCCGATGCAGGGGATACGGGTTCGTGCCCCGGTCCGGGAGGATCCCATATGCCGCGGAGCGGCTGGGCCCGTGAGCCATGGCCGCTGAGCCTGCGCATCCGGAGCCTGTACTCTGCAACGGGAGAGGCCACAACAGTGAGAGGCCCGCATACCGCAAAAAAAAAAAAAAAAAAAAGAATACCAGGTTCAGATGGTTTTGCAAGCTAGTTCTACAAAGTATTCAAATTATACCTAATTTCAACCCTCACAAACTCAAAATTTCCCCTCTTTTCAGGAACACTTCCCAACTCATTTTTTCAGGCTAGTAAGTCTTTTTTTTTTTGGCTACGTTGGGTCTTGCTTGCTGCACGCAGGCTTTCTCTAGTTGCGGCGAGCGGGGGCTGCTCTTCATTGCGGTGTGCAGGCTTCTCATTGTGGTGGCTTCCAGGCATGGAGCACAGGCTCTAGGTGCGCGGGCTTCAGTAGTTGCAGCACGTGGGCTCAGTAGTTGTGGCGCACGGGCTTAGTTGCTCCGAGGCCTGTGGGATCTTCCCGGACCAGGGATCGAACCTGTGTCCCCTGCATTGGCAGGCAGATTCTTAACCACTGTGCCACCAGGGAAGTCCCAGGTTAGTAAGTCTTAATACCAGCACCAGACAAGGACAATATGAATAAGGAAAATTACTAGCCTCACTTATGAAGATAGGATATGAAACCTTAAATGAAATATTAATACAAATAATTCCACAGTGTGCAACTCTGACAATACATTATCATCAGATTGGGTGCATTCCAGAAATATAGGTTGGTTCAACATTAAAATCATATTTAATCTCAATAGTAAAGGAGAAAACCCATCATAATAGATATAGAAAAAGCATTTGATAAAATTATTTTAAAAGCAAACCAACACCCCCCCCCCAATAAAACAAAAAACCTAGAGAAAGGGATAGAACAGAACTTTTCTAACCTTTTAAAGGGAACCTATACATAGTAAACATTATTCTGAAGAGTAAAGATTAAAAACATTCCCTTTATAATAAGACATTCTACTGTCACTCCTCTTTAGCACTAGGGTGCCCTAGCCAGGTCAGTAAGATGAGAAAGAGAAATAAAATGAATAAGTATTGTCAAGGAAACAACAAAAAAATGACTATTCTCAGATGATTTTCACATGATCAATATAGAATCATTAAATAATCTATAGACAAATTTTTGGAAATGAGATTATTAGCAAGGTAGCTGGATATGAGATCATTTAAAAGTTAATGACATTTTTATGGGGCTTCCCTTGTGGCGCAGTGGTTAAGAATCCGCCTGCCAATGCAGGGGACATGGGTTCGATCGCTGGTCCGGGAAGATCCCACATACTGTGGAGCAGCTAAGCCCGAGCAACAACTACTGAGCCTGCGCTCTTGAGCCCACGAGCCACAACTACTGAAGCCCGTGTGCCTAGAGCCCATGCTCCACAACTAGAGAAGCCACCGCAATGAGAAGCCCGTGCGCAGCAATGAAGACCCAACGCAGACAAAAAAAAAAAAAAAAAGTTAATGACATTTTAATATACCAGCAACAAAAGAAAAAAATACACTGAAATAAGAAATGTTGTATTTAAAACAATTAAATGTTCTGTTTAAATGTTTAAGTGTTTAAATGTAAAAGTGACTGTATTCTTTAAAAATGACAATGTCATTGAAGACAGAAATAGATTCTGGAAATATAACGGTTTTAAGAATACGAAAGAGAAATGACAGCTATATGCAATATCTAATCCTAGACTGAATTCCCTACTGGAGGGAAAAAAAATGCTATAAGGGATATTATTGGGTCACTTGACAAAATTGGAACACAGAAATTAGATATCAGTATTGTATCTATGTTAAACTTATTGTAGTTGAAAACTCTTGGGTCTGTGTGTAAGAAGACCTCTATTCTTAGGAAACACACACTAAAGTTTTTAGGGTGAAGGGCCACGATATATGCAACTTACTCTCAAATGGCTCAGAAAGGGCTTCCCTGGTGGCGCAGTGGTTGAGAGTCCGCCTGCCAATGCAGGGGACATGGGTTCATGCCCCGGTCCGGGAAGATCCCACATGCCGCGGAGCATCTGGGCCCGTGAGGCATGGCCGCTGAGCCTGCGCGTCTGGAGCCTGTGCTCCGCAACGGGAGAGGCCACAACGGTGAGAGGCCCGCGTACCGCAAAAAAAAAAAAAAAAAAAAAAAATGGCTCAGAAAAATTACATGTATGTGTGAGTATGTGGAGAGAAAGAGAACACAAATTGATAAAGCAAATAGGGTAAAATACTAATTTGATGAATCTGGGTTAAGTGTAAGAGGGCTTTTTTTGTTTTTTATTTTTCTGTTCCTGAAGTTTTTCTGTAAATTTCAAATTATTTCTAAAGCAAAAGTTAAAGAAATACTATTTACAATAGTATCAAGTATAAGAGCAAACCCACAGAGCTTTGTGTTTTTCTTTAAGTCAAGTTAAGTTCCCTTATTGATTTGATTTTCCCCTAAATCAGGGATGGAGGGCTTGGCACTATGGAACAGACAAGGGAAACAGCTCTGTTTAGCCATAAGGAAATATTTTGACAAATGTTGACATTGCATTATTTTTATGCCCGTATTATAAAGGCATAGAGTAGTTTTTCCAAAAGTTCGTGAGTAGTTTTTATTTTAAAGATGTAAATCAGAAAGATACATCTATTATTTTATTTCTACTTAAAATATAAATATACATTCATTTGCTTATGTTTTGTTGTAGGATAAAGCCTTTTCTTTGAGTAAAGGTTAGAATCCTGCATTTCCTCTTTTGCATAAGCAATACACTCCCAATATAGCATGTACCACTCAGTTTCTGTTTTTTTTTTTTTTTTTTTGCTGTACGCGGGACTCTCACTGTTGTGGTCTCTCCCATTGTGGGGCACAGGCTCCGGACGCACAGGCCCAGCGGCCATGGCCCACGGGCCCAACCAGTCTGTGGCATGTGGGATCTTCCCAGACTGGGGCACGAACCCGTGTCCCCTGCATTGTCAGGCGGACTCTCAACCACTGCGCCACTAGGGAAGCCCCAGTTTCTGTTTTTTTTTAAGTGAGATTTTAGACACTTGAAATAATATGAGCCAGAATCCTTCTAGATTTTACAAATCCCTTTACCCCCTAACCTTTTACTACTGCAGTTCCCACACTTCATTTGGCATCCCCCCCTTTTTTTTTAAGTCATCTTACCTATACTGGATTTTTCCAAAATATTTAACTTAAATTTTGTAGAAACAATAACATTTTTGTATTCACACTTCATCTACTTAAATAATATTTAATCACATCACATAATGGCACAGTTTGCATAAACTGGATTGGAAATAAGCACTGTTGATTGCTAAGCATGCATTTCAGCTGATACTTAGACACAATAGGTATAGCCTACTAGCCTCGCCTATGTTGTGTGCAGCAGTGACATTTTTCACAGACATTGCATTAGTATTTGGTGAATTGGTTAAGCAAAAGGCTATTGAGAGCTTCTACTATGCTAGAACAGTAAGAGAAAGTAGCTGTAGTGGTTGGCTAGTTTGTTAAATGGTTCAGTTAATAATTTTACTCAATTACTACAAAATGAATTTTGAGTAATTTGTCTTAATTTCATTAAGATACACAAGGAACTGATTATTTGTATACCAGGTTTCTTTTCTACTCACCGTTATTAGTTTATATTTGATAATTTTATCAGTCATGATTCGATTACAGACAGTGGACACGTCCCTGGTTAACTTAACCAGAAAGAGATTTGGTATTGTAGTAGTTGAAGGTTGGAGAACAGGTTCTTGGTTGGGACCCCAGGGACCTATCTCCTGGGATATCTCCCAAAACACCATTGCTGGTGGGCCTGCCTTGGGAACTGCCATTTCTGCCACAAATAGAAAACAAGAATCAGGGTATGGGATCATAGCACCTTGGCTGAGATCTGGGGAGCAGGAAGTTGCTGCTGCATTTGTTTGTTCCATGGACTAACTATCTAAGTTGTGGTCCAGGGCTCAGGAATCATGCCAGAACTGTTAAAGATCCAGACTACCTATGCTAGATCTGTTCTAACAAAAAGGATGCCTTGTGGGTTTCCACCTCTTTCCCCACTCTGCCCAGTTCTGAATTCAACTGTCTTCCTATTGGAAGAATTTAAATCATATCTGGAGTGCCTGTTGCAATGTAGATTTCAAGTCTCCAGACCCTGCAGTCTCTTTTTTTTATATAAATTTATTTATTTTATTTATTTATTTTTGGCTGTGTTGGGGCTTTGTTGCTGCTCACGGGCTTTCTCTAATTGCAGCGAGCAGGGGCTACTCTTTGTTGTGGTGCACGGGCTTCTCATTGTGGTGGCTTCTCTTGTTGCGGAGCACAGGCTCTAGGCACGCGGGCTTCAGTAGTTGCAGCACACAGGCTCAGTAGTTGTGGCTCGTGGGCTCTAGAGCGCAGACTCAGTAGTTGTGGCACACGGGCTTAGTTGCTCCACGGCATGTGGGATCTTCCCAGACCAGGGCTCGAACCCGTGTCCTCTGCATTGGCAGCCGGATTCTCAACCACTACACCACCAGGGAAGACCCAGACCCTGCAGTGTCTTGAAGATGCAGACTCTTTAGGCATTTACCTTATGACTTACATTATGCCTGGGTGACTCAGGCTTGGTTTCTTCCCTTTCTTTTTTCCCCTCTCAAATGAATCTCTCTCTCTCTTTCTCCCCACCCACCTCCCCTTCTCTCTGCTCATCTCCTTTCTGTTAATGCCCAAGGAAGACAGTGGCTGCCACAGCCCCTCATGGCTTCCTCTGTTCCCCACTTGTGAGTTCCTGGGGGAGTGATTGAGCTAGCTCAGGTCAGTTTTGGTCTGCAGGATTGGCTGCCTGGCTCACTGCTGTAGGTGGGAGAAATTCTTGAGGGGAAAGGAGGAGAATGGCTTCCATGGGCTGGGGGTGGGTAGGTAGAGGCTTTTTCTGAATGACCTAATTAAAAGGGCTTAGGTACAGTCAGTTCTCATTATTTGTGGTAGTTATGTTCTATAAAGTCACTGTGAATACTGAATTAGTGAATTCTGAACCATTGCTCCTAGGGGAAATATAGGTTAAATTTCTATGCATCTTTGATCACAATGCTTGTCAACGCTTGTCAAGGTGATATATTGATCTTGTGTTATGTGTGCTTCTGTTTAAAGACACCTTATTTAATATGCAATTATTCATTCATTAACAGTGAACTAGGGCTTCCCTGGTGGCACAGTGGTTAAGAATCCACCTGCCAATGCAGGGGACATAGGTTCAAACCCTGGTCCAAGAAGATCCCACATGCAACTAAGCAACTAAGCCCATGCATCACAACTACTGAGTCTGCACTCTAGAGCCCGGGAGCCACAACTACTGAGCCCACGTGCCACAACTACTGAAGCCCACATGCCTAGAGCCTGTGTTCCGCAACAAGAGAAGCCACTGCAATGAGAAACCGCGCACCAAAATGAAGACCCGACACAGCCAAAAATAAATAAATAAAATAAATAAATTTATAAAAAGAAACAGTGAACTCATGCCAACAATGTAACTGATAACTGAATGAAGCTATGTAACATGTATTTTCATCATAAAGCACATCATAGCTCTCTTGCATTTAGGAACTTGTGCTTGGGGGCTCGTTTAAGCAGCTAAATCACCAAAAAGAAGCACAAAAAATGTAAAAAACACTGACAATAAATAGACTGCAAAAAGGATACTTGTTTACAGTATGAGGGCTGAAACAAGAAGGCACATCATTGCCTTGTTTGACCTCAGCTGGATGAACATACATGTAGGGTGATTCACATATTTCACCACTCCATGCGTGTTTGTGAATAACTGTACAAGTGCCGCAATCATTGATTTTGGGGTTATAAATTTTAGCAGATAGGTGAATTTGCAAATGCAGAATCCAGGAAGAATGACGATTGACTGCGGATATGGAGTGAGAGTGAGGAGAGCATTAAAAAGATGACATTGGTAGTTGGTGAGGAGTGTTGTCGGGAAAGGCTTCATAAAGCAGTTTATACTTGAGATAAACTTTGAAAGATAGGTTTTTGCCAGATTAAACTAACTTTTAAGGGTAAAGAAGGTATGTAGGCAACCCCAAAATGAAGTGAAAATGGTTATAAATGTCCAAAAATGATCAATATCACTAGTAATCAAAGAAATGAAACTTTGCACCAGACTTTTTTGCCTGTCATATTGGCAAAGATTTGGGTGGTGGGCTTAACATTAAATCTTAAGATACTTTGACGTTTTAAATTTTGTCATGATCATGTATTAACTTTATAGATTGAAAAGGTCTAAATATAAGCTATCTAGGTCTTTAGTAAATGTACCTGATTTGGAGGTAGAACTGGTGTTGTGTAATCAAGGAAGTAGTGACGTTAGGAAGAGGCAAAGTTTACTTCTCAGATGTGTTAGCAAGCTAGATCAAGGGTGAGGGTTTCATTCTGATTGTTATGTATTTGCTGCGTATCTTAACAGTCTCATTGCTTGTTTTTCTTTTTTTAAAAATTTATTTATTATTTATTTTTTGGCTGCGTTGGGTCTTAGTTGCTGTGCGTGGGCTTTCTCTAGTGGCGAGCGGCGGCTACTCTTTGCTGTGGTGTGTGGGCTTCTCATTGTGGTGGCTTCTCTTATTGCGGAGCACGGGCTCTAGGCACGCGGGCTTGAGTAGTTGTGGCTCGCAGGCTCTAGAGCTCAGGCTCAGTAGTTGTGGCACATGAAATTAGTTGCTCCGCGGCATGTGGGATCGTCCCTGACCTGGGCTTGAACCCGTGTCCCCTGCATTGGCAGGCGGATTCTTCACCACTGGGCCACCAGGGAAGCCCCTGCTTCAGTTTCTTATCAGAGCTGTTGTTCTGTTTTTTAGACCAAAATCTTGACTCCTCTGTTTCTCATTTCTATCACAATCTGCAATCTGACCACTTCTCACTGCTCACCCTGGGTCCAAGTCACCATTTTAGTTTGCCTGGATCTGTGTAAATTGCCTCCATGCTTCTAACCTTGTCCTTTTTTGATATAACAGCCAGAAGGATGAGTCAGCTCACTTCTCTGCTTAACACCCTCCAGAACAGTTACCTTAGAAAGCAGTGTCATCCCGTTGGTGGGAAACACATGTTAGAACATGATGTACAAGAGGGGGAAGAAGCTCAAGATTACTTTTATCTCATTTAAAGTAAAAGCCAAACCCCTTTTCTCCCCTCTCACCCCACGCCCCATGTCCTCTCTTACCATTCTCTCCCTTGCTTACCACACTCACTTCTTGCTGTTCTTTGAAGAGCCCAAGAGGCTCCTTACTGTTGCCTCAGCCTCAGATGCTCTTCTTCCAGATATCTCACGGTTTATTTCCTCCTTCAGGCCTCTGAAAGGCTTCCCTTGCCCACCCCGTGTGAAGCAGCTACCCCTCCTCTTGCACTCTGTGCCCCTACCCTGGCTTACTTCTTCATAGCGCTTATTATTTATTGTCTGTTTCACTCCACTGCTGTTAGGGTTTTGTTTCATTCCTTTCTGAATGTCCACCCACCGGTCAGGCACTCAGTACTTAGTTGTTGAATGACCAGCTGAACTTCCAAATTTTCTTTAGTGGCTTCTCAAGCCCTTTGCCTAGAGAAAGAGGCAGGCCGCCCTTGTTCTTCAGCCATGGGAAAGTAAGGCTGCCTTCCATGTACCAGATGTTTCTAAGAGGTGCTCTGGGGACTTCTTCCCCTTTCTCACTGCTCAGATTTTTACATTCTATTACTCTGGTAATATTACTGGTCAAATAAATCTGTTTTCTAAGTAACTTTTCCATGTTTGGGGCCAATGCTTTCCTTTTTCCTGCATTTGGTATCATTTAATATAAATACTTCAATGACATTTTGGCATTTATTCCTTCATTCAGTTAGAAAATAGTTATTGCAGCAGATATTATGAGCCAGGCTGGGTACCAGATGGGATGCCAGGGCTTAAAGAGATGGAGGTCCTGCCTTTCCCTTGAGTAGCTTGGACTTCAGTGTTTGGTTGCAGGTACCATTGGGACAGGCAGCTGATGTAAGAGAAATGCAGAGAGGGAGGTCGAGAAACACAGGGTGGCTCACCTAGGCCTGCCGCAGAGGGTTGGGAATCTCCACAGTGGACAGGAGTTTGAAAGGTGAGGAAACAGGTAAAGGCTGCTCCAACAGGAGAGAATAATTTGGGCAAAGGCATAGAGAGCTGTACTTGTTTAGAGAGGCAAAAAAAATCAATGAGTATTATTGGAGCATACAGTGTAATGCAGGCTGTGGTGGTGGACAAGGCCATGATAGTTCTTGCAAGGGCCTGATCTGGACGCTTCTAGAGGGTTATGTGTATCCTGTGTAGAGGTGAGACTTTTATCCTGCAGCCCATGGATTTGGGCATGTGCATCTGAAGGGAAGTGGCTGGTGAGGTGCAACTTTTTTAAAATAAATTTATTTACTTATTTATTTATTTTTGGCTGTGTTGGGTCTTCATCTCTGTGCAAGGGCTTTCTCTAGTTGCGGCAAGCAGGGGCCACTCTTCATCGCGGTGCGCGGGCCTCTCACTGTCGCGGCCTCTCTTGTTGGCGGAGCATGGGCTGCAGATGCGTAGGCTCAGTAGTTGTGGCTCACGGGCCCAGTTGCTCCGCGGCATGTGGGATCCTCCCAGAACAGGGCTCGAACCGTGTCCCCTGCATTGGCAGGCGGAGTCTCAACCACTGCGCCACCAGGGAAGCCCTAGGTGCAACGTTTTTAATTTGCATGCCCCCTTTCTGAGGCAGGGAGAATACAGAATATTTTCTGTTGTGTATTAATATATCTCCACACAGAGTATTTTCAAATTTATAAATTCCTGAAGGGTGGTAGGGTTTAACTTTGATGTACCTCATTTTCCTTGCATGCACTTTGTTTTTTGTTTTTGGCCGCGCTGCATGGCTTGTGAGATCTTAGTTCCCCAACCAGGGATCAAACCTGGGGCCCCAGAGTGAAAGCACCTAATCCTAACCACTTGACCACCAGGGAATTCCCTCCCCACATGCACTTTGTGAGATAGACGCTCATTGAAACCTTCAGTAAATGATGATCACATCATCTGTAGTCCTGATCTGTTTTAACTTCTTATTATCCCCTTGCATGTTTTCCCCTTTATCTACCCCATCCCTTCCCAACTTCTCTTTTTGTCAAGCAGATTACATTTATTATAAAAAGATGAGAAAAGGAAAGCTTTGTTCTGAGAGGATTTGCTGTCTGAGCTGTCGGATGCCAGGCAGTGTTGCTGCATCTGGAAGTGGGGTGGGGCCGGACTCCTTGCTGAGGCATGCCTGCCCATGCTCCCTGTCACCTTGGCATTCCCTATGCCTGGCACACAGTAGGTGTTCAGTAGATGTTTGTGGAAGGAATCATGCTGTTCATAGACAGCAGGATTAAGTTTGTAACACTATTACTGCCTACTTTTCTACTTTGATCTCCTGTATAATCTTTTCTTTCTAAGCTCCAGACAAACTAACCTCCCCTCTCCATCCCTGCAAACTTCCAAGTATTTTCACCACGTAAAGTGTTCTTTCTTTCATCTGGCAAACTTCTGCATCTTCTCATAAGGCTTAACTCTGCCTCTTTCTGGGGAAGTCATTTCTGAGTAACTCAGGTGGAGTCAGGAACTTCTTCCTGTGTATAGTTTTGTATTGAAGTTTGTTCGGCCTCTAAACAGTGAGCTTAGAAGACAACCTTACCCCTTTCTGTGTCTCCAGTACTTTAGCCTGGTGTCCGGTGGTTTTGTGGACAGGATAGTTTGTAAGTTGTTATAGGAAAGCATGTCATGACGAGTAGAAGTGCACCTGAGTAAGCCCTGTGCTGAGGATGTGGAATATTGTCCATTAACCTCTCAGCCGGCACCAGGCCTTTACATAGGTGCATGGATGAGAGTCTGTTTCAGAGCTGGTGCATAGGAACAACACCTTCTGTAACCTTGCAAAGTTAGAAAATTTATTCTTTTTTAAAATAATTAATTAATCAATTAATTTTTGGCTGCATTGCGTTGGGTCTTCATTGCTGCTGTGCTCTGGCTTTCTCTAGTTGTGGTGAGCGGGGGCTGCTCTTCGTTGCGGTGAATGGGCTTCTCATTGTGGTAGCTTCTCTTGTTGTGGAGCACGGGCTCTAGGTGCACGGGCTTCAGTAGCTGTGGCACGTGGGCTCAGTAGTTATGGCGCACGGGCAGAGTTGCTCTGCGGCATGTGGGATCTTCCCGGACCAGGGATCGAAGCCATGTCCCCTGCTTTGGCAGGCGGATTCTTAACCACTGCGCCACCAGGGAAGTCCCTAGAAAATTCATTCTTTCTAGGAAGGACTCTGAGGAGGAGAGCAATATAATTAGGTCAGTGATTTAATGCCAGGAATAGGAGCTTGGGAGGAGGAGTAACTAGAGGTAATTTTTCTTTTCAGGAGTCTGGGGAGAGATGAGGGGGTCTCCCTAACAGGGTGGTAGAAGGGAATGGTTAAGTAACTAGAAGAGTTTTTGCTGGGGGAGCTTACCTGCTATTTGGGAGAAATGACCACCCAATAACTCAGCACTGATGCCTGCATCATCTTCTCTGCAGAGACTGCCCCAGCCATCATGGAGGTGGCCAAGGTGGAGAGTCCGCTCAACCCCAGCTGTAAGATTATGACCTTCAGACCCAGCATGGAGGAATTCCGGGAGTTCAACAAATACCTCGCATACATGGAGTCTAAAGGAGCCCATCGAGCGGGTCTTGCAAAGGTGATTATCCTCAGATCTTTTAAGCCAGAAAATGATCACTTGGCCTTTCAGTTATGCTTAGTCTTCTTGATGCGGAAACTTGTTTCTTCCAAAGGAAGACATTTGCAAAATCTTTGTTCTTGTTAATCCATTAATGCAGTTAATGCAGTGGGAAGCATTGATAGGCTTAAAGTAAAGGAGAGGAGGATATGGTGGCTGCTTGTTTGTTTATTTGTTTTTTTTGTGACATTATTTTGATAAGATCACACTGGCTTCTACATGAAGAATGAATTTGAGGGGGAGGCAGAGCAGAAGCAGGGAGTCTTGTCAGGGGTCGCAGGGACATAAGGGTGGTCCCTAAGGCACTGAGGACTGCATCGCAGGGTTGCCCCCATAAGCCCAGAGTTAGAGCTTTGAAAAAGAGATTGCCTAGATTTGAATTTAACCTGAGATAGGTGTATCTTTCTATAATGGAAATCTAGTTCAATTTAAAATTTTCCTCAAGAATAGATTGTATTGTTACTTGCTTTGTTTTGTTATTGTTCTAAATGTTAAGTTTATAATCTGGGTTTCTGTAGACTTGTTGGCATCACCACATAAATTCCTGAGCCCCAGCAGAGCCTTCTCTACTGTGGCTCGTCACGGGTTCTCCTTGGAACCCCATCTCCGTGGAAGGTCCAGTAGCATTGAAAGCAGACAGTAGCATCGGAGAGAACTTACAGAACTGCAGAGGTTGGTGTTCAAGTCCTCCTCCTGCATCTGGACGCAGCTGCTTGTAACCTTGGACTATTCTGACATCTCTGCCTTGAAGTCTGTTATTTGATATGTATGGTTCAGGTCACTCCTAGAAAAGGTTTAAAATTTGGGGATATTAAATTGAGTGAAAGTTGATTAGGGGTGGGTGAGAGAAAAGGAAGATAAAGGTTTATAGTGGATTTCTCAGATGAGCTATCCTTAATTTTTTCATTAGTTTCGCTCTTAAAGATCTCATTTTTGGAACCTTAACATTTCGGGGTTGTCTTTGAGGAGGAAAAAAATCATGCTTAAGTTGAAGAGAATGATATTTCAGAATCATTTGACACACAGAATTTTGATCACAAACTTAAAATGAACCGGTTAGCAAGGTTTTGAGCTTTATTTGGGCAGAGTGGTGTTATGTTAGGGTGACTGTCTGTCCTCTTCTCTGGGCTCTGAATGCAGCCCTTTGTCCTGTTGTTCTCCCTCTTTTGTTGCCTGAAAACATATATCTTACTGTGTTCCACTGGGATTAGTGAATGTTCTGTGGTCGGGGGCACGTTTAGTAACCTTAGAAGAGGAAGCAGGCACTACCCTCACAAGGGAGCTGCAGGCACACAGAGGACACCTGTGCTGCCTTGGGTGTTCTCTGACAGAGTGACGTTAATGAGAACGACAGTTAGTTTTCTGAATGTTGAACCAGACACACCTGAGTCCAGAGTTTTTTTTGAAGTGAGACTCATTGACAAAGCTGGAGTTACTCATTTATTCAATCTTGTGGTAATTTCCTTTTACTTACACTAGCAATACAATAAACTGGTTTTTTTTTTTTTTTTTTTTGCGGTATGCGGGACTCTCGCTGTTGTGGCCTCTCCCATTGTAGAGCACAGGCTCCGGATGCGCAGGCTCAGTGGCCATGGCTCACGGGCCCAGCCGCTCCGGGGCATGTGGGATCCTCCCAGACCGGGGCACGAACCCGTGTCCCCTGCATCGGCAGGCAGACTCTCAACCACTGCACCACCAGGGAAGCCCCCAATAAACTGTTTTATTCCCAGTCATTTTTGCCATCTTTTACATCAAGTCACATGGACTCAGTTTCACCTGATTTCCTTCTTTTTCTGGACGTTACAGCAGTGGCAAATGTATAAAACTACACCAAATCAAATCAAATTGTAAAGATCAAAACTGCATTCATGTTGCTAGTTTACTTTGAGGGCTAGCCCTGGGGAACAGAACCACCTATGAAATTCTTTGTTGATGCACCATTTAATGAATTGGTCTTAATTTATGATTTGAAGAAAGTGGTTCAGAAATTCCAACAGTAGTGACTTTGGCCTCAGATTACAGTCTGTCTTGCTTGATAACATTTTTTAAAAAATCAATTAGTTAATTAATTTATTTTTGGCTGCGTTGTCTTCGTTGCTGTGCGCAGGCTTTCTCTGGTTGCGGCGAGCGGGGGCTGCTTTTCATTGTGGTGCGCGGGCGTCTCATTGCGGTGGCTTCTTTTGTTGCAGAGCATGAGCTCTAAGCGTGCGGGCTCAGTAGTTGTGGTTCGCGGGCTGTAGAGTGCAGGCTCAGTAGCTGTGGCACACGGGCTTAGTTGCTCCGCGGCATGTGGGATCTTCCCGGACCAGAGATCAAACCCGTGTCCCCTGCATTGGCGGGTGGATTCTTTTTTTTTTTTTTTTTTTTTTTTGCGGTACGTGGGCCTCACTGCTGTGGCCTCTCCCCCTGCAGAGCACAGGCTCCGGATGCGCAGGCTCAGCGGCCATGGCTCACGGGCCCAGCCACCCCACGGCATGTGGGAATCCTCCTGGACCAGGGCATGAACCCGCGTCCCCTGCATCGGCAGGCAGACTCTCAACCACTGCGCCACCAGGGAAGCCTGGCAGGTGGATTCGTAACCGCTGCGCCACCAGGGTAGTCTGGTTGATAACATTTTTTATTCCAGAGTGAGAGGTTTGACACCCTGACTTTCTGTCTACAAAGTTGCTGGTCCAGTTGCGAAAGTGAAAAGTGACAGTGTCCTTAAATGTAAAACTTGTACTGTTTTTGTGGAGAAAGGTTATGATGAAGCATTATTATACGAGCAATGGCTAAATTCTTCGGCAGCAGTGTTCTGGACATAGCTTGTTCTGGGCCTGAGGTTATGTATAATACAGAGCTTCACAAGTAACCTAGAGGGTGCAAATAGCTATCTGTGCCCAAAGGTGAAGAAAGAGTGTCAGAAGCACTGCCCTTCCTCCTCCTGCTCCTTTCTCAGTTGGTAGATGGTAGTAATAGCAACATAGTTCAGGATAAGTAGTACAAATACAGATTTTAGCTGGACAATTTTTACTGGTATAGGGCCCAGGCTGGGGTCGGGGAAATGGTAATATGAAATATATGTATATATAAAAATATATATATTTATATATATATATAAATATAAAAAAATATATATTTATATATATATAAATATATAAATATATATATATATATATATATATATAAAATCCTAAGTATGTTGTGCTTACGATTCCTATGTAAGAAAATCTGATGTGTTAAGATTTAAAATTATAGTTAAAAAATAAGATTTTTGTTATAGGCCTGAACTTACAGATTTTTAAAGTTCTGTCTGAACATTTTAATTGAAGTAAATGAACACATGCACAAAATATTCACAAAGGTAGTATTTAGAGTTTTGTAAATGTATTCCTTCTTTAACTTTAGAGAAGAAAATTTGGTCCAGAATTTTTTGGGGGTGAACAACTGCCTTGTTTTTCACAACACAGGAAAATATATTTAACTCTAAACATAATATTGATTTTGATTGTAGATATATTTCTAAATAGGAGCCTGAATAAATCTATGTTTTTTTTGTTTTTGTTTTTGTTTTTTTTTTGCGGTACACGGGCCTCCCACTGCCGTGGCCTCTCTCGTCACGGAGCACAGGCTCCGGACGTGCAGGCCCAGCGGCCATGGCTCACGGGCCCAGCTGCTCCGCGGCATGTGGGATCCTCCCGGACCGGGGCACGAACCCCCGTCCCCCGCATCAGCAGGCGGACTCCCAACTACCGCGCCACCAGGGAAGCCCTAAATCTATGTTTTATATTTTGGAATACTCACCCATTTATTTCTGATGAAGAAAAAGTTAGATTTATAGCACTCTTAAATACTGCCCTCTCCCCTTTCAATATGTGATCAAGACAATGTAGTATGTTTATCCATATCCATTTGGTGCGATTGTCCATATGCTTTTAAAATACTGAGTATGTGTCTCATTTTAAGCTAACATACCTTGGAGAAAATAAAATGTATAATATTGCCATATTGCTGATGAAAATTAAATTAATTTTAGACTTGACTGCTCCCCCCACCTCTTTTTTTTTTTTTTTTTTTTTTTTTTTCGGTATGTGGGCCTCTCACTGCTGTGGCCTCTCCCGTTGCGGAGCACAGGCCCCGGACGCACAGGCCCAGCAGCCATGGCTCACGGGCCCAGCCGCTCCGCGGCACGTGGGATCCTCCCGGACCGGGGCACGAACCCGTGTCCCCTGCATCGGCAGGCAGACTCTCAATCACTGCGCCACCAGGGAAGCCCCCCACCTCTTTTTTGAATTAATAGAGTCGTTTATCAGCTGTATAACATTGGCCAAGTCACTCCTTCCCTGATTCCAGGTTTTTTCATCTGATGAAGCTTGACTTAAACCTTTCACAAAAGCCAGTTGCAGGTGCAGTGTAGATAAAATGTGAAAGACAAAACCTTAAGACTCTTAGAAAACAAAATAGGATGTATTCATGCCCTAGAGTAGGAAAATATATATATTTTAAACAGAAGATCAAGGCAAAAAAATGAAGAAATTGGATTATATTAAAGTTAAGAACTTATGTTTATAAAAATATACAGTTTAGAAGGTTGAAGGGAAAGTTACAGGGTAAGAGAAGATATTTGATATATGTACACACACATACATATAGATATTTGCAAATACACACACACACATTCTTCTAAGAATAACCAGACTATATACAGAATCTCTATACATTAATAAGAAAAAGACTGACAGTGCCATAGTAAAATGAGCAAGAGGCTTGAATAAGCACTTTACGAAAGAAGATATCTATAGGGTTAGTGAATATATGAAGAGATTTCTTTAGTTATCAGAAAATGCAAATAAAATCCACACTTGAGTACCATTACACACCTTCCAGAAAAACTAAAATTTAAACCATCAGCAATGCAAAGTGATGAGGAAGATGTGGAGCGACAGGAACTTTCACACATTGCTGGCGGGAGTATGAAATGGTACAACCATGCTGGCAAAAGTTTGGTAATAACGATTAAATTTGATCTGTACATATCCTATGCCCCAGTAGTTTCACTGTTAGGAGGGTCTGTGTGTGTGTGTATTTTAGAGAACCGTGTGCCCACATGCAGCAGAAGATGCATACAGCAATATTAATAGTGTTGTTTGCAGTTGCCAATAATTAGAAAAAAACAAGTGACCACCAAGTAGTCACCCTTACAAATAAATATTTATACGAAGGCATACTAAGTAGGAATGAAAGTCAATGAACTTCAGTTACCTAGGTCATCATATTTGAATCTCACAAAAATATTGAGTAAAATATAAAAGGTAAAGAATGTATGTATATATGGATGCTTATGTTTCTGTACATTTATAAAACTGTTGTTAGGGTTTACACACAGACGTAAAACTATAAAGCCCAGCAAGGAGATTAATAGCGTAAGTGCCATGATGGTGACCACCTTTTGAGTAACAGGGGGATGTATTTGGAAAAGGGTACCAGGACCTCTGGGGTGCCAGAAGTATCTTAACTTCTCACACCTGAGCAGTGGGTACTCTGGTGTTTGCTTTATAATAACTCACAAAGCTACATATTTGTGATTATGCATTTTTTGTATGTGTGCTATCTATATTTTGCAATTAAATTTTTAAAAGAAGTTTGTCTTTAAAAATTAGGATAAGTTCTAAAGGTGGATAAATTCCAGCTATAAACCATTACTCAATTCATAACTTTGTTCCTTCTAATTTTTGATCATATGAATATGTATTTTTGGTTTTACTGTTGATGATCTTTTCATTGTTAGTAATTAAGTTTTGAAATACTATGGGAAAGCAGTGGTGTGCTGAGCTACTTCATACAGGCACATGAGAATCGAGAGTGCACATCTTTTCCAACCCCATATTCAGTGACATCACATTGGTAAGCTCAAATTAGTCATGGCGGGAGTAGTTACACCATGGAAATAGGCAAAACCCACAAATCAGGGTTTCCCCACCTCCCCAGAAAGTTGTTGGTTAAACATTTACTTACACACCACTCCGATTTGCCATATTGTGTGAGAGGTGTTTAAAGAAAAGATATCAACTAAACCAATACTTATTTTTCTCATGGTACTATAAACAGCACTTGAACTCTAGCAAGTTATTTTACTTTTGTGTGTCTCTCAATTTTACCTTTAAAATAGAGAGGTTAACAGTAGCCACTAAAAAATAAGTTAGGACAAGTACAGTATTTTGTATAGTAAGTACTCAGTAAATTTTGCTGTTTTAAAAAAGTCATGTCAGTAAGGTGAATATTTGGGAGAATGCAAGCATTTCCTTTAATGTGAATCTTCACAGTTCTTTTACACATTTGTCATATAAATGCTGAGAAATTCTTCACTTGTATTCTGTTGGAATAGGAAAGCTAAATAACTATCCGGAATGCTTTCCAAATAATATTTTATTATTTTACTTTTAGGTGATTCCTCCTAAGGAGTGGAAGCCAAGGCAGTGCTATGATGACATTGACAATTTGCTGATTCCAGCGCCAATTCAGCAGATGGTCACAGGACAGTCAGGACTGTTCACTCAATACAACATCCAGAAAAAAGCCATGACAGTGAAGGAGTTCAGGCAGCTGGCCAACAGTGGCAAGTGAGTAGATTCAGTTTACTATTTTTATTTCTTTCGAAGATATAGGTGAACATGGTAAGAAACCAAGTAGATGGGAGCTTGTGGTGAAAAGCAGGAGTCTTCTGCACTATCTCTTTCAGTCCTCATTTAACTGTTACTGTTTTCTGTTTTTCAGGTGGTTGCCTGCCTACTTACTTTAGTTTACTGCTAGAGAAATTGTTCCTCCTTTTATCATCTCATTCATAATATTTGTAAATGGTTTTTTTCCTATCTTTTAGTTGCCATGAGTTTTTGATTCTACACTTGATTCATCTTTGTTAGGCAGATTTTCTTCTGTGTGTGACAATGTTTAAGTCTTTTTTTTTTTTAAAAAGCATTCCTCTTTTTTAAAAAAAATAATTAATTATTTTTGGCTGCGTTGGGTCTTTGTTGCTGCACGTGGGCTTTCCCTAGTTGGCATTGAGCGGGGGGCTACTCTTCGTTGTGGTGCGCGGGCTTCTCATTGCGGTGGCTTCTCTTGTTGCAGAGCATGGGCTCCAACAACTTTCCGGGGAGGTGGGGGAACCCTGATTTGTGGTTTTTGCCTATTTCCATGGTGTAACTACTCTCACACAGGCGCGCGGGCTTCAGTAGTTGTGGCACGTGGGCTCGGTAGTTGTGGCTTGCGGGCTCAGTAGTTGTGGCTCGCGGGCTCTAGAGTGCAGGCTCAGTGTTTGTGGCGCATGGGCTTAGTTGCTTCGCGGCATGTGGTATCTTCCTGGAGCAAGGGTCGAACCCGTGTCCTCTGCATTGGCAGGCAGATTCTTAACCACTGCGCCACCAGGGAAGTCCCGACAATGTTTAAGTCTTAAATGATAAGTTATATATATTAGAAGATGAGTAATTTAAAAAGAAAATCCTTGAATGACTTGAAGGGCCACCATTATTGTGTTAGTCACCTGCTGCTATCTAACAAATCACCCCAAACCTTAGTATCTTAAATCAATAAACATCTAACATCTCAGTTTCTTAAGGTCAGGAATCTGAGAGTGGCTCAGCCAGGTGGCTGTGGCTCAGGGCCTCTCCTGAGGTTGCATTCAAGTTGGCTGGGGCTGCTGTCACCTGAAGGCTTGACTGTGACTAGAAGATTTTCTCCCAAGATTGCTCCCCTTACGTGGCAGTTGGCTGGAGTCCTGAGTCCTTTGCCACATGAACTGCTCCTCATGTTGTGGCAGCTGGCTTCTTCCAAAGCAAGTGATCCAGGAGTTACCAAGATGAAGACACAATGTCTTTTCATGACCTGTTTCTTGACTGTCATTTCTGCCATATTCTATTTGTTATAAGCCAAATGCAGCTCATACTTAAGGGGAGGAGAATTAAGCTGTAAGTCTTGAAGGGAGGTGTATCAAAGAATTTGTGGATATAATTTAGAAACTATCACAGTTATGATTATTATTAAATTGCCCCCCCCCGTTTTTTTTTTTAAGTTTCTGATATGGTGGTTAAGGCCTTAGATCAAAATATTAATCTGGAAAAAAAAAAGCAAACCTAAAACCAACCAACCAATCATCCAACCAAAAAACATCAGTGTCTAAATTCTCTGGATAGGTATTCATGAGATTAAGTCCTTTGGATAAATTTAGTTGATATCTTTTTAAAAAAATTTATATTTGACATAGTAAGCACTTGATGGTACTTGAAGAATCTTTTTTCCGTGTGAAGTTCCTATTATGGAGCATTCTGGCTAATCCAAAGCAATTAGACATTTTATAATTAATTCAAGTCCCTCTTGAATTTTTTTAAAACATCTTTATTGGAGTATAATTGCTTTACAATGGTGTGTTAGTTTCTGCTTTATAACAATTGAATTTTTTTTCATAGGCATTAGTAAAGCCTCATTGTTTCAGATTTCATTGATTGAGAATGTGAAACTTTTATCATGGACTAGACTTGTTTGCTTTTATACTCTTTAAGAACTCTTTAATAAGTTCAATGCTAAAACAAGATTGCAGAAGCAATTTTATCCAACTTTTTTTTTCCTAACCCAGTGTTAGAAAGATATTTTCTTTTCTTTTTTTCCTCTTAATTCATTAATTAATTAATTTTTGGCTGCGTTGGGTCTTCGTTGTTGCACATGGGCTTTCTCTAGTTGTGGCAAGAGGGGGCTCCTCTTTGTTGTGGTGCAGGCTTCTCATTGCGGTGGCTTCTTTGTTGTGGAGCATGGGCTCTAGGTGTGCGGGCTTCAGTAGTTGTGGCATGTGGGCTCAGTAGTTGTGACTCGTGAGTTCTAGAGAGTAGGCTCAGAAGTTGTGGCACATGGGCTTAGTTGTCCATGGTGTGTGGGATCTTCCCGGACCAGGACTCAAACCCGTGTCCCCGGCATTGGCAGGTGGATTCTAATCACTGAGCCACCAGGGAAGTCCCTATCCAACTTCTTTTTTTTTTTTTTTTTTTTTTGTGGTACGCGGGCCTCTCACTGTTGTGGCCTCTCCCATTGCGGAGCACAGGCTCCGGACGCGCAGGCTCAGCGGCCATGGCTCACGGGCCCAGCCGCTCCGCAACATGTGGAATCTCCCCGGACTGGGGCACGAACCTGTGTCCCCTGCATTGGCAGGTGGACTCTCAACCACTGCATCACCAGGGAAGCCCCTGTTGTTACCTTTGAAATTTATATTTTTATATTTCCTCTGTGAGTTTCATATGAAAATTTATTTCAAATGTCAGTGAAATGGGTTTTAAGACTCAAGCCAAGGCTCTACTTGTCCACTCACAGCTACATTAGGATCACATGGTCTTCGTAACAGTTATGGAATGGTCCTAAGATGGGACTAATTTTCATGGTAGGTAAGAGGCATTTTTCTGGTCTTTCTGTTCATCTGTTCTCCTTCAGTACATGCCCTTGCATAGGTACACAGTACATGCTGTGCTTGGTGGTAGAGAGGATAACACGCTCATTTGGTTAATAACATAACTTAGTCCAAAGAAAATCTGGAGACCTCCAACATATCTTTACTCTAAAAGTTTGTGGAGGTGAGTAATACGCTGCTTCACATCGCTTACATTGTTGATCTGTACTTTCTTCTAGGCATGGAGCTAAGTGCTTTACAGAATTATCTGATGGAGTCTTCACAACAGCTCAATTGTTATTATCCCTGTTTTATACAGGAATAACTGAGGTCCAGAGAGATTCAGTCTCCTGTCCTCGGTTATGTAGCTTATAAATGGCAAAGCCTGGATTTAGATCCAAGCAGTTTGGTTCTGGAGCCCTGTCTCTTAACAGCTGTGCTATAGTGAATGTAAGGTTCTGGGTAAGAAGTGTGGTTGAATCAGTTTTGAGCAAGTTGACACTGGATTTGTGGAATAGGCGTGATTGTTTGGCAGTCCATTAGGGATGGAAACTGTAGCCAGGTTTCATTATAATCAGGTACCAAGTAAGTGAACTGGTCCCTTTTTCCAAGTTTAGTATCAGTGTTTATTTCAAATATTCAGGGATTTTAGACTTTAACCTCAATAGCTAATACCAAACTATAGCTTTCTTTCTTAGAGTTATGGGTTGCTAAAAATTGATCCTGATTGGGTGAGTATATGGTGATAGATTTTTTAGGTCTTCTCATAGTGAAAGGCAGTTTAGGCTTTCAGTTTCTAAAATCTAAGAAGTTTCTTTAGAAGTCATAATAAACAGCATCTTTGCTACCTTTTTTTGTCACCTGACTCTGACCTCTGGTTAGCTTGTTTAGCTTGTGCCTGGAATGTCTGTTACTATTGGAACCCTCTAATCAAAGCATTAGAATGAAGTGGAGTGGATTCTTTCATGCCCATCCTTTTTATTTTTGGTTGCCCTGTGAGATTAAATCTGTAAATTACTCTGTATTTCAAATACAGTTGTTAAATTGTTTGGCATTCTCGCTTATTGCTTAGATAACCAGTTTGGCATCCCCAGTGTAGTAGATGTAGATGTTGCTTGTTCTATAATTCTTCAATCTAAAATGTCCAGTAGGCTTTATAGGGATTGCTGCTTCTGCTAAACACCTTTTTTCACTATGTGTGTTCCATTGCTTTCTCAGTTTGTTGATTTCTTTGCTAATTTTTTTTCCTGTAGAAACATTGTATTTTTTTTTTGGTAATAATATAAGATTATTGTTCAAAATCCAAATAATACAGAGAAGTGCCTTTCTGTAATTCCTATGTAAGAGATAACCATTAGTATTAATAGTTTAGAGTATATTTCTTTCTGACCATTTAATGTACAGTTACAGATCTTTTTTATGTAAATAGGATCATAGTATATTTACTGTTCTGTAATCTGCTTTATTCACTGTGGAAAGATTTTAATGTCACTATACAGAAAGATCTGCCTTATTTTGTGTTCTTTTATTTAACGTAGTCCTAGTTGCTGGACGTAAGCTTGAGGTTTCAGTTAATGCTGCAGCAACATCCTGGGTCATATATCATTGTATACATCTCTGTGTTGTTGAGATGAATTTCTAGAGTTGAATTATAGGGTCAAAGGGACATTTTTTCTTTTCTTTTCTTTTCTTTTTTTGCGGTACGCGGGCCTCTCACTGTTGTGGCCTCTCCCGTTGCGGAGCACAGGCTCTGCACGCGCAGGCTCAGCGGCCATGGCTCATGGGCCCAGCCGCTCCGCGGCATGTGGGACCTTCCCGGACCAGGGCACGAACCCGTGTCCCCTGCATCGGCAGGCGGACTCTCAACCACTGCGCCACCAGGGAAGCCCCAAAGGGACATTTTTTAAGGCTACTGAAAAATTATACTCTGGTACCAGTATATACCCCGACTCCAGCTGTGTAAGAGAAGTTTCATTCTTTACCACCATTTATATATTAAGCATTTGCCAATCTGATAGGTGCAAAATATCTTATTTTAGTTTTACTTTCTTGGATTTTTAGTGAGATTGTCCTTTGTCAATTTTTCTATAGAAAAATATAAGAAATTTTAAGTGAATTACATATAATTAATAATAAATATTAAATTATATATAAAAAATTACATATATTCTAGGTTATATGTTTTGTCTTTGTAAGTCTTTTATTCTAAGTTATATGTTTGTCTTTTACATGTAAATCTCTAAAATGTCCTAGTATAGTATAATTGGTTAAAGATTTTAGAAAATATTTTGAAAGCTAAAATAATATTAAGTAGTTTTCTATTGTTGATACTTTCATAAAAATATTTTTCTTATTCATCAAAAAATGAGGTTTTCATATAGTTATTAGGAATCTTAGAGTCTTCAGAGATCTATGATAAACACATTTATATATTTACTTGTCAGATTTGACAACATGAGCTGCTGCAGTGATTTCATTTTGATAGAATTTTGTTTAGAAAGTGATTTAAATCAAATGGGTAGGGAAAATCTTAAAATTGTCTTACTGTTTTGTGCTTTGTTTCATCTCCCTTTCCCAGGTACCGTACTCCGAGATACTTGGATTATGAAGATTTGGAGCGCAAGTACTGGAAGAACTTAACCTTCGTGGCACCTATCTATGGTGCAGACGTTAATGGGAGCATATATGATGAGGTATAGTTCTATTACAGTGGGTTTTGTAAAGCATCATTTCATGTTACTATTTTTGTTACCATTTTCGGTGGTCAAGAAGTAGTCATTTTTTGTGCTTTGTGTGACCCATAATTCTCCACAGGACAAGAGGAAATAAAGACACATCAGTATTTCTGCTGCTTCTGTTTTTTACATTGAAACCAGCTAATTGTACAAATATGTGAGCCTGTTCAACAGTAATATAGTATGTGGTTATCTGGCTGATCTTCAAATCACACTCAAACTTTTTAAAAGCAAAGCACATTATAAAAATACCTGGAAAACAGGAAATATTATTCATAATAGTACCATCTTAAGGCAAAAGCAGTATTGTAATATGTATTCTTCCTGTAGTTTTCCCCTAATCATTTGAAAAAGTTATATTAAACATGCTTATAGGACTTCCCTGGTGGCACAGTGGTTAAGAATCCGCCTGCCAATGCAGGGGACATGGGTTCGAGCCCTGGTCTGGGAAGATCCCACATGCCGCGGAGCAACTAAGCCCGTGCGCCACAACTATTGAGCCTGTGCTCTAGAGCCTGCGAGCCACAACTGCTGGGCCAGTGTGCCGCAACTACTGAAGCCTGCGCACCTAGAGCCTGTGCTCCACCACAAGAGAAGCCACCACAATGAGAAGCCCGAGCACCACAACAAAGAGTAGCCCCCGCTTGCTGCAACTAGAGAAAGCCTGCGTGCAGCAACAAAGATCCAACACAGCCAAAAATAAATGAATGAATGAATGAATGTATAAAGCAAAAACAAAACAAAACATGCTTATATTCTCTTTTTTATCCCCCCGCACACAAATTGTGAGAATTTTTTCTTTTTTAAAAGTACATATTACAGTTTTTCCAGTTATTTTTCATGAGAGCATAATCTGCTTGATATATTCTAATCCTTCTTGCCTCCCTGATACTACTTGAAATCCTATTTTTTAAAAAAAATCTTTCCTTTTTGAAACCTTTTATCCCCTCTCCCATTGTTTTATTTAGAGAAATTTCTTGCCTACCAAAAAGTTGAAGTGATGGAGTGAACACCTGGATGCCCTCACATGGATTCACTAGTTGTTAATATTTGCCACATTTGCTTTTTGTTTCTCTGTCACTCTGTCTGTGTCTCTGTCTCTCTGTCTTTATGCTGTAACATTTGAAAGTAAGTTGCAGACATCATGACAATTCACCCTTAATTATTTCAGCATGTTTCTTTCAGTTATAAGGCAATTTAACATTTACATAATGTCATCTAATATAGAAACCATACTCTAAGATCCCTGATTTTCCCAGTAGTGTTCTTTATAATCTGCTTTTTTCCCCATATGAAGGATCCCTCCAGGGATTGCCCTTTACAGTTAATAAGTGTGCTATAGAGTAATATTTAGAGGCTAGATGAATATCCTGTTCCCAGTAGCCTTTCACCCAGTGAATTTGCCTCCATTGATAATCCTTGACTAAGTCAATTATTGTACTATTTTTAAACTGTTTATATTTTGGAATATAAAACAAGCTGGAAAGTGGATAAAACATAAACTTAGAGCTTCATGAATTATTGTAAGGTGAATACCTATGTACCATCCCTGACATCAAGGAAAACATTATGGGCACCCTACCTTTCCCCTATCTGTCCCCTTTACCTATTATAGTCTCCTACTTTTCCTCCAAAGGAGTGATTATAGGGTATACACATGGGTAGTTTTAGAACAAAACTATTTTCCAGTTTACACCTTTCTATACCAGTGTTTGCTACTTCCCATTGCCCAACAGCCTCCCTGACACTTATACATTCTAAAATTAAATGGGAGTGTGTTGTAGGTTCTTGTGGTTTTAAAGAACATCATGATTTTTTTCTTTTATGTTCATTGGCTGTTTGGATTTCCTCTTTATCAAAATGCCTGTTCAAGCCTCTTGTACTTTTTTCTTTTTTTTGTCATGCTTTTCTTATTGAGTTACAGTTCGTTATAATACATTTCTGGATATGAGGTAGTGGCACAGTTTTAGTTTTCCTATATGGATCTTCAGTTGTTGAACACTGTTATTGAAAGGACCATTCTTATTTTTGAAATGATAGATACTATGGAATTACTGTTGTCCTATTAGACGTGATGATGACATGGTGGCTATATATATTTTTTCTTGTCAACTGACAATACACACTGAAAAATATATAGGTTAGATAACATGCAGTCTGGGATTTGTTTTGTTTTGTTTTTTAAATTAATTAATTTTTTTGGCCGCGCTGTGCAGCTTGCAGGATCCTAGTTCCCTAGTCAGGGATTGAACCCCGGCCACAGCAGTGAAAGCACCGAGTCTTAACTATTGGACCACCAGGGAATTCCCCTGGGATTTGTTTTTAAAATACCTCAGGAAATAAAGTGGTATGACTTTCGTTGAATAAAGATTGGCAAAGTATTGTTAAATGGAGCTAGATGATGGATACATGATGTTTAGAATATGTGTATGTTTGAAATACTAAAAATAAAAGTTAAAGAAAGGGAAAACATCCTTTCTCTTCCCCCTTTCGTATTTTCACTAGTGTAAGTAACCTCCCTGTTGAGAATTTTTGTTTAAGTTTGTACATGCTCATGTAGAAAAATTGAAAAATAGAGAAAAAATGAAGAAAAAAATTACTCATAAGCTTACCAAACAAACATAACCCCTTTATGATTTCCTTTTGGCCATTTATTTATTTATTTATTTTGGGTATCCTATTTTATTAGCATTTAACTTTCACCAAGAGTTCAAGCATATGCTAGCCACATGTTCAGACTTTTGAAATAAAGATAAAATGGGCAAACAGCTTTAAGGGTGCAATGTATTTAACACTACACAATATATTAACTAACTAGACAATCTAAGGGGTGGTATAACTATACACTTAGGAGCACCAAGTATAGGAACAAGTCCTGGGATTGGAGGAAAAACCCGCCATTCAGGACTGAACAGAGGTCCTTGGTTGCTGACAGAATCTCCCCTTGACTTCAGACTTAAGACAAACCGAGCAAGTCTATCAGCATACAAAACCCACTGATTTCAGGACAAACAGTAACAGGATAGACTGGCCAGAGCCAATTCAGATTGTGGGGATAGTCTGAAGCGAGCAGGGCTGGCTGCAGGCTGGAAACGTTGCAGCTGAAGTCCAGGATCGGCAGATGAGAGCAGCCACCTTCTAAAAATCGCTGATTTCTATACAAGTTCCCAAGATGCTTTTCCCAAACAGGGTGGCCTTTTATTTTATGTCAGTGTGTGTATATATATGTATGCATGTGCTTGCATGTGTGTTTGTGTTTCCCCATCTCAAAGGCTGAGAGATTTTAACAGTTTTTTTGCTTTAGAAGCATTTTCAGTATTGGTCTCCAGAGGATCATTTTAGTGTATTCTAACCCCAGCCAGTTTTAGAGTGTACCTTGTATTAAGTCTTTGCTTTTTTTTTTTTTTTGGTATTTCAATTCCAAGTATATTCTTTTTTGTTTAAATTGAAATATAGTTGATTTACAGTGTTGTGTTACTTTCTGCTGAACAGCCAAATGATTCATTTATACTCCAAGTATATTCTTTAAGTTTGACATGTTATTGTTACTTATGTTTGGGAAAATGAGTGCCATTAGTAGTGAAGCTTCCTTACAGAAGATGGCACCTTGTCTTAGTAAAACAGCTTCTCTGGGATTTCCACTGAAATGGGTGAGGCCAAGCAAATACAGTTGGTATTTTCAGTTTGGGGCCCAGCAAAGTTAAAGTGTTTTCTCAAAGTTACGAGGCTAGTAGACTGGCTGCCAGGTGCTCTTATTCCCCACACCAGTTTTAAGGAAGTAATTATGTATAGTCAGTCTCACAGTTGTGGAAATGTGTACAACTAGGTCTGGGTCACCTACAAATTTCCCCTGAGCTAATGGTTTATTTTGTGCCTTCTCTGTAGTTTCATCCCTGTGGTATCCTGGCAAGTTTGCAGGTTTCTAAAAGGAAGACTGAGCGGAGGAATCATCTGGATCTTGGGCTGAGAGGTTGCATGTCTCAGGGCTCAAAAATAAAATAAAACGCAATCCAAGATTTTTTTCTAACCATACCTTGGGATCATTGAGCTCTTTGTTCCTTTTTGCAAATATAATTAAGAGGTAGAAGCAGCATACGATTTTCAGAACAGTCAACATAAAACTGCCCTGAACTGGCTTTACACATTTGATAGTTAAAATAACATAATTGTTGACAGCACAGCTGAGGGTGATGGACATTGGTTTGCAGTGCTTATTAATTTACCGCTTGTGTTTGACAACCAGTTACACAATGGCATTGCTTCAAGGGAACATTGACTTTAGACTTCAGATTTGAGTAACTTTAGTTATTAAAATCCAATGAACAAAATCCGCTGGTTTGTAAACATGCAGTTTTAAAACATCCTCATTATTTACAGGTTTTGGAGCCAGGAATCTGTCATTTTGGTAGGACTTACAAGGCATAGTATTTTATGGAATTTTTGTAGGAGTATTTAGTAGCTCCAGAACTGAGCTGACGTTTTCAATGCTTTTGTATCATAAAGACAGACATAAGAGAGATGTTGTAAACTGCTACTGGTAAATGAAACCAGTCACACTCAAGACAACTAAATTCAAGCAAATGAAAAATAACTGTATTTGCCCCCTTGAGGTAGCTGGAGGGTAACAAGAGAAAGAGTGCATTAAGGAGAGTGATGAAGAGTGAGTGTAATAATGACTTGTAACTGTCAGGAACATTTGAAATCATCACAATGAATGTGCATTGAATAAAAGCCCATGTATTGTTTTGCTTTTCACTATTGTATCTTTGCATTGTCTAACTGCTCAGCTCAATTTAAATTGTATTGGGAATTGGTTTGTTATGGTTCACGGCATTATTTTGAAAGGGATTATAGTCATCAAATTGTAGTTCAATTCCCCCCCCCCCAATTTCTAGTTACGGCTTTTTCCTTTAATGTTAAAAGAAGGGTTGAAAAACCATAACCTTTTCTTGGTGGGGATGGGAGTTCTTGGAGAGGGTGTGGGGAAGGTAAGAGAAACAGTTTGTGCAGGGTGCAAAGATGAATGAGGATCCTGGTTCTCAATAATTCACAGGCTTGAGGGGCAAAGGGGCAGTAGGATGTAATGAGCTTGGCTGTAAAGGCAAGTGTGGGGTTCCAGGGAGCCCAGAGCAGAGGCACTTATAGTAGCTTGGCGTTGAAGGAAGACTTTTTGTTGGAGACATGGCATCTAAGATTGGCCTAGAGGAGCAAGTTCAAGTCAGGTAAAGGAAGGAGAGAGAAGAATGGGGATGAAACTAGGTAAATTTGAGGGTAAGGCTGAACTTAATAGTCTTTGTATTTTTACTGAATTTGGAGGCTTTTTGGTGAGCCTGGTCTTGAGGAGGGTGAGGCAGACCTGGAATAGTGGCTGTGGGGTCTGAGGGAGCCTGGCCGGTGATGGGGCTGTGAGGGCCCCTTCTGCTCAGATGTTTGTCTTGCAGCACCAGGCAAGTCTGTTAAGGGGCAAAAAGAGGTGCCATTGTAGTGTTGATCCAGGCTTGGGTACACCACAGGAATTAGGAGTGAGAGTGTTCATGAAGGACTACTTGAGGACAGTCAGCCTTGAGGGCTTCCCTGGTGGCGCAGTGGTTGAGAGTCCGCCTGCCGATGCAGGGGACACGGGTTCGTGCCCTGGGCCGGGAAGATCCCACATGCCGCGGAGCGGCTGGGCCCGTGAGTCATGGCCGCTGGGCCTGCGCGTCCGGAGCCTGTGCTCTGCAACGGGAGAGGCCACAGCAGTGAGAGGCCCGCGTACCGCAAAAAAAAAAAAAATTCGGCTTTGATAGTAAAGGGAGTAAGTAGGGCCTGGAGATTCCAGGGAATGAGTCTTGGCCCTTCTTTCATTCCACTGCTGCTTTCAGAGCTTGATTTCCTTAGGATATATATACTTAAAAATCTCAGTCAACACCATGGGCGGCAGCAGTATCAGTAACATGATTTAAGCAAGTTATTAGTTTTTAAACCAAAATGCCAAGACTTTCAAAGGCATGACATGACAAAGCCCAGTCTTTGGATGTATGATGCAAAGCCTGGCTTGGCAGCCAGATTCTGCCTATTGCTTGTCTTTGTAAATAAAGTTTAATTGGAGCATAGCCTTATTGTTTATCTTCATATTATATGTGCCTGGCTTTTTTGCACTACAGTGGGAGAGTTGAGCAGTTGTGACAGAGATTGTATGGCCCACAAAAGCTAAAATATTTACTGTCTTGCCCTTTGCAGAAAAAGTTTGCCAACCCCTAATATAGAGGCACAATTATTTGCTCTTGGGGAAGGGTGCTCAAAACTTTTTTTGAAATACAGATGAAATTCTGAATGTTTTTGGAGAATGAGATTGACTATGTTGATACCTTGAAATGAAATTTGGTGACGTCAGGGACCTTCTGTAAGTAAAGAAGTTCCTGAACTTAGAAATAGAGCCACCTGTATTCTTGAGTGGCCCTAGGTGATTCCTTGGAAACAGTAATAGAAGCATAAGAGTCCTAAGATCTGAAACTTTTTTTTTTTTTTTTTGGTTGTGTTTTACTAAGGGCTGGTCCACTGATAAAGAAAGTTTTAATTAAGGAATTCCCTGGCCGTCCAGTGGTTAGGACTCCACCCTTTCACTGCCAAGGGCCTGGGTTCAATCCCTGGTCAGGGAACTGAGATCCTGCAAGCCGTGCAGCACGGCCAAAAAAAAAAAAAAAAAAGGAGAAAGCTTTAATTAGCCTTTGCTAACTGTACATTTAAAAAATAAGTCCTCTGGGGCTTCCCTGGTGGCGCAGTGGTTGAGAGTCTGCCTGCCGATGCAGCAGACGTGGGTTCGTGCCCCGGTCCGGGAAGATCCCACATGCTGCGGAGCGGCTGGGCCCGTGAGCCATGGCTGCTGAGCCTGTGCGTCTGGAGCCTGTGCTCTGCAACGGGAGAGGCCACAATAGTGAGAGGCCCACGTACTGCCAAAAAAAAAATAAGTCCTCTGATGAAAGAAACATGGGAGTTACTTCAGGAAACAAACACACAAAAAGAAGACAGATAAAGAGAAAAGATGAACAGGTAGAAAAAAGTGATATAACTGTGTGGGGTGATTCAGTTTGACTAAGGAACATGAAAATAAACAGATATCTGCAGGGAAAAAAGGAGGTAGACCATTTCTGGGATAGCCAGTAGCCATGCTTCCACAGACCTTTGAAGACGGAGTGCATCTCTTTGTTCTGTGTGTGAGAGCTAAGAATCAGCATCAACATTTTTTACTTACACTAGTACAGTGGCAATTAAGTCATTCAGGCTTGTGTTCTGTGCTCTTTGGGGCTGCATTTCTAACAATACGTATCATGTATATAGTGGTGAGCCTCTTAATGATGATAATGGTTCATTAAATTGAGGTTTAAAAATGAAGTTCCACATGCTTTCCTTAAGCTGGCTGTTACCTTCTTGATAACACTGTTTTCAAGAGTCTTCTTTGCAAGATTTTCCCTTTGTTGAGTGGTGACAGACACCTCTTCCCCTAAGCCTCACCTGTCTCCTCCATCGTCCAGGCTTTCTGATTTGAATACTTCATTCATATCCTAACAGGCATTGCTATCTGCAGTGGCCCCTTTGAGAAGATGTTTTCATAGTAGTGTACCAGCAAGGTTCCTACTTCACAGTAATGTAGCCTTCTTTGGATGCTTTATGTCTAAGTACTTCTTTCTTCTGAATAAACCTATGAGATGGCATGGCATTAAGACTGACCGTTTCCCTTGTGTGTAACCATCTTTGATGATAGTTTTCAGCAGTTCACTGGAGGAAGATAGCACATCTCACTGTGAGGGGAAGCTGCTTCACCCGTGATCCACAACTTGTGCAGTCTCTCACTGCTCTTAAATCTCCCAGTCTTGCTTTGAAACTCAGCTCCTTCACTGAATCATGTTCCTCCCATTTGCAGCTGCCTCCAGATCACTGAAGGTGTCCACCCTCTCCTCTACCAGCCTGGTACTCAGTGGTCTCCTACACTAAGAATGACTGTCAGTCCACCGCACAAGGAGTTTTTCTAGTTTTTCATATATGGTGTTGGTTCGAGTAACACGATTAAGCTTTCCAGGAGCAACACTGCTATGTTGTTAGGTATGGACATATCGTGATCATATCTTATGTGCTTCTCTCCCTCACTGCACACCATCACCTTCAAGTCTTTCTAATGTGTGGGCTTTTCTAGGACTCTTATGCTCACTTACCTTCTTTTCAGGCTTTTCCACATTTGCAGAAGACATTTTCACCAATAATGATTGGAAGATGATAGCAGTGATGCCCAATACATTTAATCTGGGCACAAGGCATAATCATTTTGGGACAAGAGCTGAGATACAACCGAATTGCCGTCTATATTATCTTACCTAGATTTGTATACAACTGAAACCGTTCTGTTGGTGGACGTTCACAAGTCATTGTGGAGAGTTTTTGATTTGGACAGTGAATTTTGGGTAAAAAAATATGTTATTACAGCAGGTATTTGGAAAATTAGTATAGAAAATGAAGGATACCTATATTATTTCTGTTTCTCTCAGTAAACTCTGAGTCCAGTGATGGCAGGTATCATTTCTTATAGACTCTCCAGCCCCAGCCCCTGTCATAGCATCTGCTTCAAATAGTGCACCTAAATAATGATAGAATTGATGAGTGCATGACATTAGAAAAATAGGTGGAGGCTAGATCATGGAGTTTCCTGAGTATTTTTGGTTATCATTCTCTACGTCTTGAAGAACGTTTGAGATTTTTCAATAGGGAAGTGATAGGATCAGAATCATGCTTTAGAAAGTGTGATCAGATAATGGTCTACCAGGTGGACTGGTCATAGCAAGAGGCTTGGAAAGTGCTTTGAGTAAGGAGGAAGAGGGATGGGTCAGAGTGATCTTCTTCAGTGTATGTTTTTCTGAACACTAGTATCCTGAGACAGTAGTTCGGGTCCCAGCGCCCATTTATATTTCTAATAATTTATTGTGGACCTCAAAGAGCTTTTGTTTATGTAGGTTGTATCTATCCTTGTTTATTGTATTGGAAATTAAAACTGAGAATGTTTAGAAGTATTTAATTCATTAAAAATAATGTTACATAACATTCCTATTTTAATAAAAAAAATGACTGTATTTTCCTACACACAAAGTGTAGTGAGAGAAGTGGCATTATTTTACATTTTTTTCAAGTTACTAATGTCTAGCTTAATAGAAAACCCCTCTGGATTCTTATATCTACTTTTGCATTTAATCTGTTGTAATATCATATAGCCTCCTGAAAACTCTACCTTACACTGATGCGAGAATGAGAGTGAAAAAGGAGAATAATGTCTTGGTATAATTATGAAAACAGTTTTGATGCCACAGACCCTGATGGGATCTGGAGGTCTCCCAATGGCCCCCAGACAACATTTTGAAAACCTCTGCCTTAAGATATTTAGCAAAAGATTCCTTCTCTGATCTCACTCTATATAGATGATGCAGGGATCTCCAAGTAAGGTAACAGTTTCCATTCTTGGTTACTGACCTTCAGGTAACTGTGTCCCTGATATGAACCTCAGAGACCTAATCACATTACGAGACAGAGGTTCTCAAACAAGAAGTCATGGAGTTATTTGGGGAGCATCATGCCATAAATTCTGACATATAACTCAGGCAAAATTTTACAAGCAGAAAATGGGCTTAGGATGTGAACTCAAGTCCCTGCGTCTTAAGATATATAAAATATTTTAAACTGTATTTCCAAGATTTTCCTTTAATTTTTTTTTTTTTTTTTTTTTTTTGCGGTACGCGGGCCTCTCACTGTTGTGGCCTCTCCCATTTCGGAGCACAGGCTCCAGATACGCAGGCTCAGCGGCCATGGCTCACGGGCCCAGCTGCTCTGCGGCATGTGGGACCTTCCCGGACTGGGGCACGAACCCGTGTCCCCTGCATCGGCAGGTGAACTGTCAACCACTGCGCCACCAGGGAAGCCCTTCCTTTAATATTAAGTTGCTAGTCTATCACTTTTGTCATCCAGTTATTTATTAACAGATAATTGATAGAAAATTCAAAACAGTTTGAAAAATACAGTGACAAACCTTAAGACAAAAAAATATAATGTCTGATACTGCATATTTCTCCTTGAGAGCTGGGGAAAAATTTTTTATTTTTTTTTAACTATGCATGTACTGGATGGATGGGTGTGTACAGGGGTCCTCTTTCTAGTTTCCCCTTTTTTAAAAATTAATTAATTTATTTATTTTTGCTGTGTTGGTTCTTCGTTTCTGCGCGAGGGCTTTCTCCAGTTGTGGCAAGTGGGGGCCACTCTTCATCGCGGTGCGCGGGCCTCTCACTATCGCGGCCTCTCCTGCTGCGGAGCACAGGCTCCAGACGCGCAGGCTCAGCAGCCGTGGCTCACGGGCCCAGTTGCTCCGCGGCACGTGGGATCCTCCCAGACCAGGGCCCGAACCCGCGTCCCCTGCATTAGCAGGCAGACTCTCAACCACTGCGTCACCAGAGAAGCCCTCTAGTTTCCCTTTTAAGTTTTCTTTATAGCCTATGATTATAAATGCATAAATTTTATAGGTAAAAATTACCTTTTTGTTAATATAAATGTTAATATAAAAAATGATGGAAAGCATTATATGACAGAGAAAATTGAAATCACTCGTAATCCTGGCATTCAGAGACAAGAGCTGTCAAAAAAGTTTAGTGTATTCCCTTCCAATGTTTCTCCCCTACTTTGTGCTCAATAATTGTATTTCTTTTAACAGGTGTGGTATCATGGTGAACATAGTTTGGTTTTGTCTTTTTTCCCTCCCGTTTTAACAAATATGAATGCTTTGCCATGATTACAGATACTCTTCAACAGGATGATTTAACATTTTTTTATCTCTAATTTTTATTGGTAGGATGGTTTTCTTGGACAGGGGAAAGCTGATTAATCTAAGGTGGAGAGGGACCCTAGGGGCTGCGTAGGCAGGAAGGGTATGACAGTTGTTAGTCTTGTGTGGGCCAGTGTGAGGCTGGGCCACAATGCACAGTGGAGTGGGCAGATTATTGCTAACCCATGAGAGTGGTACTTTGCCACTGACACTGCCTCATTTCTTGCTTTTTCTCCACAGCCTCTTGAAATAGAAGGCTGTATTAAACAGCACAGACTATTTGACCTATTTACTTATATAGTCAAGGTCTGCCATCCCTAGCTGTGACTTTCAGGAAAGCTCTGTCTTTGCCTTAGAGTCTGTGAAGGAAAGGGATTGAATTAACAGCTCTCTGAGGTTCCTTTCAGCTTAAAAATGTTTGCTCTATTATAAGTAACATTTCTTCAAGAAGGTGAAGTCATTGACAATGAGTTTTTATGAGTTGTAGATTCCTTTTATATTAGAATTTTGTCAAGAACCCCTTTATAAGAAATATGTTGGCTGAAGCATAGGAGTCTTTTCATACCAAAATTGTAGTCTTACTGGCATTTAGCCTTATAGATGACTTTTTTTTAATCTTCCTGCACCGGGTGTAGCTTAAATACCTTCATCCACCAGATGGTGCTCTTGGACAACAATTTTTTTCTGAGGCTGAGCGTTTCCAAATGAGGTAAAACATTTAAACTTTTGAGTCACCAGAGTTCCTTTACATTTTGTATTTTTATCATGTTAGGATATCATTTATCCTGAAATAAGAAATAATTTAAAGCCAGAACACTAACTGTATGTGTAATTTTCACATCCAAGGGAAAATATCATCATTCTAGACATGTCTTAATGCTAAGAGACAGCTGTTGGCTTGGTATTGTGACTTTCAGATTTTACTTCTGTGAAATAAGGCTTCTAGTTAATCAAAACTCATTACCAGCCAGCATGTTACAGCTGATCTTTAGTAAATGAAGTCTTAGCCTCATGATCTCAAGTTATGCCATCCAGACAAGGGGAGGTGATGGTAGTTCTGTTCACTTGACACATTGCATCTAGAATGTTTCAGCAGTTCTGGAAGCTGTATTTTCAGAGGGGTATTGCTAGGGAATTGTCGATAGAAGAGAGTTAAGCCCAGTTGCAGGCTGACCTCAGAGTACACAGCTACTGCCCTCAAGTATCTATCTTGCACATCATAGGGTTAGGTGGGATTGCTGTGGGGAAAATCAGTTTTGTCTCTGGAAATGCTAAATTGATAAACACATAAGCGTCCCATGCTGAGTAGTTTGTGAGGGTGTGAGAAGTGTTAGGGATACCAGGTGTTTGCCAGTGGAGGGTGCTAACTTGGTAGCTGCAGAGTTGTGAAAGGTTTCCCTAAGGGATAAATAACACATACAGGGCAGACTAGGTGCCCCGTGGGTGGTGTGAATACTATGTACCGTAGGCATGGAAAGGGGTAGGCATGGAAAGAGGTTATGCTTCTTGGGAAGTGGCACAATCCCTGAGATTGTGGTGAGAATTCAGGGCATCTGTGGGCATCAGGCATGTGAACTCTTAGCGAGGATGCTAAGAGAGTTCTGGAGGTACTGAATGATCACTATGCCTAGAAGGGCAGACATCCCTGGGAAAGCGTTAGGGAAACAGAAGTGGGAATTACTGAAGGGAAAAGAACATGAAAGGCAGAGGTGAAAAGCCAGAGTTCTAGTGCTGAATTTGGTTGGTGATCATCAAAGCATTGATTATTTCACCTGGAAAGAGTCTTGGACATCATGATGTAGCCAACACATTTATAGATTAGGAACTTCAGACCAAAATGTTAGGGTTTATCCAAGATGACACCCAGTGACAGAGCTGGGAGATCCCTTTTCCCATTCTCTTTCTACTATTTTATTATTTTTTTAGTTTTATTTTTATAAATTTACTTATTTATTTATTTATTTTTGGCTGCATTGGGTCTTTGTTGCTGCACGCAGGCTTTCTCTAGTTGTGGCGAGCGGGGGCTAATCTTCGTCGTGGTGTGTGGGCTTCTCATTGTGGTGTGCAGGCTTCTCATTGTGGTGGCTTCTCCTTGCGGAGCATGGGCTCTAGGCGTGTGGGCTTCAGTAGTTGCGGCATGCGGGCTCAGTTGTTGTGGCTCGTGGGCTCTAGAACGCAGGCTCAGTAGTTGTGGCACATGGGCTTAGTTGCTCTGCGGCATGCTGGATCTTTCCGGACCAGGGATCGAACCCGTGTCCCCTGCATTGGCAGGCAGATTCTTAACCACTGCGCCAACAGGGAAGTCCCTCTTTCTACTATTTTAGATTGTCACCAGAAAGGATAATTAGAACTTTGAACTACACTGTGTGCTCTCTATCTCTTCCTCTCTTGGATTAGTATCTGCCAGGGTCTTCATGGGATACTTAGTGTCTTCAGAAACAAAAGTTTCTTCTGTTCCCATTGCAGGTGACCTTGCCTGCAGGTTTACAAAAGAACTTTGATAAAGCATGTTTACTTGAAGCCCTTCCTACTTTGGGCTGTCCCCATTTTTAAAAAAAAGAATGATGAAGATCATCTAGATTTCATCTTTACTATGATTTTGTACAGACATGGAAACTGATTTTTTTTTAAGGAGGAAATTTATAAATAGAGTAGAAAGATTCAAATAATTCTGTTGTCAGAAAGGAAGTATTGATCCACACCTTTCAGCTTCTAGAATCTATTTTAGAAATGATTAGAAATATGGATGGATGTCTGTGTGCCAAAATCATTTTCCAGTGTTTTTTTTAATATTATAACAAAGAATGTAAAACAACCTGTATGTCACAAAGGAAAATAATGATGTAAATTGTTACAGACAAGAAGGTGATATATATAATAAAATAAATGTTCACAATCCAATAGTAAGTGAATAAACCAAGGTAACTACGTATAGCTATATCTCCAAGATCTTGAATGCCCACACAGGATTTCCAGTATTGTATACAATTTCCCTCATAAATCATCCACTTGACTATGGGAAGAGAGCAGCAGGTCTGGCTGAGATGGAGAGGTTGGGGAGCTGCTCCCACACGCCAGCGTCCTAGCATCCGTTGCTCAAAATAAGTCACCACTTGTCAGTGGGCTTTTGAGGTCACTGGAACAGAGAGCCATGAATTCCAGGAGTGTGATTCTAATTATGTTCTAACTAAAAAAGAATTTTTTAAAGAGAAAGATATCACTAAAATGATAAAATGATCTTCTTATTTGCAGGTTTATACATTGTTTTTTTTTTTTTTTTTTTTTTTTTTGCGGTACACGGGCCTCTCACTGCCGTGGCCTCTCCCGTTGCGGAGCACAGGCTCCAGACGCGCAGGCTCAGCGGCCATGGCTCATGGGCCCAGCCGCTCCGCGGCATGTGGGATCTTCCCGGACTGGGGCACAAACCCGTGTCCCCTGGATCGGCAGGTAGACTCTCAACCACTGCACCACCAGGGAAGCCTGATTTTTTTAAAACTTATGTTCCAAATGTTCTAAATGAGAAAATATAGAATATTAATTCAGGAAAATTGTTAGTTTTTTCTTTTTTATTGAAGGAAAAATGTTGAGCCTGTGTATATGATCCAGAATTTTTCACTGTGAGGAATGAAAATGAGACCACTGGAAATACCTTAAGTTGTTTTCTTCATGAAGAATAAAAGGGTATTATCTGAGCCCTCTGCCAGGTGTTATTCAAGTGTGTTAAATCTAAAATTGCTTTAAGTGAGAGGTAGCATTGAGGAAGAAATGAAGCAAGGTGGAAAAAACAAATAACTAGATAGAGTCCTATAGAGGAACAGGGAGAAAGAGGTACATTCTTTATCTAAATTGAATTTTCCTGGCATTAGTAGTTGTAAAGAGGCTCAAGCCCAGCCCATACTTTGGTACCATTCAAAAGCTAAGTGGCTTCTACTTTTTCTTTAGTAGAATCACATTAGCGTCATGGACTCTGATATATTACTTTCTTACTTAAAACCATTAGGGAATGGGGGAAGTGGGGACCTATGAATTTGGCTACTAAGGAGGAAATGTATTAGACATTATTTTGCTGTCAGTAGTAGAGACCTTAAAATAATGGCTGAAACAAATTGTTTAGTTTTCATGTAAAAATTTGAAGCAGGTAGTCCAGGGCCATGTTGGTTCCATGATGTTGTCGTAGACCTGTACTCCTAGAAATTTCTCCTGCCATCTTCATGATGAGATTCTTACCCTTGTGCTCTTGTGGTAGCTGCTGATCGTGTCTGAATGTCTGGTAGAGGGAAGGAGGGCAAAGGAGTTGTGTCTGCTGGAGTCAGCCTCTTCAGAGCTTTCTCCTGGAAGCCCTGCCCAGTGATGTCCAGTTACGTTTCATTAGCCAGAACCATACATACCCAGCTGCAGCTACTTTGTTCTTTCGATTAAATGGGGTTCTATTAGTAAAGAAGGTGAAAATAGATACTAAGTACTTAGGCAATCTCTGTTATAAAAGTTTATTAACAAACACAGTGATTTTGAAGTACTGTTTTACATGGCAGTATAATACACCTTAAAGAGTTGAATGAGACAAGGGCTTAATAGACTAGAAAATATGAATACATTAGTAAAGATTGTTGTGTTTTTAATTTCCTGTATTTAAAAATAACTTGTCAGGGTCTGGATATGGGATTTTACTATTTTATTAAATGTTGAGATAATTGATCCTCTTTAAAGAAGAATAAGGCTTTTATGGTTCAGATTCCTTTAGGATTTTCTGCAAGGGCCATGTGTAGATGTGTAAAATAAAGTTAACAATTCTGTTTATTTTTTAAGTTTTTTTTTTTAATAGAATGCATATCTGTGAGTGAATCCATGAATCCTGCTCTTGGCCCAAGGCAGTTTTTTAAAATCATCTTTTTGATTGGTAGTATTTAAAAGAAAGAAAACTAGCAAAGATAATAACCAAATTACTAACTTTCCCTTCCAGTCATTAGGGGGATACAGGGAAGTTTTTCCCTCCTTGATTATATAAAAGTTTAGAATTGACTTTCTGGCTCATTGTTTGGCCAGTGAGGCTTCAGACACAGTAGTGTCAGCTCCAGTTAGAGTTTTCTATTCTCACCCTTCCCGGCTCCACAGTTATGAGCTGGGAGATCTTGGGCAAGTTATCTTACTTCTCCTGGGGCAGTTCTCTCATCTGTAAAATGGCATTGATAATGGATGATAGTTTTATTTACTCACATCATAAGATAAAATGAGATGAATAAATAAAACACCTAGGATAGGGCCTGCTCCATAGTATGTACTGAATCATAGCTGCTACTCGTGGCAATATTAAAGCAAAATGGGACAGAAATCCTGAGGCTGTGATGAGATGTTCAGTAGTTGACTCCGACCAAGAGAATCGTGAAGAATTCTATTCTGCAATAGTCATTTACTTATAAGTCCAACCTGCATTCCAGCAGTTTATACTTTCTGCCGTTTGTCAAAGTCTGTCACGTCAGAGCCATGAAGGATGTTTGTTTAGGGGTTACTAAAGAAAATGCGCCTGCTATTTTCATGAAATACACCGCTCTCTTCGTGTCAGTGAGACAAGGTGCCAGGGCAGAAATGGTGCCGTGAGATGTGACTCAGGAGATGTTCTCTTTTTCATGACTTTTGCTTTATCATATTTTTGGAATGTAATAATCTGATTTTATATGTGCAACTTATGCTTTAAAGCACAGTGATACACTGACTACTCCAGACCTACCATGCAGTCCCACAGCTAGAGCGTCGACAATACTGCTCATGGGGAATTTCCTGGCGGTCCAGTGCCCAGGTCTCCATGCTTCCACTGCAGGGGGCACGGGTTAAATCCCTGATCGGGGAACTAAGATCCCGCATGCCATGTGGCAGGGCCCCCCAAAGAAAAAAACAAAAAAAAACCAATACTGCTCATGGGATGCTCTTTCTACAGTCCTTCCCTGCTACCCCACCCCATCACCCAGGCGTGGCCTGAACTTTGTGTTTGATTTCTTGCCTTAAAAAAAAAAAAGGTTTTCTCACACAAATTTTATTGTTATTGAAGTATGGTTGATTTACAATGTTGTGTTAGTTTCAGGTGTACAGCAATGTGATATATAATGTGTATATATAAAAGGATATATATACATATATATATATCCTTTTTCAGATTCTTTTCCATTGTAGGTTATTACAAGATATTGAATATAGTTCCCTGTGCTATACAGTAGAGCCTTGTTCGTTATCCGCTTTATATGTAGTAGTGTGTACCTCTTAATCCCAAATTCTCAATTTATCTCCCTCCTCCTTCCCCTTTGGTAACCATACGTTTGTTTTCTATGTCTATGAGTCAGTTTCTGCACAAACACATTTAAAAATTTTTTTTATTTAATTAATTTATTTGTTTTTGGCTGCATTGGGTCTTTGTTGCTGTGTGCGTGCTTTCTCTAGTTGTGGCGAGTGGGGGCTACTCTTCGTTGCGGTGCATGGGCTTCTCACTGCAGTGGCTTCTCTTCTTGCAGAGCACGGGCTCTAAGTGCGCGGGCTCCAGTAGTTGTGTCACGGTGGGCTCAGTAGTTGTGCCACGTGGGCTCTAGAGCGCAGGCTCAGTAGTTGTGGCACACTGGCTTAGTTGCTCCGCGGCATTGGGGATCTTCCCGGACCAGGGCTTGAACCCTTGTTCCCTGCATCGGCAGGCGGATTCTTAACCATTGTGCCACCAGGGAAGCCCACAAACACATATTTTTAAACAATATATTTAGTTTGGCTTATTTTTGACCTTATTAAAAGTAGTATCACTTTATGTAGTCTTCTGAGACTATACAAAGCACTAGGTTTTCTAAGTTTATCCATATTATTGTGTGAGCTATTGTTCAGTCATTTCCATTGCTGTATAACATTCCATTTTGTGCATATACATTTTATTTTTTATTATCCTGTCAGGGGATATTTTCTTTTTAAAATGAATATTGCTGCTATGAACACACTCCTGTATATGATTTCTGGTGCACTGTATACAAGTTCTCTAGAGCACTTATGTAAGAATGGAAGTGCTGCCTCCGTGAGTGTTCAACTTTGTCAGATACTGTTACCTTGTTTCTCAAAGACTTTGTACCAATTTACCCTCCCCCAGCACTATATAATCATTTTAAAGACAGGTTTACTGAGGTATAATTTACATACCACAAAATTCACTGATGTTATCGTATAATTCAATGATTTTTGTGTAACCATCATCACCAACCAGTCTTAGAACACTTCTCTCACCTCCAAAAGTTTCCTCATGCTGACATATATCCTCTTCAGCACTTAATATCGTTCATCTTATTACGTATTGTCAGTCTTGTGGCTTTAAAATATCTTGTGTGTGAATTTCTCTGACTACAAATGATGTAGAATAGCTTTTCATATCTTAAAAAATTTTTTTTTAATTTATTTTATTTTATTTTTTTATTTTTGGCTGTGTTGGGTCTCCATTGCTGTGCGCGGGCTTTCTCTAGTTGTGGTGAGCCGGGGCTACTCTTCATTGCAGTGTGTGAACTTCTCATTGTCGTGGCTTCTCTTGTTGCAGAGCATGGGCTCTAGGCGTGCAGGCTTCAGTAGTTGTGGCACATGGGCTCAGTAGTTGTGGCTTGCGGGCTCTAGAGCTCAGGCTCAGTAGTTGTGGCGCATGGGCTTAGTTGCTCTGCGGCATGTGGGATCTTCCCGGGCCAGGGCTCGAACGCGTGTCCCTTGCATTGGCAGGGGGATTCTTAACCACTGTGCCACCAGGGAAGCCCCAGCTTTTCATATCTTTGTTGGCCATTTGTGATTTCTCTTTTTTCCTCTGCCTATTTTTCTATTAGATTGTTTGACTTTTCCTTATTATTTGGAATTTTTTATGTATTCTAGATACCCAAACTACGCCATGTTGTTGAATTATTTCCTTCAATAGTGGCTTGTTCTTTCCAATACTTCTTTGTTTCTTCTATTTTCAGTGTCTTTGTGTGTGTGTGATAACAGGTCAGTTTTAATTCTAGCACCTGAAGCTATACAAGGGTACACCTTATCAGCTTCATGGGACTGTTGTACACATTCTGTAAAGTGACAACTGTGCAATACCACTTAGTATCTCAGAATCAGGAATATAATTTTGAATTATTTAAACACAGTCCATGGAGTTAAAAACAAAATCAGAAGCCATCTACAGTTATATAATTGTCAATTAAATGCTATACACCTGATACTCGATATAGTAGTCAATATCTAGCAGGGAATGTTGAAAGCGATTTTAGATTTTCATCCTATCGTACTCTGTTGGGAATGTTTCTTGAGTAGATATGTGACTTGCCAAAGATGGGACAACCAAGACCAGAACAAGTAAAGTTCTACCATGGTTTCTGTAGTGTTCACTTTTTTTCTTTGTCAGTTTTAAAACTGAACAGCAAGAATTAAATACTTGACTTTACATATATACAGGTATGTTGTAAAAATATATTTGTTTACAAGCATGTAAAAATACTTGGTAACTAGTTTGATAAGAAAATAATGTACAAAGGTATATAGCAAAAACATGAATTGTCTGTGACCCTGCAAAATCAATTCCATATTTTATATTACATCAAACAAAAAGAGTTTTAGTTTTAAAAGGAAGATGGACAGAAATTATTATTTTTACACTGAACATGGCTGTGAAAAGAGTTAAATTAGAAAGACTAAGAATATTGGAATGCCAGAATGAGCCCAAATTTTTGTCCACATAGAATATTATTGTCTTCAAGAGTAGGAGTAATAATGAAGGCTTTATAAGCAGTTTTTTTTAAAATTTATTTATTTTTGGATGTGTTGGGTCTTCATTGCTGCACACAGGCTTTCTCTAGTTGCGGCAAGCGGGGGCTACTCTTCGTCACAGTGCACGGGTTTCTCATTGCAGTGGCTTCTCTTGTTGTGGAGCATGGGCTCCAGACGCGCGGGCTTCAGTAGTTGTGGCACACAGGCTCAGTAGTTGTGACGCACGGGCTGTTGCTCCGTGGCATGTGGGATCTTCCCAGACCAGGGCTCAAACCCGTGTCCCCTGCATTGGCAGGCGGATTCTTAACCACTGTGCCACCAGGGAAGCCCTATAAGCAGTTTTTAATCAATAAATGTAATTGGCATTTTGATGTTTTGGTAACTGTAAAACAAAAGCTGTAGCATCACTAAAGGTCTGAGAAGTCTGTTTTGTAGCTTCAACTTAGTGTATTTAAGGTTAACTAAAGTTGATATCAAAATTTTTAGAGATGGACTTATTTACAGTGTCTTTTAATGAACAGATTTTAATTTTAATGTAATTGGTTTCATCAGTCCACCTCTCCCCCCAAATATCACTGGTCATTCCAAATAGTTTATTTTACTTTCTTGTCTTTGTGATTCCATTTTTTATTTCTTTAAACATTTCACATTCTTTAGTGTCTGAAAATTCTGATATCAACAGTCCTTGGGGGGGTGCAGGGTCAGTTGTTTTTGCTAGCTTTCTGCAGTGAGGTCTTGACTCCCTGTATGCGTAGTGATCTTTGGTTGTATTCTTTGGCTTGATCTTAATTTGTGGAGAATTTACAGGTTTAAGTGAAGGATGCTTTTCTCCCAAGAGGTTTGGAGTTGCTTTTGCCTGGAACCAGGGATACCATTAACCTCAAAGCCTCAGTGGTCCAGAATCAAGGCAGGAGTCCCAAGCTCTCTGCAGTCTTTTATTTGAGTGGGCATTTCCCCCCTTTTCTTCTCTGCCCTCCTTCTTGTCGTACTCATACTTACCTTTTTAAGGTGAACAGTCTTTTTATATGGTACTTTTGGCTGCAGAATTTTTTTGTTACTTCAGAACTTGCTCTACATCGGTTATTGTCTAGACTTTCAGAAAGAAAAGAAAGCACTGCTGTAAAATTGTAGGTGTTTTGGTGTGTAAAAATGCAAAATGGAAAAGAGGTTTGTGTTAAAAGTAGAAAGTTTAGAGAATGTGATATTTTCATGGAAAGGAAGAAGCAAAAAGAGCTATCACATCACACACTGTAATTAACTTTAAAGCAAATTGAATTCCACGTGGGTCTAATTTTATTCTTACTGTGTAAAGATCCTAAGGAAATCCTCTATCTTAAAATGTGACCACAGGGCTTCCCTGGTGGCGCAGTGGTTGAGAGCCCGCCTGCCGATGCAGGGGACACGGGTTCGTGCCCCGGTCTGGGAAGATCCCACATGCCGCGGAGCGGCTGGGCCCGTGAGCCATGGCCGCTGAGCCTGCACGTCTGGAGCCTGTGCTCCGCAACGGGAGAGGCCACAACAGTGAGAGGCCCGCGTACCGCAAAAAAAAAAAAAAAAAATGTGACCAGAGCTTTTGTTTTACTTATTGAAAGGTGCAATTTTCACACATTACTATGCAAAATGGATTGAATTTTGAAGTCTTTAAAACAAACTAAGTTTTGTTTTTCTTTCTTCATTTGCATTACCTTTGAAACTTCAAGGGCTTGTTACAGGCATATGAATTGGTGGCAGTAATTTACATTAGCCTAGCTTTAAAGTAAGTGGAAATTGGGTGGTTGGTCTTTTGTTTGGATCACAGTGCACAGTAGGTGTTGGCTGGACTGCATTAAGGGTCATAGAACATGATGGTTAGAGCCAAATGAGGAAAGCATAATCTTTTAAAAAATGCTAAATAAAAGTACCTGAAAACTTTAGTTAGAATCTTTAATAATTTCTTTTAGTATTTTCTCAGAGTTTTACAGTACCTAGGAGGTGGATCTTCTTTTTTTAATAATTGGATTTTCTAATGAAATGATGTTTTTCCCCATAAATTTATAGATTTCAGAAATTATTGCTGGTCACTTTGAGTCCAGCTTAGAGCTGGGTGTGTGGCAGTGAAGCTTTAGAGAGATGGAGGCTCAGAGCATTGTTTTGGAAAGAGCCCCCCGTGGGGATAATGTTGAAGGTGCTGAGGATGATGGCAGGAGTCGGGGCAGGGCGGGTGGGCAGGGGAGGAGAAACATGTGGGTTGGATATTGACATTGTTGAGGAAAGATAGTAATGGCTTACGTAAACAAGGTCCCGTGGTCAAATCACATCTGGGAAAAGTGGAGTTAAGCAAAGTGAAACAGGCTTCCTTATAGCATGGCCTCTCAGAACCTTCGGAGTACCTGTTGGCACTGTGACTTTGTAAGAGTAGGAGAAAAGGATGCCAAAGTTTTTTGACCACAGCCTCTTGTAGAAGTAATGTTCATCAGAAGAACATTGGTTTGCTATGATTTTTGCATTATTTCTCTGTATTAGGTGGGAATGACTCCTTCTTGGCAAGTTTTCTAATGTGGCATGTTGCTGCCCTGTCCCCCTTCAGTCTCCCAGTGACCGAGTGCGGTCACTAAAGAGGGAATCCCAGATGCTCATAGTCCCGAGAAGAAGGTGCTCCTGGCCTGGATGTGGCCTGTGTTCAGGGACCCAGGCCCAGAGCTCAAGGGCGTGAAGTCAAACTTGGCACAGTCTTTCTGCATAGGTTTATAGATGCATCGTTCATGCTGATGCCAGTTTGGGGGTACTTACTTCCTCTGTGAAGTCCAAAGTCCAAAGCCTGGTCCACAAGCAGCTTCTGAGTGCCTATGGTAATGAAAATTCAGGAGTTCTTTCAAATTGCCATCTGATTCTTGATAGGCTGATGATACAGAGATTGAAAGGAAAGATCTTTGATAAACTTCTCTTTTACACATATGTGTACAAATTATGGTCCAATGGTGAATTATTTCAGAAAACCAGGCAGATACAGGGTAAATAGACAAACAGGGCAGGGCAGGCTTAGAATGCACTGGGTTATTGGGGTGAAGGGAGGGGTGGGACCAGGGAGGAAACGTCTGCCCAGTGGAGGTCAGATGGGTTACAGATATTGCTCAAGCACCTGCTGGACATTGTGTAGAAGAGCTTTATATGAAGGGATGCGATCTGGGAAGAGGCATTTGTCTATGAACTTGGGCTGGTGTGCAGACTTTCTGCAGAGACTTGACAGCTTTAAGCTTTGAACGGTTTGGCAAATTTTGACCTGTCACTGTGGGGCTTGTTTGTAGCTGGGGTCTTTCTGGAGGCTACTTTTACACTAAATTTTATCACCAACTCCCAAGTGAAGCAGCTTTTCTTATAGGCTTTGCCAGTGTTTGTGTAGGGCGGCTGTATGCCTGGGTGGGAAGAATGTAGCAGCTTTATATGTTTGCCTGTCCTAAATTTTAGTTCCTTGGATCTTTGTTGATAATTGATGCTGAGAGAAAAGGATGATATGCTGTATTTAACATGGTCAGAACTGGAAGCGTAGAGTTTATAAGTGAAAGCCTAGAGTCAGGTAGATTTAGGTTTATCTTTGCTTTCCACTATTCTGGGAGCACTAGCTTTTTTCCATTTGTTCATTTGGGTATAATGTTACGTGTGTTACAGGATTGTTTTGAATAGATGTAGTGTATATGTATGTGTAGAGTAGTGAAGTAGACTATGGTGTCACACTTCTCCTAGATGACAAATGAGGTGTACTCCTTGTCTGAATCTCTGAAGGAGACCTGGTGCTCTTCAGAGTTTGAGTAGAACCTGTCCTTGGAGGCAGCTAGCCAGTTCAATCAATAGTAGAGAGCAGAAATTGGAGAAGGAATTTGGAAATAGTAAGATTTATTCTCAGCCTCTGTTATTCCAGTTATTCTTAATATTTTAATAACCTCTTTGATTAAAATTATATGACTTTTTATTTTAGCAAAAGAAATTAAGTTTTAACATCATGGCAACCTTGGCCTTGCCCAAAAGAAACTGCTGCAGACATATTATTTGCCCATTAATGGGGAGAATTTCAATAGTAAGTTTCATAGGACTTTATTATCACTTATCATGTCTTTGGCTTTTGTTTTGGTAGAGGCTTTCCAGTAAGATTTACTAGAGAATAGTCGAGACATTTATTTAATCAGTTCTAAGACATAGTAAATTTTATTTTTCCAAAGGTTTTATGTCCTTCAGCCTATTCAGTACTCTGAACAGCTCTGGGAGGGTTACTGTAGCCCTCAGGCTTTCACGAAGAAGGACTAGAAGCTCAGAAAATCTCGGTGATTTTTGCTCTGGGCAGTGGCAGAGCCGGAGCCATAATCTGGGTCTTTTTGCCATCACTCATTCTTCTCTTCCCTCATCCCTTTAGACCCACAGGTCTAGGCATGTCAAGGGATTCAGCCTCAGTTATTTCTGAAAGATAATATCAGTCAGAAACAAAGATAAGACTTCGCCAAATGCAGGAATTTCAGAGGGATGGTTTGTTCTTAAATTTTCAAGCTCATTCAGTTTAAAAATGATTCCTATAATATGGTGCTCATTTATTACTTCATATTCATTGCCTCAGTAATGACTTTTAAATAGGACTGTATTATTAGAGTGATTGGACTGAAGTCTGACTGGACTAGAGTTAAGAGATCGTATCACTATAAATAGAGTGAGATAAAATATTTTACATGATTTGATTGAACTTTTATGAGGTCTTGTTAGTTGGAACCTAGGATCTTCTCTTAAAAGGATACTTACTTTGAACAATTTCCAAATAGCAAACTTCCTACTGTGGGGTTTAAGTTGTAGATAGAGTGTGTACCTTTGGGAATTTGGGAATTAAACTATTTCCCCTGGCACTTTCAACTATATTACCTGAGGCAGAACTTCATTAACTGCCCCATCAACAATTTTCCTGACCCAAAAGCTCAAGGAAGTAAGATCAGGACACTGATTATATTGTCATCTAAAGACCAGAATGAAAACAGAACAGCCCTGAAAGTTTTTAGTGCATAAGGGAACTATTAGACATGGTTATCTGTGAGGCCGTTGGCAGAGTTATTGGGGAAGGCCTTTTGGGTATACATAAATAAATTTAATGTCCCTCTTTAATAGCACCATGAAGAGGTTGAACTAGTTTTAAAGACATTGCCATTTCCTCATGATTGCATAAAAATAGACCTAATCTCTGATATTTAGAATTTGATTATTAGAAAAGTATATGGGAAAAATACATAGTTGGTAAAAATGGTAAGCAGTTGTGAATTACAGTGAATTAATAAGAGATTGGTAAGTTTTAATAAAACTGGAATCTTTTCCTGCCACTTTAACTTTTATATCAGTGACTCAAACTTTTCTGTCTCTATCACCAGCCATGTTGGGTTACTGTTATAAAACTATATTATTCCAGCAATTTTTCCAGAGTTTGGATAAGTATTTTTAGCAGTTATTCTTTGTTTAAAATTTCCCATCAATATAAGAGGCTAATATTTAATTGAAGAAGTAGTAAAAGCATAATGATCTGTGGCTTAGAATAGTGCTAAGAATTTTCCCAATAATTAGAGTTGAATTTTCAGGAAATGATGTATCACATGCCAAAATTGAAATGGGTGGGGATGAGAGAGGGATGACAGAAGATATATTTTGTTAGTGGTATCTTGAGATGATGTCTGATGTTTCATATGACTTCTTAAGTAATGTACAAATAAACAAGCAAACTAAAAACCAGGAAACCCCTAAAACTAAATGGTGTGCCAGTGATGGAAAGCATGCTCCAGGTCATATGCTTTGAATCAATGATTTTTCTTACTAACAGCAAACGGGGAGTGGGGCCTTAATTCTCTGTCGTTTGGTACAATTTTATACTAATGTTTATATAGAGCCACATTACATTGGTAGTAATCTTGGATAATTAATCATGGATCTGTATAAATATGTGTGTGTGTGTGTGTGCGCGCACGTGCGCACGTGCATGCCTTGGATAATTGTTGCTTTATTTTTTATTTCTAAGTGAATTAAAATACACAGTGTAATAATTTTGGCAGATGATGGTCAGATGATGGTTTGAGCAGTAAATGTTACCTTTATGAGTTTATTAATGTTTGCTTTTTTTTCTCCTCTTTCCCCTGATTCCAGGGTGTGGATGAATGGAACATAGCTCACCTAAACACGGTCTTGGATGTGGTTGAGGAAGAGTGCGGTATTTCTATTGAGGGTGTAAATACTCCTTATCTCTATTTTGGAATGTGGAAAACCACATTTGCGTGGCACACCGAGGATATGGACCTCTATAGTATTAATTATCTCCACTTTGGACAACCCAAGTCCTGGTAAGTTACATGTTTAATATTCATTTGCTTTGGAGTTTTGAAATTTGGGCAGTGTGAACCCATTGAAGATGAATTTTTTCCCTTTATCTGGTGGATTCAGATTTATATGAGCTATAAGAAAGTTTTTTTGACTGTAACAATTAATTATTACAGAGTCTTCCACTCTGCCTGGGGTTTTGCTCAAAACCATAAAGCTAATGGCGACTTGTATATCTAAAATTGCCTGTAGACCACTTTTGTGGGCCATGGATTGATAGGTAATTAGTCTCGAAGAATTTGTTTGGGACTTCCCTGATGGCGCAATGGTTAAGAATCAGCCTGCCAGTGCAGGGGACACGGGTTTGAGCCCTGGTCCGGGAAGATCCCACATGCCACCGAGCAACTAAGCCTGTGCGCCACAACCACTGAGCCTGCGTTCTAGAGCCTGCGAGCCACAACTACTGAAGTCCACGCACTGCAAGGAAGAGTAGCCCCTGCTCACCACAACTAGAGAAAGCCTGTGTGCAGCAATGAAGACCCAACGCAGCCAAAAATAAATAATAAATAAATTTTTTAAAAAAAGAATTTTTTTGGCATCTTTACTTCTCTGAGATTTGCTGGAAAGTATGCAGGCAGCAGTTAGGAGTGAAAATCGACTTCCTGGATGTAGAGTATCAAGTAATCCTAATGATTTTCTTGTCTAGTCCCCTCTGAATAAATGACAAGTTCCATTTAGTATGTGGTGGCTAGAGGGAGAGGAGGGATGATTCAGGAGGCCTATTATCGCTCTCTGTATGATGGATGTGGGGAAAAGAATAAGTTAATGTGAATATGTGTTCTTAACTTGGAATTTCCTGTGTTTGTGAGCCTCTCCTCATCTTTCTGAGCAACGATTTTAAGATTTATTGCTCTGTAGAATGCATCATATGATCATAGAATGCATCAAATAATTACACATTTGTAATTATTAGTCTGTCAATCACCCTGGAGTCCTTTGTGGTCAGCCAGTTTCACGTTTGAACTTGTTTTTGTGGGTTTTAGTCTTAAGAGAGTTTCAATATCAGTTGTATTTTGTAAAGTACACATACATGCAGAATAATTCAGAGATAGAAGCATATGAAGTATCTACTTGACAAGTCAGGAAATACAATGTTTCTGCTGGTATTCTGCTGGAACAGGATAGGATGCTCTTCAGGTGCTTGTGTTAGCCCAGTAGCTTTCTTGCCTCCAGTTTAAAGATAATGGCCTCTTTTCAAGTTCTCCTGCTGATCAGGTGTTGAGCACAGTGTATAATTTCTATCCCCATCTTGCCATTAGTTGCCCTTGAGGTTTTATCATTTGGCAAAGTGTGAAGTTGTAAGCTTTCTCCAGCAAATTCAAATATAGCAAAAGTTCATAATGATCAACAATGACATTTAATCAGCAGGAAAGCTTTAGGAGCAAGGGCAAAGCTCTTAGGACATAGAAGAGAAATCCAGGTATTTTCTGGTTTGCTATGGAGTTTTAGGATCTGAAAAAAGTTAGTGAGAAGCTGTGTAACTTATTTTTAACAGTGTTTTACTTACACATTTTGTTTGATAAATTCTAAGTATTCTGCTCTCTTAATGGAATAAATAAAATGTAAACATTTTTAATAGGTGGTCTAGGACCTAGAGAGGCTTTGGTGACAGAATGGGGCAAAGAAGTAATTCCTTACAAGGTGTTTGTCGAGGACCAGCTGTGAGCACAAACTTTAGAACCTGTGAGTCTGTCATATTTCTTCAGCACCCACTGTAGAGTCTGTTGGAGTGTCATCCTTTAGTACTTTTGGGACTTGGCTTTGAGAGACTCAGAGAAATATTTTAAACAATGTGTAGGCTCCTGGGCAGTTTTTTAGCTGCATAGTTATCCCCATGGTCTTTCTGATCCTCTCTTTTGTTGTGGGTAAAATTATATGAAATTGGTAGATTCAACATCCTGGTGAAATCTAGTATATAGGCAAGTATATACTATACTTCCCTTAAGAAATATGAAAAGTTAGGGAATTCCTCAGCAGTCCAGTGGTTAGGACTCCGTGCTTCCACTGTAGGGGGCATGGGTTGGATCCCCGGTCAGGGAACTAAGATCCTGCAACACGTGTGGTGCAGCCAGAAAAAAAAAAAAAAATCTGAAAAGTTAGTGGCAAAACTTTCCTGTAGGTTTGGAGAAATTCATGACAATGCCTAGGACATTAATATGAGGTTTTAGTATTGGAGGAGTTGACATGAAGTCTCTGCTTTCTTATTAAGAAAGGTGATCCCCCCCCCACACACACACCTGGGACAAGGATTGCCGTGACCTAAAGACTGTTTAGAGGAGAATATTCTGTCTGGGATAAGACTGATTATAGAGTCTTGTGTCTTTGGGAGAGAGCACCACTGTTTATGAGTGAGAATGAGTACGCTGGATTCCAAAGTATTTCTTTCTCTCTGGAATGTATTTATATTTTCTGTATTTAGTTACTCTATTAGTTTTTAAGCATATAGACTCCATTATATGCATTAAGAGTAGATTTATAATATCACTATTATCTTTAACCTTGGCCATTATTTATAATGATAAAAAAATAAAACATAGCAGTGAATTATGACAGTTAATCTACATTCCATTTACTAGGATGACTAGTGTAGGAAAAGAGTGATATAAATGACTCTAAGAATGTTTCCCAGTAGATTCATGAACGATTATATTAGTGCAGCATAAATAATTTTGAGGTAAACTTTATTATCATTAAAATTCACTTCAGTAGTCATCATAATATATTTGAAGTAAGCTTTGAAAGGTGGTAGAAGCAATACAAATTCATGTGAGCACTGAAACGTGTGTGGCAGACTCAGACTCAAGGGAGCAGCGATCAGGGCTCTAGTCCTTACTCAGCTACCGATGTGTGTGGCTTTGGGCAAAGAACTGTACTTCGGTGACCAGTTTCCTCACTCACAAAATGACAAGACTCATCAGGATGCTCTCCAGTGCTCGAATTCTGTAATGTGTGATCAGAACTATTGGAATATTTTTACCTAATCTACAAAACGAGAGGATGACAAGGTGATGTAAGGTCCTGCGTGTGTGTGCGTGCATGCCTGCACTGGTTTCCTTTTCTGGTGCCCTCTCCTTGTTCGTTTGTTTGTTTTTTTGCCGCTCCGCAAGGCTTGCAGAATCTTAGTTCCTCGAACCCGTGCTCCCTGCCATGGAAGCGTGGAGTCCTAACCCCTGGACTGCCAGGGAAGTCCCTGGTATCCTCTCCTTGTTGAGTTACCTTTACTCTTCTCCGGGGGTGCCCTGTCTCATGCTTAACATCTCTGGCCCTGGCAGTGTGTCTTCCTCCTCTCTAGTCTTATAGGCTGGCATTTAATTTCAACTTCCATCTCTTCTTCAGTTCTCTCAGGCACCAAGTTCTGGGTACGATTATTGCAGAGACTGCCTACGATTCTCTCCTTACTTCCATGACTGCACTACTGTCCTCTGCCCGAGTGTTCCATAGATTTTTGCCTGAAGGCTTCCTGGACCATACGTTGCCCCACCTTAGACATCTGCCTTTGCACCTTTCAAGGGGTTGTGACCACCCCTGCTGGCCCTTTCCTGTGCCTGCTTTGAAGTTCGGGGCTGTGTTTGCCTTTGAATCGTCAGCACTTAACACAGGGCCTGGCTATAGGATTGATGCTCTGTAAGTAATTCTCATTTTGAATCAAGAGAGTTTTAAATTGTTTTGGATCAGTCTGTTCAAGGGCAGACAAGATAATATATAAAATGTTCTCTAAAGACTCTTGTCTCAAATGTAACTGTTAAGAGCACCAAGTTTCCAGAGATTTCTGAGTAGCTGCTGATAGGCCTGGCTCCAGGTAGAAGCCGTGAAACATGCTTTTCTGTGCACAACATGTAGCAGATTTTGCTGAGTTAAGTGTTCGTGAACACGGGTTCGTACTGAAGAGACTTTAGAGGAGCTAATGATTTATTTAAACATTTCTGGCATGAAAGTTTAAGGAAAAAAGAAAGCTTGAAGTAGGCAGATAGAAAACTGCTTTGGCAGTCAGTGGTAACATATTTATTTTCTGGGAATTAATGTTGACTTTGGAGCCAGAAGACCTGTTTTAAAATCCCAGTCTGTCACTTACCAGCTGAATGACTTAGGGCAAATCACTGTACTCCTTTCATCATGAATTTCTTTAACTGCCAAATGGAGGCATGATTTATTCTCTATCTACTTAATAGGATTTCTAGGAGGGTCCAGGGATATACTGTGTATACAAGTGTTTTGTAAGGTGTAAAGAACTATACAAATATTCATAATTTCTATTGTCTTAATAACATTATAAAAATAAATAAATTTTTGGTCATAGTAATTACTTAAAGCCTGAACTTGGCATGATGTATTTCTGTACATGATAGAGTGGGAGTTTCAAGGATAAGCAAAATATAATTTTCTGTCCCAAGCATCATGTGGTAGTGGTTAATTGCTGGGGAAATAGAATTTAGATGGTGCCTTGAATCTTTCTTTCTGAGATCATGTTCAAACATAATGAATAAGTTACTTTCAGATTTAGTACTCTGTAGAGAATGAGAAAGGTAAGGTTTAAGAGGACATGTCTTAAGCTATGAAAGGTCTAAAATCAGGAAAGAAGTTTCTCCTGGATGTTTTTTAGAAAAATTAAGGATGGGCTGCAGCATTTTGGACTTGGGTAAATTTTATTCTGTAAGCTGTGCGATTTTGTTAAATGTAGCAATAAGAAAGCGTCAGATTATTCAGTATAATATAAACTTAGTTCCCTGCTTTTTCTTTAGATCGATTTGTTTAGTGCTGTGTAATATTTAAGAGCACAGGTTTTTGCACCAGAGTCTTGTGTTTTGAGTTCTGGCATTGCTTTTTTACTTAGTATATCACCCAGGACAATTATTACATAACCCCCATGCCTCCATTTTCTCTCCTAAAACACTCACGTGGTTTGATGCCCACCTTGTAAGGTAGTTGTGTGATTAAATAAAATACAAAGCGTATACCACAGCTCCTGGCATATCGTTAAGTGCTCAATGGATGTTAACATTTCATATGTTTACTTAACAAATATATATTGCATGTCTTATGTATAAGACCTTATAGATTCTGTATTAATAAGGATTCTTTGTTCTAAATGACAGAAACCCAATTTAAGCAAAAGAATATTTGGCAATGTGTATAATCGCGATAAGCTAGAAGCAGGGTTCAAGCCTGAGAGTGGATTCTCGCATTGGGTGTCTGTCTCAGCCGGTCCCTTTTCTCCCCACCGCCCCCCATTCATTCACTCTCTCCCATCTTACCCCTACCCCTTCTTGCTGTTTTTCCTTTTCCTTTCTTCCTGGGGTAGAGAAGGAGCTCTTGACTTATAAATAAATATTTGATTATTGCTGAATTTTAGAATTCAGGGCTGTCTTTTTAAAAGAACAAATGAATTATATGTCATCGAGTTGACCTGAGCTTGTTTGTTGTACATCTTCTCCATTACAGTGTGAGCTCCCAGAAAGGGGGACCCTCACTGTCTGGCTCACTAGCGTGTCTCCAGTGCCTGCAATGGTATCTGGCATGAGCTTGGCACACAGTGGGTACTCAATAAGTATTTGTTCAATGAATGGTCTTACTGAAGGAATTCCTTATTGAGGTTTTTTCCTTTAAACACCCAGAGCAGAATGTTACTTTAGGGATTGGACAGCTTGATACTATTTAATAATACATTGAATTAACAACATACAGTACTAACTCCTGTTGTTGACTTATCTGTTCAGTAAGTTTAGACTCATTAATGTATTCTAATTGGAAATGTTAAGACTAATTGAATAATGGTAAAAGCTGTATCCTTCTGATGGTTTCTATAGAAAAAATACTCTTGGAATTAACAATGGTTTGCTTCTGGTTTTAATTATTCTTCCTAGAGAAATTTGACCTCTAAATAAGCAAAAGACCTACTGTGTAGCATAGGGAACTCTACTCAATGTTCTGTAATAACCTATATGGGAGAAGAATCTGAAAAAGAAGAGAAGATATATGTCTATGTATGGCTGAATCACTTTGCTGTGCACCTGAAACTGGCACAGCATTGTAAATCAACTATACTCCAATATAAAATAAAAATAAAACAAAGAAAAATAGACTTTTATAAATATTTTTTAATTGAAGTATTAAGAAAATTAATTGCATAAGTTATTTTGATCACTTCTAGGCATATCTATGTATATATTTTGAGATAATATTATTTAAAAAGGTTTAAAAAATTGGAACTATACCCCAGAAATATGGTATTAATTTTGTACTCAGCTGCTAGCTGTATTTGTTGGAAGAAAGAGAGTGCAGAGATAACAGGAAGCAATATTATCATATCCATGATATGATATCATATCCATGATTATCTGATCATATCCATGATCAGATGGATAATATTTTAGTTAGACCTGAGCCTGACTTGGAGATAAATACAACCACACTGGTGCACACACACATACCTGCAGTCCAAACAGTGAGTCCCAAAGACCCCTGCTCAGCACCGAGTTTTTTAAGGAAAGTCAGTGGGGTCTAGTGTTTGTGATTTTGAAAATAAATCTCACTCATTTCCCTGAAGTGATGAGATGAAATGCCTTTTCACTAACTGATTGGCGACTGTGGGTTCTCATACAGGAAATCTAAACATATTAATTAAGTACTTTTGATACCTCTGATAAGCATAGCAGGGGCTTGTAAATTCCTTCAGGATGCCTATTTCCTTGTTGCTACTCTTTCACTTAAAGCCACCACCGTCACCACCTACAAGAACTCCAGAAAACCCTTTAAATGAAAAGAGATTGCTGAATCAAATCCGTAACTCTTAGGGAAAAATCAGAAGGTTAATGCAAATTTATATACTATGTAGTTCATGGAAAACAAGCATTAGTGCTGTTAGCCTTGCTAAATTACTGTGGCAGATATAGCAGTTCACAAATTATGTTGCTTAGCTTATCTTTTTCCTCCGTATTTCTCATCCTCCTTTTCAGACTGTTTAATATTGCCTTTTAGATAGCACTTTGTAGAAAATATTTATTACTTAATATTTGTTTTATAAAAATTATTCTTTGACTTGAGCATATAGGAAAGCAGCTTTTTTTTTTTTTTGATTGCACTTCTGCAGGTAGGCTTACAAATGGATTTATAAACTCTACTTCTGTGACCCCAAATGTGTTCATTCTTTGTCAGCTTACTTTTCAAGGTGTAGGTCTTGACTAGGATGGTGAAGTATGTTCTTTACCTTTGGTGACTCCATTTCATTTAGTGTGTACCTTTTATGTGTGCCAGGAACTGTGCTAATCATTTTAAGAAATCATTTCAGGTAATCCAGACAACAGATGTTTCAGGTAGGTGTTTTTTGGCCACATTTGTAAACTAAGGACTCTGAGACTGGCGCTTAGTGAGTCTTGCAGCTGGGATTTTTAACTTTTATTTGTCTGACTCTTCTCATAGATTTAAAGAGAAAAGGAAAGAGTAAAGGTGAAGGAACAGGCGAGAAGAAAGTGTGCCTGTCTTTCCTGTTTATACCATCAACTTTCTTTTAATGAGATTTTCTGCAGAGCCAAAAGAGAAACCAGCCTCTTATACTTTGGGACAAAACTATGGCATAAAAGAGATTTTCAGAAGGGTAAAATGTGGCTAGATTCTAATCTTGTTATAATTGATAGCAGTTATTTGGATGGGGGAACCATTGGAGTTGAGAGTGGGAGAGACCACTGGCCCAGTTTCCTTTGCTTCAGATTTGTTCTTTAGATATCCCTTGGAAATCTACTTGAAATCAGAGAGAAAACCCCACATTTTAGAAAGAACGAGTTTTACCTTGAGGGTTTTGTCTTCCTCTAGGGAATGGGTGATGATTCTTCAATTAGAGGCTTACTTTCAGTCCCCTCAAATGAAGTTTTGGAAAAAGCAAGTCTGTTCCTGTTGAGAGCTAAGAGTGCTTTGTCTATCAAACCTATCAGATAAGAACTGCTAGGATGGGGACCAGCCTAGCTTCTGAAGGCTATAACACAATCCTTACTCTTCTGGTATTTCGGGTCAACTAATTTTTACTTTAATTTTCATGCATTTTCTCGTGTTATTTGGAACCTTTTTTAATCCATTTAAAAAATAATGTCTGCATTGGATGTCTCTTCTGGTTTGAGAATGTTTTGTTGAAATTGTCTTGGCTCCTTGAAATATAAACTCACTATGAATCAGCTTAGCCAAAAGGAAGAATTTAATTGGCTCACATAGCCATGAATGGTCAGAAACGTCTGGAACCCTTGGAAGTTGCCAGGGTGTGTTGGATTCTGGGCCCCACTTCTCTTTGTATGTTGCCTTCATTTTTCTCCCTGGTTCGTATATTTCTCCCTGTATCACTAGAAAGGAAAGCTGCTCCATTTGGGGAGGGACCATGGAATCTCCTGGCTTGGATTCTATACCAATCCCTTGTTTAAATCACTGAGGCCAAGGATAGGAAGGTATTAGGATTGTCCTGGCTTGGGTCACAGGCCTGCCTTTGTGGCGGTGAGGGCAGAGGCACAAAGAATGGCAGCCCCCGTTAGAATTACATGTTTGTGTTTGGAGGAGATGTTTCTCCATTAAGAAGGAGAGTGCTATTACCTGAATTATGCTGCACAAAGGGAATAAAACTCGATGTCTCCTACAGATATAAGGCAAAGAAAATCCCAAATAAATGTTCAAGTATTTGATTAAAAATTTTAGGAAGGCTGATTCAATTACTTTAACTGGCTCTTAACTTATTTTCTGTAAGATTTGAAAAGATGTCCTGTGGGGATATTTCCTTAAGATGGAATGAATATATATATTTAGAATATTAAAGTTATTAAAATGTATGTTTGTTTAACTTATTAAAAGCATTTCTAGCAATTGATCAGTAACTTTTACTCAAAGTAGAGGCAATTGGCAAAAATAAATCTTTACACTGGACTTGAAACTAAAGAATCTGTAATTTGTTAAGTTTTCTTCTGACGACTTGAACCAAAATTGCTCTCTTTTCTGGTGACTTAAATAGTCACAATATCTAATAGTTTTACCACTTTATTATGTCCTGTTCTAATAGTCAGTTTTACCACTTTTTTATGTCCTGTTCTTTCAGAACTCTTTTTTTCATTGGTTTGTGTGTTTTGGTCTTGTCTCCACAAGGAGACTTTCTGCTTCTTCAGGGCAGCACCATAGCACCTTTGTCGAGCCAGGCACCACCATAGGCTCATAGGCCTGTTTAATTATTGAAGCAGGATTCTGCTTCTGTTTTTGGGATCTGCTAACTTGTATATCACATACCTACAGCATCATGCTTTTTTTTTAATTTAATTTTTAATTTTTTTACTTTTTGTATTTTGGCCATGCTGTGCGGCATGCAGGATGGTTCCCCGACCAGGGATCGAACCCGGCGGTCTGCAGTGAAAGTGCTGAATCCTAACCATCAGGCCCCCAGGGAGCTGTGCGGCATGCTTCTTTCAGTCTTTATTGATCTTTCTATAATACTCTTCTTGGTTTCTTATGGGCATATATTACAAAATTAGCCTATAAAATAATATAGTCACGTATCTTGTGTGATGCCTTGTACAGAATTGACCTGATGTACAGGAAATTTTTAGAAGTTACAAAAACCTGTTAGAAAGTTTTAGACCCTCTACTGTATTTTGATTGTCAGCGATAATAACAGATTTGATAGCTTCCCTAAGAGAAATCCACAGATAATACACTCCAAATTTAATATAGCCAAATGTTGTGTCCATCCCTTCTTCCCTTCCTCCAAATGACTAATTACTTGTGGGGGCTCCATACGTGGTTTCTTTATTTAAGGATTTGTGCACGAAGCTTCTGGAATGTTATTTTATAACATATATTTCTGAGAGGACATAGCATCCAATTGTATGATCTCTGAAATGATCTTCTGAGCAGAGACCAAAAAGAGCCCATTTAACAATCTTCCTTGAAAAGTGAATGTTCTTTGGCAAGGCATTATACATCAACAAGGGCTTGAATTAGATGGGTTGCCTTCATCATTTTTGCTCTTATAAGTTACCTCTCTCAGCCCACCTGAGTAAATATTAACATCATTTAGGGAATGTCAGGTGTTGGCAGAAACATGTGACTATTTACTGTCTCCCCGCCCCCCCAATTTTATTGAGAAATAATTGGCATACAGCACTGTGTAAGTTTAAAGCATACAGCATGATGGTTTGATTTACATATATTGTGAAATGATGGCCACAGTAGGTTCAGCTAATATTCATTTTCTCATATAGATACAGTAAAAAGTAAATGAAGAAAAAAAGAAAAAGAATTCTTCTTGTAATAGGAACTCATAGGATTACCTCTCTTAACTTTTCTGTATATCATACAGCATTGTTGGCGATAGTCATCATGTTGTTCATTGCATCCCTAGTACTTATTTATCTTATAACTGGAGGTTTGTACCTTTTGACCACTTTCCTCCAGTTCTGCGTTTTCCCACCTTTGGCCTCTGGTAACCACAAGTCTGATCTCTTTTTCTGTGAATTGGTATCTTTTTTAAAAAAAAAATCCACATATAAGTGAATACTTCTTTTTTTTAAATTTAAGGCTGTATACCTTTTTTGTTTGTTTGGTTTTTGCACGTTGCTTGAGTTGTCTTTGGGTAGCTTGGTTGCTTTGTGTAAAGTGCACTTTTGAAAGCCTCTCAATTTTCAAAGAGGTTTCCAACTGTACAGTGGCTGTGTAGGTAGTTTTCCCTTGAAGATTAAACTTCAATCACAGGAAATCTCCTTGAAAATGCTTCACTACTTTGTTGGAGATAATTGTGGTAGAACACTGTAAGCCAATTGTAGTGGAACTCTTTAAGCTACTTTATCTTATTCATGGATGGTACGATTATCCTTTGAATAAATGATCACTTGGAAAGGATACCGCCCTCCGAAGATTTCTGTATAAGGTAAGTTTGTTTTTCATTGGGAAAATATTGGATTTGAAAATTTTTGATATGGACAAATAGCTTCTTATGGGCATGTTTTTGTTTATAACCAATTTTTGAAGTTACTATATTTTTGATTCTTCTGGAAGTGGCAGTTTGTTTCTGTTTTATTAATGCCTGATCCTGTAAAACATTGCATCTGTGTTCGGTGACTTTTGGTTTTGTTTGTTTGTTTCTTTCCTGTTTGTTCACTAAACATTTATTGAGCCACCCACCAGTCAGGTACTGGGCTCGGTGCTAGCGATACCATGGTGAATAGGACAGAATGGTCTTCATGAAACTTACAGTTTAGAAATATAGCTTTTAGTACCCCCACCCTCCCCTTTATTTTCTAGCAGTAGCAGAACACTTGTTCTTAACAAAATTTTATTGGAATCCAAATCTTACATGAATTCAAATCTTACACAGAATATTTATGCATAAACCAGAAAAAAATTTTCTGTGATGGGTCCTCACTTTGGAAAACACTGGCCTGGCACAGAGGTTCTCAAACTTTCCATTTGAAAATTTCTTCACAAGGGCAATTTATATAAAATTGAAAGTAAAGGCACAGCTGACCTGGCTGAAATGTGTTTGGTGGGACCCTCTCCCTTACCAACTCCTTCCTTGAGGTACCCTCAGGAAACCCTGGGGCCCTGGGGGTGCCACAGAAAACAGAAAATCAGTCATTTTATCATCTAGTACTTGAAAAATCACTTTGCTACTGAATATGTTATCTGTTGAGTATTTTGGAGAGGTCAGTATTAAGACATAAAGATTTCTTTTATGTTGTTTATGGGTCATATCAACTAATAATTTATAATACCTTTTTTCTTGCTGCAGTTGCCTTACTTATGAATGTCTACAGATGTGGCTGCTAGACTTTTTTTTTTTCCATTTAATTGCTCTGTCTGGAAATGGGCCACAGGTGGCATAAGGGTGAGGCAAAGCTCTGGCTGAATTCATTTCCTCAGGGGCTTTTTATATGATGTCCCTGTAGGGCCTCAGTTCAAACACCTTGTCCTCTGGGTCATAGTTAGAGACGCCCAGCTTCTGTTTTCAGGACTGGTGTTTAAGAGACATCTGCTTACAAATATGTTCTTTGTAATTGTTTGTTGTAGCTTGTGTCACTCAGGAAGCCAACTTTGAGACTCAGATTTGTGTGCTGGAAGCAGCAGCCTTGGGGAGGGAGGAAGGCAGGACTAGGCAGAAGGGAAAGTTGACTGCTTTCGAGCCCTGGGCAGATCTCAGAGGCAGCTCTGGACCTGGCAGGGCCCTTCAGAATTGCCCCGAATGGAGGCAAGAGGGCCAGGCCTTAATACTCGGGCTTGGACCATTCATTGCATATGGGCCACCATCCCCTCCCTCGCCAGGGGCATGGTCCTGGGGGAGGGAATGAGACCTTGGGTGAGCGGGATGTGGGGCAAGGATCCTCCCTTTGGTGAAGGTGCTGAGGGCCTCATCCAGAAAAGGAGAGGCTGGGCACCTACCAAAGCATCCCTTACAGTCACATGTTCTGTTTCTCACATTCATCTATTTTTAAGAACTGAAAATGAAGCAAGCAGTGTTCTGTTTTCCACAGTTAACTAATGAGACTTCATAATATAAAATATTAATACTTAAACTTTAATAAATGAACAAATGGTAAAACTTGTTAACATCATCAGTAATGTGAAAATGTAATATAATCACACATATAAAATCTATAGCTGTTCAGCCTTTTTTTTGACACAGGAATATGCCTTGATTAAAAAGTATATTGTAAATTACTTCAGAAATATTGAGTTTTGTGAAATATAATTTAGGCACTTTACTTTTTGATTCATGAAGTTTTTTATAACAAGAACTAAAGAAAAGTTTTTTTGTTTGTTTGTTTGTTTGTTTTTTGTGGTACGCGGGCCTCTCACTGTTGTGGCGTCTCCCGTTGCGGAGCCCAGGCTCCGGACGCGGAGGCTCAGCGGCCATGGCTCACGGGCCTAGCCGTTCCGCGGCATGTGGGATCTTCCTGGACCGGGGCACGACCCCGTGTCCCCTGCATCGGCAGGCGGACTCTCAACCACTGCGCCACCAGGGAAGCCCTAAAGAAAAGTTTTGAGTAGTGGTTTGTATCTTTGTATCTGCATTTTATCAATATTTAAAATGTCATTATCATTTGCCTGGTGTGTACTATAGCTTTAGTTTCAAAGGCTAGTGACTTTTTTTTTTTTCAATTGTGAATTTTAAAAGTGGGTAAATGTAAGAGGATAGCTGGGAGAACTATTCTGTGTGAATATTGGAACCTTGGCCTGTTAGCAGACAGAAAACTTTTTCTTCTAAAAGTTGGATCACCCTACAGTGATTGCAGTGATCATTGTAAAGGGTGTGGATATGTCCTTGGGAGGGACGGGCTTGGTAGCACCTGTCACTTCCTTCTTCTTGGCATCTTCCTGTGACTGATGAGGAAACAGGAATGGAATATGGGTCTGGAGAGCATGTCTTGGGCTTTGGAGTCAGATCTGGGGTTGGGCTCCAGCTCTGTCATCGACCTTGCTCAAGTAAATTAATCCCTCTAAGTCTTGTTTCCTCATCAGTAAAATGGGGGTGTTAGTAGGAGAACTTTTATCACAGGATCTTAGCACAAGGCTTGGTGTCTTAAAAGTGCTCGATAAATGGTAGCTGTGATAAGTGATATAATCATGTTTATTGGTCAGATATTCTTTTCACTCAGACTTCAACACTTTAGTAACTATTAAAAGCAAGTCAGGCACACATACTTATGCCACTAAAAGAGGGGAGGGTCAATTTAGAGTTGTTGTTTGTCAGAAAACTATCCTTGTGGACTTGAGCCTGAATCTTCATGGGAGATGACTGAGTAAAACAGCATGAAGAAGAGGAAATATACAAAGGAGGAGGAAAGGGCCACTTCACACACAGCCTCCGTTAGGGGAACGGAGTAGAGGGCAGTGGTGTTTCAGGACTGACCTACCTGAGCGTGGCCTGGACCTGGAAGGGGATCTCCCCTCTGTGGCCCTGGGCTTGGTAAGACTGCCCTTGATGTCACAGGGTGGCGGGGGTGTGTGGTGGGAGTGGGCCGGTGGGAGGTGCCAGTGGCCAGGGACCTCTGCAGCTGCCTGTGTGAGACAGCACAGTGACAAAGGTAGGGGCAAGCGGGACAGCTGAGGACATTGATTTCTAAGTACATTATGACAGCCCCAGGGCTCCCAAAAGATATTAGGGAGCCCTTGGGGGATGATCTGAGAAATAGGAGGTACACTTTAGTAGTGCTGGTAAACACTTCTGATAGACTAATGGACTGAGCATATCTTGAAATGAGAAGTGCAGAGACCAGTTCATAGAGCAAGTCTGAATCAGAGGAATGGATCCAGTACATTTTGAAAAATACAGCTTTACCTACTGACAGTTCAAAATATCAATCTGATATTCCATTAAAGATAGTATTTGTATTACCATCACCAGGATAACATCATTTTAGGTCTATGAGAAGACCACCCAAAGATGTACTTGGGGTTATTCTGTTTTCCTTGGCCTTCAAATTAGATCTTTTCCCCCCTTAGTTATAAAAGACTCTGGTTCTAAATAAAACACAACCCTGTAAATATCTAGTTAGTGTGTTCATAGTTCATTAGTGATTCATAGTTTCTTAACGTTAGCAGAACTGTTTGCAATATTCCTTATATCTGAAACAAAAACACTGTCCTAAAGGTTAATTGAACAGTGAGTAATTTCAGCACACCAGTGTGTACTTGAGGGTATACAATGGTCGGCATCTTATTTGGTGGTTTTCAAAGGACACAAAAAAATGTGAGACACATTTATATCCTCAAAGAATTAAGAATTAGCTGCCTAACTGAGCAGTGGTGGCACAGAATAGAGTGCTTGGCTATAAAGCAGACACACATTATAAAAGGTAGGTTAAAATGGATAATCTGTGTGAAAATTTCTGGGTGGTGGTAGGCATTCTCTCCCTCACAGAACTCAGTGCCTATCCAGACAGAAGTGATTTATGCACACCACACGGCAGCTAGCTATGGAAAGTAGTAGATGATAAATACTACATGAGAAATATAACGGAAGGGCTCTGGGAGGACAAAAAGGGGTAGGGTTGCCGAGATTTCCAGTGGTCAGGGAAAGCCTCAAGGAGGAGGTGGAATCTGGGCAAGGCTTGGGAAGATGGGATTTGAAGCAGAATGGAGGGGCTGTTTGTGGTGAGGAGTGAGGTCAAAAAACCCCTGTGAGGGATAGAATAATTCATAGTCCAAACTGTGGAGAGTGGACTGCTGCTATTTGTGGCTGTGGCTAAACTGTGTGTGTGTGTGTGGGGCGCATCTTGAAAGCCAAGCAGTAAGGAATAAAGGTTTTTATCCTACGATAGTGATATGAGGTCTGTAGCTGCCCAAGGAGATAGATAGTTTAGTTACGGTAATGGTCTAGCTGGGGCAGATCAGGGTTGGAATTGAAGTTTTGCTGCAGGGAGGTGGATATGAGGTTTTGAGGGTGTAGAGTGGATAGGACTTGTGACTGGCAGTGGGGGCAGAGAGGATGACCAATTAAAGAAGGGGTGACTCTGATCGTTCCAGTATGGGATGCTAAGGGCAAATGGAGTTCTGAACTGCAATGGGGAAGCTGGGGGAGATAACCAACTTAAAGGGGGAAATCACAAATTTGATCTTGTTTGTTGTGAGTCTTTTGAAGTGATAGGATACTTTCACAGAAAAGTCTAGGAGGTGGTCAGAGCCATAGAATTAGGACTCCCCTGACTGAGGTCACTAATTGTCTGTAATAAACCCCTATGCAAACGGACCTTCTAGCTTGCCTCTACTTAGTCACCAGTTCCTGCTTCAGATAGATTTTAAACAAGTGAAGGAAGTGACATGAACTGATTGGCTACATGGACTAGAGAGGGTAAGGCTGAAGACTAGCTAAGAGGCTGCTGTAATGATGTGTGTGACAGAATGGTGCCTGGACCAAGGCAGTTGTAGTTGAGATAGAGAAATGTAGACAGGTTCATGAGATTTCTCCTGTATAAGTAACAGGTGGAACACATAAAACTTGGGGATTGATTAGATAGGGGAGTACAACCACAGACAAATTCCATTTTCCTGGGCAGTTCGATGAGGAGCTCTGTAAAAGAAGCAGGTCTGTCGTGAAGATGCTGGAGGATTAAGCTTTGGACAAATTGTGTTTGAGGGCTGCTAAATGGATTTGTTCAGTTGCTGGCTGGTTTTTGAAGTGCAGAACTCAGAGGGACACACATGGGATGGAGATATGGTTCAGCAACATGTGGGTGATCTTGAAGGCTTGAGGGAAGGTGGTTCCCTTAGGGAAGAATGTGGAAGCACTAAAGCGTGGCGCCCTGGGGAACGTTAGGCAGCCAGAAGGTAGGTTTGGCAAGAGCAGAAGGTAGAAAAGCACTGGAAATGACTTAAATCATCAAACTCAAGAAAAGTGAGTGTTTAAGGAGCTAGTTGAAAATTCCAGAGAGGACAAGGTAGGTAAAGACTAAACAACGTGGCAACCTTTGTCCAAGCAGTCATACTGAGTGTGATGGGAATAGGATCCAGATTGAGCTGGACTCCAGGGTGAATGGGATAAAATGAGGCAAGTACTGGAAGTGGTGTGTGTAAAGGGAAGAAAAGAAAGTAGATGGGTGGTAGCAGGATGAAGGGCCCAGAGAAGGTATTTTTTTGAGGCAGAAGAGATAAGCATGTCTAAATGCTGATGGGAAACGGTCAGATGGGTGGGCAGGTAGGCAGTATTTTTATGCTGTTATTTCCAAATAAATGCTGAGAATTGCTTAATGTTTCCATGAAGTCGTAGAATTTACTAGAAGACAGAAATTAATACAATAAAACCTTGTATGTTAGAGCAGCAGGATTTCAAACTTCTTAAAAGCATATGAGTGATTCAGGTTTTAAAGGGCTTTTATCCCCCCCTATGATTGCTCTCGTTCAGGGCATTCTGTTTCAGTTATATTCTGATAGTTGCTTATATTTATTTTTAAAATTGTTTAGATGAAAAATATTAACATTCTTATGAAGCTGGAACTTTTTTCTGGTTGACTTGTATTTATTACCATTTTTTTTTCTTTTTATAAAGAAATTAGATGATACTTTTCTTTGCTGGCTGCTACATTTATAGGAGCTAAGTTTTTAGGGCAGTTATATCAGGAACTTATTTTTGCCCCATGCCATTTAAGTGGAAATTAAGTGCCCCAGTCCTGCCCATCTACCTTGAGCACACTGTCCTTCACAGGGTAAGATCCAGGGGGGATGAAGAGAGGCAAGGCAAAATGGGGAGACCATACTAAAAGTATAGAGTCCTGGGAGAAAGATTTGATTGAATTAGGTTTTTGAACGGATTAGGAAGTTGAAACCAGTAGAGATGATCCTGAGTATGCCAGGCTGACCCTGTAATTAGGAAATGAGGTATTGGCTTATATAATTTCTTACCTGTTCTTCCAATTTCCCACTTTCATGATTTTTTCTTATTGCTGTATCCTTCCTCTCCTTCCACATCTTCCATCCTGGAGGGTGAGGAACATGATTTATCATTTTGAGAGCCACAAAAGTCAAGCACATAGTTTCTGAGCATCTGCTTTTCTGGTGCTTTGTTCTAGGAGAGACACTGGTCCTTGCCCCTAGGGAGGTTGAAAGGAGAGAGGGAGGCAGAAAGGTAAAAAAATTAAATTCTGAGTACCATGGTAGAAACCTGTCTTCTGTATGGTTGATAGAGCAAAAGGAGGAGTGTGGAGCTCTCCCTGGGGGTGACTCAAGCTGAGTGGAGAAAAAGGAGTGGAGGTTTTGTTGGCTGGACAGGGATGGTAAGGGTGTGTAAATCCCAGAAATAGGGGATGGAAAGTGGTGGAGGTATAAAGTAACAAAGGCACTGGAAGGGCATTCAAGTGGTTTGGTAAACCAAAGAGCAGGATTTGATTGGGACATTGGTCAGTAGGTGCAACTGAAGAGGTGTCAGGATTGCAGCAGGTCTGTGTGCCCTGCAAAAAAGTTCAGCTTCTATCCTTCAGGTAAGTCAGCCACTGAAGGCCCAGGGTTTTGTCATGATCAGATCTGTAGTTTGCAAAGATGACTTTGGCACACCATGGAGGGTAGTTTGGAAGGGTACAACAGAAGGTGGGCGCCCACCTGTAATGGTCAAACTGCATTGAGGGGACACGCTCAGTGCCTTATAAGTCATGTGTCTAATTTAAAGAATTTTTGATACATGTGTAATGTATGGAAAAAATCTTTCTGATGATTAGCCTCCAGAGAATTTTTACTAGAACCCTTTTAAGAGATGTGTTTACTATGTGTTGGCTATGTGATTTTTGTCATAGAGTTGTGAAGATCAATTGAAAGACTATGTCAAGTGTATTTTTTATCCTTATATTTATATTTATATATACATTTATATTTACTTATGTTTTCTGTGAGCAGATGGTTGAATTTTGGGTTAATGAACTTTAACTTTGATACCATTTAAAAAAAAAAGTGAACCTGGATATATACATATCTCCATGTCCAACCCTTACATGAGTGCATGCCTGTGTGTGTATACACGTGCATGTGTTAGCATGTATGTTATGCTTGTCTGGGGCATGCATGTGTATGTGTGTGTGTGTGTCCTTTTCTGGGTATATTTGGCAATGTAAACCAGGGATTAAAAATTGTTGAGAAGTGGCCAGTGTATAAATACACGTTCGGTGATTGTCATTTAGTTATGCTAAAATTTTATCTCCCCAATTCAGTTGGAATAATTTCATTAACAGTGCCTGAAGCAACAGGATATATGGTTGAATTTTCTTTTAGAGAATTGCCTAGTTACAACGGATCCAATTAAGTTCTGCATATGTTATCAGTGGCATTAAATGCAACCAAGTGTGGTGTTAAGTAAAATGAGAAAAGTTATTTTAGTAAAAAAGTAACTTGTACTTAATATATATTGAGCTAGTAAACAGCAAATGTAGGTCTGAAGAGTAACATACTCTTATTTAAAACATGAAATGATCACTTAACTTGAGATTATTGTTTTAAAATTTGTTACCAAGTTCACAGTAAATAAAATCAAGTATGTAACTTTTGAAAACACCAGGAACTAGAAATGAGTAATACTTGAGGAAGAATTTCTGTTTTCCATGGGTGAACAATTCTTTCTTTCTTTCTTTCTTTTTTTTTTTTTTTTTTGGCTGTGCCACATGCCTTGCAGATCTTAGTTCCCCAACCAGGGATCCAACCCAGGCCCCGGCAGTGAGAGCACCGAGTCCTAACCACTGGACCACCAGGGAATTCCCAACAATTCTTTTTTATATAATCAAGATTTTAAAAGTCACGTAATTGTGAAATAAATCAAAGCTGCCTTTTTTATGGCTGGTAAATTTTTATTTAAAATCTATTTGAAAAGTACAGTGTTCTTATAAAGGTTTGGTGGAGATATAAATGTTACTATAATAATTTCATGTTCTATCCTGCTTGTCAGTAAAAAACATTTTAAAAGGTTTTTATTTTTAAAGAAAACTTTTTTTTTTGGACTTCCTTGGTGGTGCAGTGGTTAAGAATCCGCCTGCCAATGCAGGGGACACGGGTTTGAGCCCTGGTCCGGGAAGATCCCACATGCTGCGGAGCAGCTAAGCCCGTGCGCCACAACTACTGAGCCTGCACTCTAGAGTCCGTGAGCCACAACTGCTGAAGCCCGTGCGCCTAGAGCCTGTGCTCTGCAACAAGACAAGCCACCACAATGGGAAGCCCGCACATTGCAACAAAGAGTAGCCCCCACTCGCCGCAACTAGAGAAAGCCCGCACGCAGCAACGAAGACCCAATGCAGACAAAAATAAATACATTTAAAAAACCAAAAACTTAAAAAAATTTTTTTTTTGCTTAAAACCAAAGGCCAAACTAACCAACTGCAAAACAAAAAATATACAATCAAAAATAGCCCTGGATCGCTGGGGTGCTGTGAGTGTTACAAGGGAGGTCTAAACTCCATGCTGTGGCCAGGTGCCCCTTGTCCAAGCAGTTTGCTGGCCTTGGGCCTTTGTTCCTTAATGTGTAAAATGTGGTTGGAATGGTGAGCTGGGACATTGAAATAGGTGATTTAAGTTTATTTTTCTTCTGTTTAGTGTCCAAGAGATACAGTTCTGTGTTTGGTTCTCTAATCTCTGCTTAGTTCATCTAAGTGGAGTTTGGGGTTGACCTTTTTTTTAAAAATAAATTTATTTATTTTATATATTTTTTATTTTTGGCTGCATTGGGTCTTCGTTACTGCGTGTGGGCTTTCTCTAGTTGCGGCGAGCGGGGGCTACTCTTAGTTGTGGTGCACGGGCTTCTCACTGCAGTGGCTTCTCTTGTTGCAGAGCACAGGCTCTAGGCATGCAGGCTTCAGTAGTTGTGGCACGTGGGCTTAGTTGCTCCGTGGCATGTGGGATCTTCCCAGACCAGGGATTGAACCCATGTCCCCTGCACTGGCAGGCGGATTCTTAACCACTGAGTCACCAGGGAAGTCTCTGCGGTTGACTTTTTTTTTACATGACATTATTTAGGAATAGATGTCCTTAGGATACTAGCTAAACAATTATAAATCTAAAATTTTTATTTGTGTTTAAAATTTTAGGTATGCAATACCCCCAGAGCATGGAAAACGACTGGAAAGACTAGCTCAAGGTAAACTTGCTTTCTGTTTCTCATCTAGATAGGTTTTTTGTTTTTGAGGTATTGGATTGGCCAAAAAGTTACTTCGGTTTTTAAGTAAAAATAAAAGACACGTTTTTCGTTTTCACCAAGAATTTTATTGAACAACATATTTACTGTTTTGTTCCATTACCTTCTGCTATTTTTGGGTCAACTTCATAATTCCATCTTCCCAAAACTTTTTATCTTTTTGAGCAAAGAACTGTTCCAGGTGCCTTTTACAGTCTTCCCGGGGATTGAAATTTTTTTCATTAAGAGGATTTTGTAAAGACTGAAATAAATAGATATCCAAAGGTGCAACATCTGGTGAACACCATGGATGAATCAGAACTTCCCAGCCAAGCTGTAAGTTTTTGCCTGGTCATTAGAGAAACACACGGTCTTGCATTATCCTGATGGAAGATTATGCGTTTTCTGTTGACTAATTCCGGATGCTTTTCATCCAGTGCTGCTTTCAGTTGGTCTAATTGGGAGCAGTACTTGTTGGAATTAATCGTTTGGTTTTCCGGAAGAAGCTCATAATAGAGGACTCCCTTCCAATCCTACCATATACACAACATCACCTTCTTTGGATGAAGACTGGCCTTTGGTGTGGTTGGTGGTGTTTCATTTTGCTTGCCCCACGATCTCTTCCATTCCACTTTATTGTACAGTATCCACTTTTCATCACTCATCGCAATTTGTTTTAAAAACAGAACGTTTTCGTTAGGTTTAAGTAGAGAATCGCATGTAGAAATACGGTCAAGAAGGTTTTTTTGCTTAACTTATGTGGAACCCAAACATCAAAGCGATGAACATAACCAAGCTGGTGCAAATGATTTTCAATGCTTGATTTGGATATTTTGAGTATGTCGGTTATCTCCTGCGTGGTATTACGTTGATTGTTCTCAATTAATGTTTCTATTTGATCACTATCAACTTCAACTGTTCTGCCTGACCGTGGAGCATCGTCCAGCGAGAAATCTTCAGCACGAAACTTTGCAAACCACTTTTGACACGTTCAGTCAGTCACAGCACCTTCTCCATACACTGCACAAATCTTTTTTTTTTTTTGCATTTCAGTTGTGTTTTTAGCTTTCTTGAAATAATAAAGCATAATATGCTGAAAATTTTGCTTTTTTTCCATCTTCAATATTAAAATGGCTACACAAAAATTCACCAGTTTTGATAAGCTTTTTAAAAAAATGCACGCCTGATATGACAGCTGTCACAATACAATCTAACAAAATTGTTTCGAATGAAGTTAAAGACAACTAAGTGCTACTAGAGCCATCTTACAGAAAAGACCTAATGAACTTTTTGGCCAAACCAATATTTTTACAGTGTAGAATATCACTGTGTTAATTTTATTCTTTTCAAGTTATTGGCATTTAAGTATTTCTCTCATTGAGTAATTTTAATTTTTTCACATTAATGTGTGCATATTTTTCCCTGTTGCATAATCTTCATGATTATTTTAGTTGGCTGCTTAGCTTTTCGTCAACTGATTGCACTTAACCTATTTTGGTTATTTCCAAATTTTTTTCTCTTTTATATAGTGTACTTAACATCACTGTGCCAATAATATTTTTTCTTCCTTTAGTTGTACCCTTGGGATAAATTCCAAGGAGTACTGATGCTGCATCTTGGGCTATAGGTGTTTTATGAGTACTTTTCATGTTGCCATATCATTTCACCAAAGGGTTGTGTTAAATCTCTTTTTGACCCCCTCATTTTTATTTGGCCCCCTGGGCCTGAGAGTGCCTGAAGTATGAAGGTGAATGTCCCCAGCGAACTGGATGAACATGATATTGTATGCCTTCTTAGACTGTTAAAATTAAACATACCTTACTGGAACTTGAATTTTTATTTTTTAAGGCTTTGTCCATCTTCTTTTTTTTCTTCTTCTAGTTTTGTTAAGATGTACTTGACATATAGCACGTTATAAGTTTAAGCTGTTCAGCATAATGAGTTGACTTAATACATCATGAAATGATTACCACAATAAGTTTAGTGAACATGCATCATCTCATATACATACAAAAATAAAGAAATGGAAAAAAATTTTTTTCCTTATGATGAAAACTCTTAGGATTTACTCTTTTAACAGCTTTTGTATATAACATTCAGCAGTGTTAATTGTATTTATCATGTTATATATTGAATTTCTAGTACTTATTTATCTTATAATTGGAAGTTTGTACCTTTTGACTACCTTCATGCAGTTGCACCTCCCTCAACCCTGTCCATCTTCTTAAGGGCCAGGTTGAGTCATTCTTCTGGGAACTCTATCAATTGCTTTCACTCTGTGACCACTTGTATCTACAGAGAGCACCTTCTACTTTTCTCCCCTGCCTTAAAGATACGCCAGGCAACTTTGTTCTCATCTACTCCCACAAGGGAGGAGAATCATCTTCACCCCGTTACCCTCTTTTTCTGTTTTGCTAACCACCCTAACCAAGGACGACGTAGACTGGTAGTGACTTATTTCCAGGGGAAAGTGGAGTTCCACTGAGTGACAACTGAAGATAAGACAGAATGTCTCATTCAGAATGCCTTTATTCAGAATTGAATCCTCAGGGAGCATTGTCTTTTCAGTCAGGTGCTGATCTAAGTTTCATTGGTATGTTAGGCTTGCCTTCTAGTAGAAAAGGAATTTTGTTCCTGCATTATGTATGCTTTCATTTAATAATGAAATGGGGACACTGAGAAACCCCGTCCTTTGACTTGACAGTTCTGAACAGAAATTGTTAATGATATCTAAAAGTTGCTTTCCTCCAAATTAGAGTTAGAGTATCACGTTTGTAAGAATACATATTATTATAATTTTGACAGGCTAGTAACTATGAAGACAGTGTTTTTATAACGTAATACATTATAGTAATAATAGCAATGTAATTGTAATCTTGAACTTTGTTAGGGACTATTTTCATGAATATTAAGGTGGATGAACCCTGGTTCTGGATAATAGATTAGAGTACAGCTTAGAAAATGATTACCATAATCCTTAAATACCCTGGCAATGAACTTTGTGCTAAATCTATATGTTGTGAACTATCCTTGTCCCTGTGATAATTATTCTACCATGTTCTGTTCACCTCATTGCCAGAGAACTTTTAAAATGGAGCCAGTGTAAATTTTATGGTATAGACTCACATGCTAAAGTTTTTGCTATAAACTGTCTGTAAACACTTTGACGTAAACTGTCTGAAAATGACATTCCAGGAATTTGCTTAATCAGTAAGAGATTAATAAACTTGAAGGTTGAGCGAGAACTTTAAACTCAATTGCATGTTTTTTGAAAACTTTTTGCAGCATTATTTTGAGAAATGATTCAGGGAAAAGACCCTATAGGACAGTGGAGGATTTCTATCTGCTGACCAGATGCCAGCCAAATTAATTGAGTTCTGCTAAGTAATTAAAATGATAAAATAATGCAGTAAATGAGATGGAGCATTATGGGTTGTCTAGGTCAAGGCAGCACTTGATACATAAAATGAAAAGCAACCTCGGATAATTTCCATTATCTTGTCTGAACATCATAATTATCACACTTGCCTTTTATGCATGAATGCTTTCATCTTTGGTTTCTATTGAAATCTTGATTGACTGTGGCACCTACAAATATTTTATCTGAAAGACGTTATGCCTGCATCTAAATAAAGCCAGGAGTTTGATTTTGCCCTTCAGCTGCTTTCTCATCTATACAGGTTTTTTTCCAATATTATGTAGACATAATGTAATAAAAAATCTCAAGTGAATTGTTGCAATTTTTATACTTGTTATGTTCGTCTATAATGCCGTTGCATTCTTTCTAATTTTTGTCTTGATACAATTGAATGGAAAGTATAAAGGAGAATAGAGATATAATATTAAATCATAAATGACAGTCTTGAAGATTTTCAGTTTTAAGAATGTCTAAATCTCATCAATTTTAGAAATAAGACAATATCTTTGTGGTTCTATTAAGTTAAGCAAGATGTGGATTAAAGTAAATTGGGAGCAGCTAAATTTTTTTGTGAGTGACTGTATTCCGTTGGTCTCTCATTGTTAATAAAGTGCTAATATTTAAAAAAAATTGAAGATGCTTTACTTTGGTCAAAATTTTGATTACTGGGAAAAGAATATGTGAGTTAGGAGTTTGTGCAGCAGATTTTGGAAGTGTGAATGATCAGCAGGAATTTTGTTTTAAGTGACAGTATGGTAGAGTTGAATACACTGGTTCTTTTGGAGGCTTATATTTACCTGTAGAAAGTGTTTTCGTTTTAACTTCTTAAAAAAGCGACAGTAAAAAGGAATGGATGAAGCATTGTTATGAAGGATTAATTTAGTTCAAATTTTTTTAAGCAGTTAATTTTGGTGTGTGTGTGTATGTATGTTTTTAAATGACTAGTCATCTTGAGTTTAAACCTGTGGAACAGAGTCTTAGCCTGATTTGCAGGGATCCCTATTCCAGGAGGTGGACAAAGGGTCTGTGGGTGGGATACAGGCAGTCTGTGGACTCTCTGAAATTATATTCAAAATTGGGCATATATGTGGATTTCTGGGATGCTATCATCAAATCCATTAAGAGGGTTTGGTCCAAAAGAGATTATGAACCACTGCTATCAAGAGACTAGAAGATTAGCATTAAATAACAAGTCATTTTAATTTTATAAACATTCTAAATTGACCTGTTCTTATACCTCTGACTTGGAATTAGGAAATATACTTTTATCAGTTCTCAAAATGATAAATACATAATTCCCTTAAGCATTCATTTACATGATGGCCTGAAAATATTATATTAAAATGCTTGGTTTTGAAAGGCTAATAAATAAAATACCCTTGATTATGAATAATCAATTTTAGGGGGCCCCTAAGCCCTAAAAAATGAAAAAGTCCAGCAATATATCCTCTGCCTTCATGCCTAACTCATGCTTTAGGCATGGAGATCAATGTGTGGTGTGTCAGGGTATGTTTATTTTCATCTTACTATCAGTTGTTACATTAAGAATGGTGAAACAATCCCTAAATTTAACTTCCTCATATTTTGATGTCAAATATCACACTGTGTTTAATTTTGAATATTTTATATCCAACCATGTTCCTAGTAGGATTTTAAACATTGAACAGTAATACATAACATACACCAAGTTAGAGTAATTAGAATGTGTGGTGAAAGACAGTTCTGAGAAGTGACAGGTAGGGAATGGGGAGGAAAATTCAGGAGGGGAATGCCAGCTAGCAGGGAAAGATTACTATGGAAGGAAATTAAGAGTTCTTTGATTCTCTGGGGGGTGTGGAGGGGGGAAGCTGAGGCAGGAAAATCCTGTTTAGCTTGACTCACCTGTTTGTGCCAAAGTGCTTGGCCTGAGGCGTCCTGGGTGACTTACGAGTGTGTGGTCCATATGTTGTGTTAGGGCGGGAAAAAGCTGGAGCTGAAACAAAGCGGTCTCAGGAATGCAGTAAAACACCATGTGTAATGGTCTATATACCTGTTAAATTAGGTGGAAATTTTAACTCTTAAGTGTTCTGCCAACCAATTTGAAGTGGAAAAAACTTTCCCATTACTCACTGCACTGTGTTCAAGAGTTAAAAATAAGGCAGTTGTTTAGGAGAACCACCATCCTTCTCGATACCACGGTCAGTATGAATTTCTCCTGGCGCTCCTCCTAGAGAGCTCCATGGAGCTTTGTCTCTCCAGTAGAGATGTTGATGGATTACAGGACACGTGGAGTGAAGAGTGAAGCCTGCAATGTGATAACTTTCTACCCAATTATTAGTTGCTCAGCGAATGGTAGGAAGAACAGAGAGGTCAACTACAGCTTAAACCTCTAATGTTGACCTCAACTAGGAATGTGGGTAAAAATACCAGGTTTCTCCCCACATAATGTAGCTCATTAGTTCTTTTCATTAAGAAGCATGTTAAGAAATTTCATATGTGAATCAAATACATCTTTCTAAAAGTATTTCCCACAGAAGCATTCCTTCCATATTCTTTTCCTACGTCCTTTTCCTTACCATTCGTTTATATGGCTACTCTATTTTTTAAGCCTCATATCAGTCATATGAATATTGCAAAAACCATTACAGGCCTACCTCATTTTATTGTGCTTCACTTTACTTTGAGTTGCAGATAATGCACTTTTATTTTTGCAGATTGAATGTGTGTGGTAACCCTGTGTTGAGCAGGTCTATTGGTTCCATTTTTCCAACAGCATTTGCTCACTTCTTGTCTCTGTGTGACATTTTGATAGTTCTCACATTTCAAACTTTTTCATTATTATGTTTGTTTTGTGATTGGTGAGTTGCAAAAAGATTACAACTCACGAAAGTGTTAGATGATGGTTAGCATTCTAGCAATAAAGTATTTAAAAATTAAGGTATGTACATTTTTGAGGCATAATTCTATTGCACATTTAATAGACTATAGTATAGTATAAACATAATTACATTTGCACTGGGAAACCAAAAAAATTCTTGTGACTTGCTTTACAGTAATATTTGTTTTATTGTGGTGGTCTGGAACAGGCGGAACCTGCAGTATCTCTGAGGTACGCTTGTATAAAACTCTATCAAAGCATACTTGGGTAAATTTCAATTATATTCAAATTAAATTGTATTAAATCTATTGCTAGTGTGGACATACACTCTGCATGTCTGATTTCTCCATCTTTCTCCTCTGCTTCCCTCTCTTTTTTCCTTTCTTTCCTAAGCAATTAATAACTAACGTCAGCTTCTCCAAACTAGTGTTTGTATATCCATAGAAAATGTTACTAAACTTTGATTTTAAAATTTTTTTCCAAGGCTAAAACTTTGTTGGTTTAACAGTAGCAGCATGTATTTGTCATATGAGACTGGGATTTAAAAATAACTAGTTAGTTAATATATTAGAAACTGTAAACCAGTTGACAGTTGGCAAAACTTCTTATTTGAAGGAAAGAGCACACTATTTTTAGAGTATATCTGCTCTATTTCTAAAACAATTTTAAAACATTTAATAATTTTTAGGTCAGATTAATTGAGGTAAAATGCACTTACAGTAAAAGCCACCCCCTTTAACCATACAGTTTTGTGAGGTTTTTTTTTTTGTGTGTGTGTGGTACGCGGGCCTCCCACTGTTGTGGCCTCTCCCGTTGCGGAGCACAGGCTCTGGACGCACAGGCTCAGCGGCCATGGCTCACGGGCCCAGCCGCTCCACAGCATCTTCCAGGACCGGGGCACGAACCCGTGTCCCCTGCATCGGCAGGCGGACTATCAACCACTGCGCCACCAGGGAAGCCCTGACAGTTTTGTGAGTTTTGACAAATATATACAGTGGTGTAACTACCACCACTATCAAGATATAGAACATTTCCAGTACCCCCAAAAGTTCCCTTGTGCTTTTTGCAATTAATTCTTCCCACCAGCAACCACTGGCAGCCACTAATCTGATTTCTATCTCTAGAATGCCATAAAAGTGGAATTATGCAATGTGTAGACTTTTCTGTCTTGTTTCTTTCACTTAGAATAGTGCTTCTCACATCTGATCACTTTTACGTTGAATACAGGGCATCCTTGGATGTGTATAGCACCTGCTTCTTGAGAGGGCTTGTGTGATTCTGTACATCCTCATGCTGTAAAACTCCTAGCAGAACTTCGGTAGTCTTAGCAAATGTTATTGTGGGATGCTTTTAGGGTTTCAGGGCTCTATTGGGATTGCTGGAGTACATGTTCCTTATCATGGTGGAAATGGAAGATTTGTTGAACTAACATGATAACTAGAGTCAACATGGTGGAAATGAGTAACAGGGATAATAATAATGGCCACTATTCATTGAATGTTACTATGTGTCAAGTAGACTAAGTTTTATCATTTTTTTAAATTCACAAAATGTAAAATAAACCATTAACTGTTTTGAAGTGTACAATACAATGGCATTTTAGTATGTTCATATTGTGCAGCCATCACCTCTATCTAGTTCCAAGGGATTTTTATCACCCTAAAAGGAAACCCTTTCTTTTTTTTTTTTTCTTTCTTTCTTTCTTTCTTTCTTTCTGGCTGCGTTGGGTGTTCGTTGCTGCACGTGGGCTTTCTCTAGTTGCGGTGAGCAGGGGCTACTCTTCATTGCGGTGCGCGGGCTTCTCATTGCAGTGGCTTCTCTTGTTGCGGAGCACGGGCTCTAGGTATGCAGGCTTCAGTAGTTGTGGCTCGTGGGCTCCAGAGTGCAGGCTCAGCAGTTGTGGCACACAGACTTATTTGCTCAGAGGCATGTGGGATCTTCCCGGACCAGGGACTGAACCTGTGTGCCCTGCATTGGCAGGCGAATTCTTAACCGCTGTGCCACCAGGGAAGTCCCGACCCTGTATTTTTTAATTGGTCATGCTATATTCCCTCCCACCCCTCCTCAGCCCCTGGCAATTAGTCTGCTTTCTGTCTAGGTATTTACATATTATGGATATTTCATATACATGGAATCATATAATATGTGATTTTTGTGTCTGCCTTTTATGTAGTGTTCTTCTATGTTATAACTTCATAGAAATACCTCATATTTTTTTATAGCTGACTAATAGTTCGTTGTAAGGATACACCATATTTTGCTCTTCCATTTATCAGTTGATGGACATTAGGTTGTTTCCACTTTTTGATAATGGCTAAGTTTTTTGTGCATTATCTCACTGGATTCCCGTTAAGGATCCACCCAGTGAGGATAACCACTGTGGAAAACGGTATGAAGGTTCCTCAAAGTATTAAAAGTAAAACTGACATATGATCCAGCAGTTCTACTTCTAGATCTATATTTGAGGTAAATGAAATCACTGTCCTAAAGATATGTCTGCACCCCTGATATTACAGCATTATTTATAGTAGCTAAGACATGGAAACAACCTATGTGTCCATCAACAGGTGAATGAATAAAGCAAAGTGTTATATTCAGGCATAAGGAAGAAGGAAATCCTGCCATTTCTTTTAACATGGATGAATCTTGGGGTCATTATGCTAAGTTAAATAGTCAGATACAGAAAGACAAATTCCGTATGATGTTACTTATGTGTGGAATCTAAAACACCAAACTTATAGGTACAGGGAACAGTTTGGTGGTTGCCAGAGGCAGGGGGTGGGGAAAATGGGTGAAGGGGGTCTAAAGGTACAAACTTCCAGTTATAAGATGAGTAAGTTCTGGGGGATGTACTGTACTGTATGGTGACTATAATGAACAATACTGTATTGAAAGTTGCTAAAAGAGTAGATCTTAAAGCTTCTCATCACACAAAAAATTATAACTATTTTTAGGTGATGAATGTGGATTAAACTTAACGTGGTAATCAGTTCACAATGTATACATATATCAAATCATTATACTGTATATATTATATGATGTTATATGTCAATTGTATCTTGATGCTGGGAAAAAAAAAAAAGACCCCACTGAGGAAGGTAATACTAGCATCCTGATTATATGAATGGGGAAATTGAGGAGCTGAGAGATTATGGGACCAGACAAGGCTATATGAGTTGTTGGACTTGTGCTCAGAATCCATGTCTCTGTAGGGATTCTTAATTGTTATTCTCTTTTATTTTGCTAACCATGTGGACAAGATGAGAGTGACTTCAAATAGTTCAAACAGTTACGTTTTTTCATCTAAAACTTAGGTCTGCTATTTAATAGCAATGAGAAGGTGTATGTTGTGAGCATAATGAGAGAGGAAATTTGGTGTTCAAGTAAGCGTGTGTGTTAGGTGTCTGTAAGAGGAGATTGGGCAAGATTTACACAAAATCCCATAACATAGTTTGCACCTCACAGTAGGCTGCCTCTCAAATGCTTCCACCAAAATATCTCTACAGGGTAGGAGAGTGAAACCCTACCACTCCACAACACTCATGCAGATTTTGCATCTTGCTCCCTTAATACGTTTGTTTGTATGCAAATATAAACCACGTAATTTAGCATGACATAAGTAGATGCTCAGAAAGATGTGCCAGGTTTATTCTGTGTGTTCTTCTACACCTGGCATGTTACCTGATGGCCATGGGGTATGTGAGGTGTGGTAGTGAGTTGCTAGCTGCTATGTCCACTACTAGATACTTGAGGGGTCAGTGTAGAACTGTTTCTTTATTGGAACTTCCTGGTTTTCAAGATTATGAAAGAGTGGATTCTCCACTTATGTGACTGGTAAATTGGAAAGTCTTACAGAATGTTGCAATAGTAACGTTCAAATATGGTAAGTTTAAGAGCAGACTTCTTCCAAATAAATTCTTTCCAAATTGAAAACTTAGAAAAAAAGTACATTAAGAAAGTAAACATTAGAATAGAAAAACAAAAGGTTGTGAAAGGCATATTTTAAAGAACTTAACTTGCAAAAATTTTAACACATACCTTGTTTTCTCTTTATTTGGTGACTTTCAAAAAACTCTGATTATCTTAAGTTGAATTTTTAGTTAAATTTTATCTTTTCTATCTGATCTATTTTTATTATATTTCATACATGTGATTCCAAATTTGTTTTTTTTTTCACTTGTTATGAAAGCTGCTAACATTCCTTTAGCCAGCATAGTTCTGAGTTTTAAAAGATATTATCATTTTGTATCAAACAGTATTCTGGTTTTATTGGCTTCTTTATATATTGAATAAAATATTTTTAAGAAATGGTGGAGTGAGGGTGAGTGTGAACCATGTACTTCTTCAGGTATTTTAAGGTAAAATTCATTTTGAGACATATATTATGTCATAATTTGTGGTTTATGAGGTGTTTTCTAGGGCGATGTGAAATATAATTCTGATAACCTATTGAAAATATAAATTCTGAACCAATATGAAGTTCTTAACATATGGCAAATTGCCTTCCTTTAGTGGTTTTCCAGTTTAACTAACGACCAGTCATCACATTGTTCAGGTCCTGATTACAAATCCGTATCAAAAGAAAATTAAGTAGACTCCTCTTTCTTCATTGATTTTAATTTAAAACTTAATTCGTGCAGTGCTGCACGGAGTTACAGATTTGAAAAGTATGATAGATCTATTTAAATTGTATTGCTAAAACTTTTCCGTGGGTTATGTGTTTGGGGACTGCCCTGCTGTGCTTTACTCAGTGTGGCGTAGACTCAGGACATCTTATTGTATAGATACGGCTGTTGCATTATATGGTACTTTCTCACCATTCACTAAGGTCTGCATTCTTTCAAAGGTTATTTTCTATTTATGTATTATGAATATTAACCATAAACGGAGGGCTGCATTAAATGACCAGATAGGGCACAATTATTCCTTTTATTCCTATTGGTATTGTAGCGAATGATAGTATTTCTGATGTTTCTGTTAGATGTACTTTTTAAATATTTCTGTCTGTTCATCTTAAAAATCCAGGTGTAGATGCTTAAGTAGAATCTACTACTCTTTGCAGGTGGTTCTTTATACCCTAATGGCTTTTCTTTTAGATGTTTCATTTGTTTCCTTCTGATGATCTGTGGCCTCAAATACTCCATGGTGGCATCAATAAAGGCTTGTTTACTTTAAAACTATTCCTGTAAAACCTTGCTATTCTGTGAGGTTAAAATGGTTCATGATTAGGTAATGAGTGCTGGTAATTCTTTCATCAAACTGGTCATATTCTTGAGCTATTTATACATAGTGAGCCACAGAGTTAGGTAAGTAGCATTTCCGGTGGCCTTCATTTTGGTAGTGGAGGAGTTAAACAGCATCTGTGCTTCTTCCCACTTTACCCAGCTACATCACACATGCTTTCCTGGTGAGTTCTGTGTTCCTTCTGGGTCCTCTCTCTGATTCTCCTCTGTCTCTTCCATGTTTCTCTTGTCTTTCTCTTCTTGCTTTCCGGTTCTCAGTGTGGTGGTTTTTCCCTCTGAGTGAGGAAGGTAAAGAACAGGGTATCAGGCACATTCATTTTCCTCTAGCTTACATAACTGAGTTAATGAGAGTCTGCCTCAGACAGACTGCAGGATTGAAGGCAGAGATGGAGAGAAACAGCTGTGTTTCAGTGCATAATATACTGTTGAATGAAAGAGTTGCTGCATGTTTAGCTTCTTCATTTAAAGGAGTCCTCAAAACAGTATGTACTGTTCCCATACAGGCTGGTGAGACAGGTTTCCAAGCTTTTGACTGGCCCTGGCTGGGAATTACTTCAGGAAACTAGAAGCAGTTAAACTATTTTAAATCGATCAGAAAGAAACAAGGGTGGGAAACTGCTTTGTCTACTGTATGCCGGGCACTGGGACAAGTGCTTCTAGAATGATTGCTTCTAGGAGTCTAAAATGAGAGATTTCTCTGTTAAAATGCAGATTTCCCTCTTCTACCTTCCCTTAATATTTTGTCCATTTATCAGTTAATAGGTAGATTGAGTTCAAATCTGTTACAAATTGGAATTTGTAGGTTTAGTCATTTTATATCATGCAAACAACTCTTGGCAGATCTTTTTTTTTTTTTGTAAAAAAGGTCAACCCTTGGTGATATAAATATGTATCATTTAATTTTTAAGAATTCCGAGTCTGGTTTTTAGTACCAGGGTTTTTGATGGTGGACTTGGTCTATATTTATGTAAAGCTGTCATTCTATAAGAGTACTAGAACATAAGCTTAAAAAAAGATTTGAAATTTTATCTTAATTGACACATTACTGCTTATAATTACTGTTTCCATTTAGGTTTTTTCCCAAGCAGTTCTCAAGGGTGTGATGCATTTCTTCGACACAAGATGACACTGATATCTCCCTCAGTATTGAAGAAATATGGTATTCCCTTTGACAAGGTATATTAGTGTTACTCTTTAACAAATTCATTTAATGTGTATAGTATTCATATTTAAGACAAATTTAACATAAACTAATATATCTTTGACTTCAGGTAGGATTTTTAGGATGTGGGGAGAAAAATTCAGATTCGTGTTTTATTTAGGTAACAGTTATTTACCTAAATATTAATTTGAAGTTTCTTTTATTTCAAGATGCATTTACTAGAGATTTCATGCAGTTCTAGTTCACTTACAACAATACTGAAAGTAAAATGTAGCACATTTGAGAGAATAAGATATATAGCTCTTCTCCATTGAAGTCTCTTATATGAGCAACAAAATTTATGTGTATGTGATCTATTTTTCTTTTTTTTTAAAGAAATCAGAGCAATTTTTAGTAGCAGTTTGGTTGGTTAGAATCAGTGATTATGGTGCCAGTATGTTATTTCTAAACACATTCAGACATAATACAATTGAGATTTCATTATGGATAAAATTGCCCGATGATTTAATAATCAGATATTGCTTCTTTGGAGTATTTCTGAAGATTAAGTTCTGTAAGACTCTGTACATGCTAGATCCCTCTTTCTTTGTGTCTGTGGGTAGTAATTGGGTCAGAATTATTACCGAGCATGAGCATTTTTATGTGAAGAAGCTGAAATGAAAAAAGCTTTGGACCAGATAAATAAAAGGTCTCTCTCAGTTGGAGGAGGATTAAGTCCTTAGCTACTTCAGAAACATTAAAAAATAGTTCCACTCTCTTTTTCATTTTTTATTTGACTGTCTTCCCATAATCCTTGCTGTTTTCCACCTTAGAAGCTTTTCAGTTGTGACTAAATCTTTCCCTCTTCTTAATTTCAGGCCCTTAAAGTCCTGTCTTCCACCTCCCTCTCCCACCACCCCCAGCCCAGGCTTTGTTCAAAGTAGAATTTTTGCAAGGACCAAGAAACATTCTCCAACTTGAGGTGGTCCTGCTCTCTCGCAAACAGGCTGTGCAGTAGTCATGCACGAGACATACTTGTCTTATGTGACGAGGATGCTCTCAACACTGGTTTAGTCACATACTTTTACCCGTGACAAAAAGTGTGCCTTGAAGATGTGCACTATGGAGAAGGTCCACAAGTGTGGGTGGGCTGCAGCACTGCTGCAGGTACAGAGGTCAGAGGCTGCGCCCCCCCAGAGGGGCCATTCCTTCTGGGGGGCCTTGTCTTACTTGCAGATGCCTCTGGGCATCAGGCTTTCCAGTCTCAGACATATCGTCACTGCACATTCTTTCAGGTGGTTGGCATAAGCCTGATTAAGCACTTTTATTTAAGTTGGAATAGTAGAAGGCAGAGGAGAAAGAGTAGACTGGAGTCCTCCAAGACAGGAAAACCTCTGCGGGTTTAGGGCTGGTGATAGGAATTGATCAAGCTGTTCTTTGGAGAGGGGTTGTATGAAGTAGCAGGACTGTGGGATTGGCTCATTTGCCCAGGATGGAGGCCTTTGGAGTTTGTAGCTTCTTTCTCAAATTTGGGGAGAAGGAGGCAGGTGCCTCACACCCCTTTCTGGGCCGAGGCTCTTCAAGTGCTATTTGGTAGATCACTAGATGCACCAGGCTCTTATCTGGTCTTTTTTTTTTTTTTTTTGTGGTATGAGGGCCTCTCACTGTTGTGGCCTCTCCCGTTGCGGAGCACAGGCTCCGGACACACAGGCTCAGCAGCCATGGCTCACGGGCCTAGCCTCTCCGCGGCATGTGGGATCTTCCCAGACCAGGGCACGAACCCGTGTCCCCTGCATCGGCAGGCGGACTCTCAACCACTGTGCCACCAGGGAAGCCCATCTTATCTGGTCTTTTGAGGATGGGACATTTCGTGGCTTTTGTGGGAAGTGGAAGGGTGAGTGCTCGTCCACAGATGGTGAGACACCAGCAATTTAGAGGGCTGATTGGAAGTTGCAGTTTTTCATATGAAATACTGCCACTTCCCCTTCCACCTTGACGAAGGGTGTGTGATGATTGTGTGTTCCTCAAGGAGCTTATTCTCTGATGATGATAATGTAACTTGGGACAGAGTAGCACAGACTTCAGAATTATACTTCTCAAGTTCATTTCTGATTCCGTCACTTGGGTAAATTACATAATTTTTCTGAGCCTCAGTCTCTTCATCTGGAAAATGGGGATAATAATAGTACTGCTTAATAGGGCTATTACGAGAATGAAAAGAGATGATCTATATGAGGGGCTTTGCACAGTACAGGTTATATATAATAATAACACAATCTTCCTCCTCAGTTTAACCTTCTCTCTTTAGGCAATCATTTTGCAGTTGGACTAACATTTTTTTCTTCTTCTTTCAGTGAATTTGTACATATTCATACATATATATGAAAAAGTATGTTAAACAAATAACTAATGTCTGCTTTTCGATTACGTACACTACCCTTTCTGACATTTTTTGCCGTATGGAATTATGATGCTTGGTTAGTCTTATAATAAAAGGGACTTGTTCTTGTCTACCCCTATATCTTTTTTTTTTTAATATCAGTTTGTTACATAGAGGCAGTAAATTTGCCTTATGTTTTGGCTAACTGGGATTGACCTGTTTCTAGAAATTATATAGAGGCATAACATTTAGGGTCCAATTTAATGGGAACAGGTACTTTTTCAACATGGCAAGAACAGGGTTTTCTAGGGAGAGTAGAGAAGGATTGTAGGTGGAATTCAGTGGAGCAGTGAAGCTAGTTTCCTTATCCCACTGACAACAGACTTACCCTCTTCCTCCACCTTATAGGGCTAGAAACTGTTGAGCAGAGTGAGTTTTGTTTTATCACATGGTACAAGGAAGTGCCTAGTTTCCAAGCACAATTATAATTAATGAGATTCAGTGAGACCGGGAAAGGGGAGAATCAGGCTTTGTTCTCACGTGGCTCTGAATGATGGAACTGGAACCATGTTGAACACTGATAAGCCATTCTCTGCCTGCCAGGTGGCAGCTGGGTTGCTACTCATTGCAATAGAACACCTGCTGGGGTGTCACAGGGGAGGGGGTGATGAGCTAAATTTCAGAATTGTTGGGAAAGAAAATACTTCCACACACAACATTTTAGCATTCCTAAAATGGTAACTGAATTGCAGTGTGTGCACCTGTATTTATACAGTGTGTCTCCTGTATGTTTCCACACAAGTGCATACTCACATATTCATTTATCAGCATTTTAGGACTGAAATGAACCAAGGTAACTGAATGAATCAGTGAGTTATATATATTTGATAGTCTAGCATTGAGTAGACAAGTTAAAAAAAAACACTGAAAAATTTAGCTTCACTGTATTTCTATAGCTCATGGTGTGTTTTGTATGCTTTGGTGATTATAAAAAAAACAAATTTCTGTAATCTGAAAATTAGGAATGGACTGAATACATTTTTCATCTTTGCTTTTAGGCTGCTGGCTTATTTACCCAAGCTAGTTTAATTATATTTGAAAATGCACTCACTCACTCATACATACTTATATATTATACATATATTTGAATAACTATTTGGTAGAAATTTTACTATTAAATGGAATGAAGTTAATTGACTGTTTTGTAAGTATGATGAAAGGATAATTTGGTGAATACTATCAACTCTTTAGCAACAAGAATTCATAATATTCAGCCTGTGTTATCCAAGTTTTTATAGCTCTAACTTGAAAAATGTCAGTTATGATAGTCCTGTTATATAATTCCAGTAATGTGAATTTTTAAAGTATTAAAATATACATATTGAATGCTAATAAGAACAAATTTATTTGAATAACATAAAACAAAGACATCTTCAAATAGAACATAATTTCTTTGATTATGGACTGAATGATTGAACTACATTGCCAGAAGGTCACACCCTGTTTAGAAAATTCTTTTAAAAGTCTCCTGAAAAACTATTAAAGGATTAAATAAAGGATCTGGGGGGACTTCTTTTATAGCTCGGACATCATATTTTTTCTTTTTTTTAAATAGGAAATATATTTTAACTGTATTTGCAATTTGGGAAGTCTTATAATTGGGAAATATTATATGTTTTCTACCCTGCAGATCACCCAGGAGGCTGGCGAATTTATGATCACTTTCCCATATGGCTACCATGCTGGTTTTAATCACGGTTTCAACTGTGCAGAATCTACAAATTTTGCTACTGTCAGATGGATTGACTATGGGAAGGTTGCTAAATTGGTAAGTTATGCCTCAAACGCTTAAATGTGTATTCTGATTATTATAGTGGGAAAGCTAAGAGCACATGCAGCATTTATTTTTTTCCTCAATGATGTTGTATGCTTGTCACCATAGTAATTTATTCCAGACAGATATATTTATTTTACATAGGCTATATTAATATTTGTAGCAATGTTTTCCTGTTTTGAGATTAATGTGGAGCAATTTACTTTGAGAGGTAATTTTATGCAATCAGTGCTTTCTTTCTTAAGGCCACCAGTTTTTTCGTGAGATTTTCCGGTGGCTCCCTGTGACTCCATATTAGGTAGATGTGGCTCCTTCCATGTTAGAATTCAGTCCATGGCTTAGAAAACAACTATTTACAGAGGAAAGTGGTAAAATTGTTAACAAGAGGTTAAGGGAGGATGGTAAGAAGAAATAATTAAAACTGCCTTTAGCGCAGAAATGAATTTTTTGAAAGTAATAGTATAGAATGTATTTTAACAAGTAATATATCTTAATGTTAAATTTGGTATAAAAACTTGCATCTCCTGCTCAGTATATTTAATTTAGTTCACAAGCTGTGTATCTTCATTCACAAGCAACTTGTGTTAAATTTCATTAGTTGCCCCCCTGCAGCGTTAAATAGAGGACATCTTCAAAGTGATGGTAGCTTCTATTAGGTTGCTTCCTTTCCTGTGGATCTTAAGGCAGATGTACAGGCTGGCAGAGGGCAGTTTCTTAATGAAACTGTTTTACTACAGAGTACGTAAAATTGACATATATTTGGTAGAAAATGGCACATACAGCCTATGTAGCCTTATCTTGGCCACTGCATGGTCCAGGCAAATATTATTCATTCTACATTGATAAAACTTTCACGTGGAACCATTGAGTGAACTTGGATAGAAATATATTCAGGGAAGACAACTCTAGGTTTATTTTACACAGGTATTTAGAAAATTGCATAATATATTAAAATAAAAGTATAGCAACTCAGAAAGCATTTGAATGAATTCGTGACATAAAAGAAATCTTCTGCTATTAGAAGACTTTCTCTGTTCTAAGTAATTTTTATTTATGAGGGGTAATTTAGAAAGGAGCAGAACTGAACTACTTCTTTCCCTTACGCATCCTTCATAATACAGTAAACCTAATAAAAAAACAAAGCCCGGTGTACGTACCTTGGTCAGCTACTGCTGTGCTTTTGCAGAAAAGTAATGCTTGTATCTGCATCGAAACAGTGTCATAGTCCTGAGGTTATAACAAGGTATGTTATTTTATGGTTTGCATCTTTAATCATTGACATAATAAGTCAGCTATCCCAGCTGTCAGTCACCAGAAAAATTAGTTGGTTCTTGTTTACTACAACTTTCAGTTCTAATTCTGAGTATTGGCTTCTTCCCAAGACTAAAATGTCCTGAGTACATTTCCACCTTTCCGGGTGGTCAGAGTGGGAGTGGAGTGTGACCAAGTAATAGAGGTCAGGAGTGGTCCTCTCTGAGGTCTCTCTCAGCTGATGGAGCCCAGACCTGTGGGGCTGTTAGGAAGCAGAGCCCCATGGTGGAAGAGGCAGGGATTTGAGGCCCAGCTCGTCTTCTTGCTAGCCAGAGAGCATCAGGAAAGTCATTTCTCCTTTTTGTTTCTTCCTTTAGATTAAAAATCCCTCTCTACCTCATAGATTTGTTGGGAGGAAAAAAACTTAGGTATGTGGATATCCACTCATGTTGTGTTGATTTATATCATTCAATTTAGTCAGGGGATATGACTGTCTTGGTTCTGTTTTTTTTTTACTGGGTACAAAATGTTCAATGGCTATAATGCAGTTTTCGCCAGTTAATTTAAAATTGTAATTACATGTGTTTGAGATGTTTCTAGGTGTTGTCTCCACTCTTTCCTTACTTTTGGTGAGGTGGTGCTATTCTGAGAATGTATTAATTTTCTTTTGCAGCTGTAGCAAATTACCATAAAATTAGTGGTTTCAAACAATACTCTTGTACTGTTTCCTAGTCCTGTAGGTTATACATTTGACATTGATGTAACCAGCAAAAGTCAAGGTGCTTGCAGGGCTGCATTCCTTACTGGAGATTCTGATGAAGAATCCACTTCCTTGCTCAGTGAGATTGTTGGCAGAATTCAGTTCCTGGCAGTTGTAGGACTGAGTTCCTGTTTCTTTGCTGCCTGTCAACCAGGTCTTTGCTCCTAGAGGCCTCTCTCAGGTCCTTGCTGTGGTCCCCTACATTTCAGAGCAAGCAATCCACAAAACCCTTTTTGTCATAAAAAATAACATATTCACAGATTGCAGGAACTAGGACATGGATATCTTTGCTGTTAGGGGTGGAACCGAGTGGGGGTGGGGAGTGTGGGCGTTAGCATTCTACCTACCACAGAGAGCTTCAACTGATAACTGACATGGTGACGTATTAAGACTCTACTTTGGGACTTCCCTGGTGGCGCAGTGGTTAAGAATCCGCCTGCCAATGCAGGGGACACGGGTTCGATCCCTGGTCCGGGAAGATCCCACATGCCACGGAGCAGCTAAGCCCGTGCGCCACAACTACTGAGCCTGCACTCTAGAGCCTGCAAGCCTCAACTACTGAGCCCACATGCCAAACTACTGAAGCCCGTATGCCTAGAGCCCATGCTCTGCAACAAGAGAAGACACTGCAATGAGAAGCCCGCGCATCGCAAGGAAGAGTAGCCCCAGCTCACTGCAACTAGAGAAAGCCCACGCACGGCAACGAAAACCCAACAGAGCCAAAAATAACTAAATTAAAAAAAAAAACAAAGAATCTACTTTGATTCGTGTAATGAATTTTGGTTATTCTGCATAAAAATAGGGAGCTAATCTTGGATACAATTTTGAATGTTTCACTAAAACATCCTTAGGCTTTCTTAAATTTATTCCTCAGTATTAATGTTTTTCTTGGCCATTCTAAATTAAGTTTGCTTACATTATAATGTGCTGTGATGGCATTTTGAGGGAAGATTTTATTGTCTTTTATCATTTATTTGACACATTTTTATTGATTTTCAAGTCTGTTTCTTTAGGCAACCTTATGAATTTACTGTATTGTGTGTGTGTGTATTTACATGTGTGTGCGAACGTGTAATTTTTAATCTTAGGAAAATTTGTAAATTGGGCAGTTAGTTTTTGTGTTTTGCTGGGGACAAATGTAATGTATAGTGAATTAATTATGAATTGTACTTAAAGACTTTTAACTTTGATGATGGCCAAATTGGTTAGTCTTAATTCTTTGTCTTCTTCAATTCATTCTAAGTGATAACTATTTAAAAAACAGTAATTTTTCACAAGTGATGATGAGTTATGCATTTAGGGGGGATAATTTAAAAAATAATGGCATACTTATAGTTGAAGCACTGGGGAATGACATCTGCTTTACCTGTCGCATGTTGATTTGAGTATATAAAAGCATCGGATAAAGTGTCTGTGGTGTGGCATTAATTAATTAACATGGTGCAGAGTGAAGGATCTCTACTGATAATATTTCATATATTACAAACCAATATTTCTAATTTCATAACATAGACAAGAGCTGTTAACGAGAGGTTATTTTTAAAAATTAATTTATTTAATTTATTTGGCTGCATCGGGTCTTAGTTGCGGCACACGGGATCCTCGTTGCGGCATGTGAGATCTTTGGTTGCAGCACGCAGGCTTCTCTCTAGTTGTGGTGAGTGGGCTTGAGAGCGCGTGGGCTCTGTAGTTGTGGCATGAGGGCTCAGTAGTTGCGGCATGCGGGCTTAGTTGCCCCGTGGCATGTGGGATCTTAGTTCCCTGACCAGGGATCGAACCTGCATCCCCTGAATTGGAAGGTGGATTCTTAACCACTGGACCACCAGGGAAGTCCCCAAGAGGTTATTTTTTAATTTAAAAAATAATTTTGGAAAGATAACCCCAGGTTCACTGATATTATTGGTGGTCTTTGTTTAACAGCCAGCAGGCTTTGGTTAATAGGAACCTTTTAAGCCATTCAGGTGGCTTAATGTAGATGGGGACAGAGCTCTGTTTTTTCAGGTAATGCTTGTCTGCTTTATACCAGGCACCATGTATGTATCTGTGAATTCATTACTTGGAGGCTGACCTATTTGATGGGAGCCAGAAGTGAGGGTAGAGTTGGCACTGCAAGGGATCCAGGACTGCTTCCTTTGTTGTTGGCTGCTTGACCTCTGGTGGCATCTCTGGAGCAGGACAGGAGATGAGGTTTCTGTGGATTTCCTTTGAATATATTACTGACCCTTTGGTATGTGGTATTGGTTCATGAAACCTTCCCTTTGTTTAAAGTATAGCTAACATTGACTAGAACTCCCATGCCATTATTTGTGGTGATTCCAAATATTCGCTTCCAAATTTCAGCAAATTCCTGAACCTTTGATATTCTCAACTAAATAATAATAACAATAACAATAATTATTATGTGGATATTCCACTGCCTGTCGGTATATTCCCTGTATTCTAGCACTTAGTCCAGACGGCTCTTTATTATAGTATCTACCCAAACTGCCTCACCTCTCACATAAGGCTTTTTTTGTGCCTAGATTGTGGAGAAGGTCTTCAGAAAACAGGCATAGGTAGAAATGAGCCATGATAGCAACTTAATTTGACTATCCTTGTTTCTAAAAATTCCTGCTAATGCCCTTGGCCTTGCTGTTCCTCTTGTTTCTATCTTTCCCTCTCTTCTCTTTAGGATCATTCAGCTCTTTTTTGCCTTGACCTAGTAAATATAGCAAGCCAAATCCTGCATGATACTCCAGAAGAGGAGGGCCTTGCCTTAAGAGGGCCCACCTACCTAAGAAAGTGGTTATATAATTCCCCCCCCCCCATTTAATTTATCAGAATTAAGGTTTTTCACTGAAAAAAATTGAGAGGAATGTTCCAGGTGGCCATGTGCCCATATGCCTACTTATAGGCAGAGTTCAGCTTTGGTGAGTGCCCAGTGAGTTTCTTCTCTGGAACAGGAATTGTGCTACATGATTGTACAAAAGGACTTGTTTTCTTTGTCTTCAAGGAGCTTTCATAAAGAGCAGAAGGGCTTTTAATAAACCTCCATTTACAAAGCTATAGTATGAGTGGAACATATCATCCAGTTATTTTAGGCATTTTTCTAGTTTTGAATATCAGAGTAATCTAGAGTGAAACACTATGTATTTTTTTCTAGTAGAGATTTTAAAATCTCTACCAAATTGCATAACAGTTGAACTAAGATATTGGTGTATATTCGAGATGAATGTTTTCTGTTCCTGCAACGTTCTTTCTGTCTGTGGTGAAATGGAGTCCGTGGTAACTTCTGTGCAGCAGCTGTGGTGGCATTCACAGGTCTGCTTCCTAGCTAGGACGGATCAGAGAGCTGGCCTGCACGTTGTATTTCATTTTTCCGTTTGGTGGGATGAAGTGCAGTTGTTTTGATGTTAGGTTTGATGGATTTGTTTGCCACTGCATTCATTAGCTTCACATCAGAAAACTGACAGGCTGTTAAATGAAACTTTGGCTTAGATTTTCAGCTTGACTGTTTGGAGACATTTGTGAAGATATTATGTTTTTGTGTTGCAGCAGCCTCCAGCACTATGATTGTCTCTAAGGGAAGAAAAGTTATTTACTGTACTGATTTTGTTGAGTAAAAATGAATCATTGTCTGGGGGACAGTCATATCTAGCCTACACCATCAGAAGCAATGTATTTATGACAGTGTGTGCAGCATGAGAGACTTATCTGTGGCATGATAAATAACATTATATTCTTGGAAGGAAAGGTAATAGTTGGTGACTCCAAAATGATATCTCATATTTTACATTAATTTTATTTTAAGTGATAATCTATTAACATGATATGCCAGAAAGTTGAAAAATTGCACTGCAGAGCTGGGAATGTTCTCTTATGAACTCCAAGAGCATTACTTCACTATCTAACTTTAAAGCATTCGGACATTTGAATTCTCAAACGTTTGAACAAGTTTCAAAAGAGATGATAGAATGTTGAAATTGATTTCCTTTTAATCTGGAAGGGATTTCAACTATTAAATTGTCTTTCATGCAAGAACCATGATAGAGGTTCATTTTATTTTATATTTCAATTCTTCTCTAAAATTAAATTTGGTTTTTCCTAAATCAGGTAGCAGTTGTCCTAAAAAATCTTTAATCTTGGGCAGTCTTTATTAAAGCAATCAGGAATCATTTTAACAGTGAGTCTCTAGGTTATATTTTAATATGCTTTAGATCGTAGAATACCAGTATAGTGACATTTCTCTATTCTTACAGCTTGTGAAGGAAAGAAAATGTAGACAGTGTTGCACATTGCTCATTTAACAGTTCTTGGCATTCTGATTTTAAGTGTCTGGTATGGCATATAAAATATGAACTTCGGGAGTTTAGTGATTTTATATTCTGCATTTTATCTTTTTACCTCTACTTTGTCTCTGTTTCCTGGGTCCTGGTGGTACAACATAGCAGTGCTGATGAGTGACTGTCCTCTGCCTTTTTTACAGAGCTTAAAGGAAAGAAGAAAAAATACCATGTAGGGAAAAAGGAGCATGCAAAGTCATGTCCTTAGGAGTTTGTACTCTAACGGGGAAGTTAGTATTTATGTATCAAGAAGAGGTATTAAGAAAGAAAATAGTCACATTATGTCCCCATTTTGTTCTGATGAAGTATTGAGTTGTGGGATTCAGAAAATCTGAGACTTCAAGTAGAATACTAAGAGAGCCAATTGATTAGTATATATTGTGTCTGCAGGAGAGATATTTGGGGCTTGAGTCCTCTGAGATAGGGAGCCTGATTTCATTCAGTGCTAATTTAAATTTGCTGGATTATGGGATTTGAATGGAACTAGGTATATGGTTTATGACACTGATGTTTAGTTGCTAACCTGAAATCAAGATAATATCTGTTTTTGAGGCTTTAGTTAACTCAATACCTTAAAAAAAAGTAAATTGGCTTTTTGAATAATGTGTACCCTATACTGAGAAAAATTAATTTGTCTTTAAGCCATTTTACTTTCATCTAGTTTCATAGTAGTCGTAGCTGACATTGTTCACAATCTGCCAGGCGTTGTGCAGGGCACTTCACACGTGTTACTTCTTGCCATCTCAGAGATAATGCATGTCTTCTGTCCTCTACTAGCCCCCTTTCTCAGACCAAGGAGTTGGGATGATGCCTAAAATGAGGACGGTGAGGTTGAGATTAGAGGCAGCAGGTTGGCCCCCTAGTGCCCCATATCCTTCTGGATTCATCTCCTTGGATGTGGTGGGTTAAACAGGTGCCAGCCAAGTATGTGATTTGTAGGATCACTTTTAAGATACTTGAGGCTTCAGAATGATCCTGTCCTACGTAAGTTGTAGTTGACAATCACCACCAGGTGGTGGTGATTCTCTCTGGCATTTGTTTTTGTTTGGATTCTTTTTTTTTTTTTTTTTGCGGTATGCGGGCCTCTCACTGCTGCGGCCTCTCGCGTTGCGGAGCACAGGCTCCGGACGCGCAGGCTCAGCGGCCATGGCTCACGGGCCCAGCCGCTCCGCGGCATGTGGGATCTTCCTGGACCGGAGCACGAACCCGTGTCCCCTGCATCGGCAAGCGGACTCTCAACCACTGTGCCACCAGGGAAGCCCTGTTTGGATTCTTAAAGCCAGTGGACACTTTATTCTGTATTCTTATGATCTGTTGATCAACCTACATATGAATTCTTTTTTAGCCCATCGTTACCTCTCGGGCTTTGACCACCCTACTCTTAGACTAAGTTGGGGAAAAAAAAAGTTTCTTTACTTCCTTCTTCATTTTGAGGAGTGAGAGGGATCCTGAGGCATCAGTCTGGACAAAAAGGTGTGTATGTAGAGGATCAGAACAAAGTTTAGTATGCTCCTACCTTGACATATTTCATGATTATCAGGGACCTAATTTTATTGAAGCACTTTTTGAAGCTTTGGGGAATTTTTTGTTTACCATTTCTTTTGCCTTTTCCATGGTTTTTTTTTTCAGTGTTTATAACAGTAAACACAGTAAAAAATTCCGTAAAATGCTGTGTCCTAGATAAATGTTTGGAGAAGACGGTAGAAGTCGGGAGTGAGTATTCTGGCCAGTGGTGATCCAGAATTCTAGGAGAGTAGTGGGAAGAACACCTTGGCGGTATTTGAGGGAAGCAGCCCCTCGAGGGAACAGAGGGATAATGGGAGAATCATTTGGGCTCTGGGCACCCCCAGCATTTATAACAAACAGATTTCCTACTTCCCCACAGCTTCTCATTCTCTCCCACACGGGGTTTACTGTGTTTTCCTCCTTCTGCAACTACCACTGAGAAGACAAGCAATGGTTTATCTAGTAAGGGGTGGTTTCCTCGCTTGAGGGATTCGGAGCCAGGTGGCCCCAGGGTTGGTGCATCTCAGCAGTGTCATGAGGTCTCATACTCTTCCCCTCCTTCTGTCTTATTCTCCTCCGTGGGAGGGTATTTATTAGCAAGCTTGCCACTATAGCTGTGCTTACTGCAGACATGTTTCTTCCAAGGAGGAAGGAGGGGGACGATGCAAGAATGTGGCTCACCCTCGTCCCTCTACCTGGGAGGAAAATCTTTCCTTGAACCCTACCTGAAAAAACTTTTATATCTCATGGCCGACCCAAACCATAAGGAAGCTAGGAAAGTAAATGGCAAGTCATTTTGGGAGAGCACCTGTTATGTGCTGGGCCCTGTGCTTTCAGTTAAGAAAGTAGTAAACAAGACATGTGTTGTCTCTGTCTGGTCAGTCGATCCACATTTAGAGTCTACAGCAGCTGTTCTCAACCCTGCGGAGCTTTAAAAGCATGGACCCACCCAGACCAATAGGATAAGAATCTCTGGTGAAGGGATACAGCATTTGCATTTTAAAAATCCCCCTAAGTGAGTCTGCTGGATGCTTTGCGTTGAGAACCAGTGGTCTTTAGTGAATTAAATAGGCCTTTGTTGTTTGGGTTGATGTTTTCCTTTTTACATTTCAGCTAAAGGTTCACTGGCAGCTCTATCAAACAGACCAAAATAATTATAAATGCAATTTATATATAAGTGTAATGTATAAATTTACCACATTAAAAAATTTTCTTCTGAGGACCTAAAGCTTTCCAGTCCATATGTGACATACATTTTACAACTTAACTCATCACGTCAATCCAGATGATGAAGCCTAAGATTTCATAGCAGGAAGGGAAATGATCGATTTGGAAGGTTTCCGGACAACCTAAGAAAAAGGAAACATGGACCATTAAAATAAAGTCAGTTCTTCTAACACCAATAAGCTGATTTTCTTTGGGAAAATCACTTTGCCTTGCTAAGACTGTACTGTTGAAATCATGGTCCTGTTCCTAAATTTATTCAAAAACTGTGGTGGAAATGTCCACATGTTGGTTAGGAGGCAGCATGGCGAGGGGTAAAGAGAGCACAGTTTGTAGCTAGTGGGGCTGGATTTGAATATGGGGATGCCTGCTTGCTAGTGATTAATCCTAGCAAGGATTCACTTGATAACTTTATGATCTGGTTGCTAATTGTTTGTTCTTACACAGTACCTCCCTCAAAAGATCTATATAATCTTTTGATTCAATGCTGTAACTTACAGAAAAAGTTAGTTATAGGAGGACTCGGGAAAATTCATCAGGTGGGGTCTGAACCCTTGGCCTAGCCACGTAGTGATTTTTCTCTCTCAGTGGAAGACCTAAGTGTGAATTAGGACTTCTTATATAAGGCATGCCAACCAAGATCACTGTTCCCTTTCCTTCAAGACACTTGTTCTCTGCTGATTGAACAAAAGCAACATGTGCAGATGCCCAGTTTGAAGTTTGATGTAGGCATCTTGCCTACTTGATCATTTGCTGTGACCTCTTTGAATCAAAAGAGAGCTTTAATGGGATTTCACTGAGGTCAGTGGCTATAATTAGACTTTAATCTGTGGATCCACAGTCTATCCTCCCTCTGCTGTGAGCAAGATGATAGAAAGCGTGAACACACCTCTCTTCAGAACTGCTTGTCAGAACTGTAGCCTGGAAATTCCCACGGGGGCTGCAGCCCTGGAACACTCTCTCACCAGAGCCCCTTCTCAAGCAGAAGGTTGAAAGTAATGAGGGTAGTAGCTGAACAGGGTGTTGATATTTAAATATCAAAGGGAATAAAGAATGGGTGAAGAAACCCCTGATTAATCTCTATTACTGTTTTAACAGTTCTGCACTTTCGCAATTAGAAGAAACAGAGCATTAGACGATTCAAAGAGGAAAGGTGCCCCCAGTTAGGCAGACCCTAAAAAAGTCTGATATAATATAGAAGCCCAGCGCTTGGTTCTCTCCCTCTTTCAGCCATGCCTAGTATTTTAAATTTACTATGCTTTTATTCCCTACAAACTATGCTTAGTAATATTATTTTGCCTCATTCTGAAACGAGGAAGGTAAAGCAAGAGTATCTTCTGGACATTCCAGATACTCTGGAGGGATGATTTCCAACATGACAGCTTAGAGCACTGATTGATTCTTTGTGGCTCTATCTGTGATATTTAGTGCTCACAGCTAATTCCATCTGGCATTATTTTTGTCTTTCATTTGTATTGATCAGTGTGCTGACCCTACCAAGTGCTGCCCTCAAGTGAGAGCAATATCAATACTTGCATGCCTCTTGCTTATAATGCTGAGTGCAGTTTTATGATGGTGGTATGTTTCTCTTGCTGTCTGATATTTTGATTTTTATCATACTTGAGTGTGACCAATGAATAAGTAGCTAAGTAAGGGAAGTTTCAAATTAGTGTTGTTAAAAATATGAAGAAATAAAATCGTACTATTGGGGAACTGTCTATTTTATAATCATAAATAGCAGTATTTTGGCAGATAGGGGATGAGGATTGTATGTATATGTTTTACCAATATTACTATTGTTTTATAGTCTTTTAGTAAAAGGCTAGAAAAACATTAAAGAAGAAAAATTTAGCATGCCTTATGTTCCATGTATAATATCAAAGTTAGTTTTATAAAATTAATTATATCTTGTATCTCCCTTCAAGATGCTTCATTAGAAATATATAGCTCAAGTAGTTATTGAGATTCCATGATCTGCTTAGTATTGCCATCAGGATCACTCCTGACGTGACACAGGGTAGTGGAGGCGGCTGACACTTTGGAGACTAACAGACTGTCTTGAACCCCTCTCAGGCTGTATGTAATTATTCTGAGCTTCATTCTCCTCATATATTAGGGAGGCACTGTTGTGCAGTGAAGGCGGACAAGTTCAAGGCTTGGCCAGGCTCTGACTTGAATTCTGCCTTTTCCTTTTACTAACTGTGTGATTGGAGCAAGTACTTAATTAACCTCTTTAAATACCTTTTCCCCCTATGTAAAATGGAGATTATAGCCTCTTTAACTTGTTCTGAAAATTAAATGAAATTAAATCTGTAAGGAGCCTTGCCAGAGTTGTGGTGGGGACTGGATAGATGTGTGGTGGGTTAGGATTGTGTTTCCTCTGCATCTTTCTTGCAGAATTCCAGTTTGGGGAATTGATCTTGGCTCAGTGGTGGGCCTGGCTGGTCTAAGAGAATTCCCATTTCCTTTTCCAGCGATGACGGATCAGATCAATGGTCCAATCTTGGCCAAATAGAAAGGAGGGTAGGATTGGTGGAGAAATAGAGGAAAACGCCAGCTTGCCCTAGGAGAGTAATGGGAGGCTCGTCTCTCTAGATGAGGACAAGGAAGCACTGAAGTCTCCAGCCTGCGATCTTAAGGGGACCAGACCTAGCTTAAAGCCCATGCTTTGGACACCAGATTAGAGAGCTGAAAGGCTTCTGTTTAAAATCAAAGCCTGGAGAAAGCAGGCCAGTGTTTTATTTTCATAACTCTGTCAGAAATACAAGTGTTTGTTGCTCCATCTCCAGAGTATTTCTTTCCTTACTAAAAGTGCTTTGATGGCTAATTTGAGTGCAAGCAAACAAAGACCCAATGCAATCACACAGACCCGTGTTAGAATTCTGGTTCTGTGTGTGGTACTTGTGTAACCTGCATCTGTGAGCCATAGTTTTCCTACCTGTAAAGAGGGCTTTAACTGGTGCCTCACCAAGATGGGGGCCACAATGGGGGCAGGCACCTAGCACCATGCCTCTCTCACTGAGTACATTTTAAAAAAGCCATTCATCATGGTCATTTCTAAGTCAGGGAACTCCCTAATACTATCTGGGGAAGACTGGTGGGGTTCAGGCCTGAGGTGCTGAGAAACAGTGGCTATGGGGATAGTATTTGCAGCATACGTGCTAACAGCAGGCTGGGCAGATGGATTGCTTTATATATTTCTACTGAATTCTCACATCCATTCACTTTTACTTTCTGCCAAAATGAGGGCAGCATTGGGAGTTCTGTGGGCCAGATTGCCAAGAGGAGGAATTTGAAGGAGCTGTTGCTTATGTGTTCAAAAACATACTGCGGCTCTTGGGCCCTCTGTTGAATTCGGAAGACCATGTGTTGTAAATTCTTGGAAAGAAAACCATCATGGACGTTGTAGATTCCTGCTAAGTTTGACTCTCGTCCAGACATGGCTTTTACATACTGCATACATATTTGAATTAAGAGAAAAGAATAGGTTGTTTCCAGCAACTTTCTAAATTTTCATAAACTATATTTTTATACGACTTAGTCATAATATTCGGTGTTTCTTATATTCCCAGTTCTCAGGAACGTGTATTCTGTCCTTTAATTTTAAGTATTAATTAACAAAAAATTGGACTGTTCTGATGACTATTGAAATAGCATGAAAACCTGTTTCTTTGAAAACTAAAAAATTGTTCAAACTTCAGTAGTATTCATAGTAATACTGAAGGATTTTTTTTTCTTATCATATTAGTAAAGCCATAAGGAAAACTCCCATTACTCTTGAGAATGTACTTGTTAGAGTGATCACTTTGTACTTCTGTTGGTGGTGGTGTAATTGGGATAAGTATCCTGAAAAGCAGGTAGGTAATATGTATCAATACCCCTCAACATCTCCATGCCCTTTGATCCATTTCTTGCACTCCTAGGAAATAATTGGAAATGCAGGCAAAAGTACACTTACAAATATGATTGTTGTAGTGCTAGTTTTATCAGCAAAAATTGAATTATAACTATTATGTCCAATGGTATGGGAATCATTGAGTAAATTATGGTGTGCCATGTACTAGAATCCTTTTAATTTTACAGAAAATTATTTGAAAGGAAATCATGATGGCTCTTAGTATTGTTACCTGTTGTTAAAATGTATAAAAAATTAGTATATGTCAATGGCCAGAAAAATTAGAGTACAGAAAAATATTTAATGGCATCCTTTCTAGTCCCTTCCTTAAAGGTAAAGCCTTTTAACAACTCCTTGTATATCCTTCAAAAATATTAGCATATGTCTGTCTCTATCTTTTAAAAAATTTACACAAAGTTAATCAATGCTGTTCATATTGTTTTCCAATGTCTTTAAACAGCTTTCCTTTTAATACATCTTTCATTTGTGGCAACTAAAACATTTAGAGTGTAAATATTTATTAGAAAAATCTTCTAGCTTATCCCAATAGAGTAGGACAGGTGGTTGCCATGGATTTTTTTTTGTGGGCCATTATAGAGCCACAGTAGTGCATAAGAGTTCATTGCACAGATCTCGTTAACAAATCAGGACTTTGAAAACGAATGCCTTAGTTCATTGCTCTGTTCCCCCACCCCACCCCCCGCCGTGCAGAGCAGAAGGCTAGGTGCACCTGGAGCACTTGCACGTTTCCAGCCCTGTCTTTGTTGACGGGCCCTGCCTGTACCAGCATCTCAGCTTATTCCACCACAGTTAATACTGGGAGATAGTTAATGCCATCGTAGTTTGTGTTTTACTGAATGACAGCATTTCTAACCGTGTCCTCATATTTGAAGGATTGGATTGGTTAAATAAATTTTAATAAGTTCCTTTAGAATTGCATTTCTGTGTCCTCATAAAGGATTATCCCAGTGAATTTGGAAGACATGGCAGGAAAAAGTAACTGAATGACTTTTGTCAACAGTTATGTGATAATGGGAAATTGAAATAGACATGGCAGGAAAAAGTAACTGAATGACTTTTGTCAACAGTTATGTGATAATGGGAAATTGAAATAGGAATGGCACAAAGAGGGGATAAAACCCAGCCTGGTTGCTACGTACAGATATAGGCAAGAAAGGCTACATAAAATAAGAAAATGCCAACTGCAATAATCATAAAGGACACTCTAGATTTAAAACACGTACATGAAGTAAGACAATCAAGAAGTTATTGCCCATTGTTTCAAGCGAGCAGATGGTGCTTAAAATATCCCTTAATTTTATGTCATTCTTAAAAGCAAACAACCAAAGAGCATATACAATCTATATTTAAAAAGTTAAGTGCAAACTTTTCTGTTTTGGGGGGATGCTAGAGTAGAGCTGAAGAAGAACAAAAGTAGCATTAAATCTGCCAATAAAGATACACATTGGAGGCTGTCTTGGCAGGGGATTGAAGGCATAGATGAGGGGAGAGATAACCAAGAGAGCAGTAATCCAAACCCTGCTCAGCTCCTGTGTGAAACTCTTCTCTGTTACATATTTTCCCTCTCATTGGCTTTAGTAAGTGACTTGATGTTTAAGTTTTGAAATGTCTAGATTATGTCTCTAAAACCACATCCATTTAGGTACACGGTCATAATTTTTAGAAAACGTGATTTCATACCTTAGTATTTCACATTTGATTAGAGAGAATTTTAGGAAGGTTTTTTGAATTTTGGTGCTGTTTACACTCAGGACCTTCTGAATAAGTGCTGGATCATAGATCCTGAAGTGTTTAGTTTGAGTAAGCATGACCAAGGCCTCTCAGTAGATAAACTGCTTTTCTCAGATTTGTATACGGTTTACACTATAGCAGTGTGTCTTAAAAGGCATTTCTGTAGCGTAGTTGCCTTGTGATCAATTCATGGTGCTTTTTTGCCCAGTTGCTACACAGATGTATTTGTGTAGAGATGGGAGGTGTCTGTGGCAAAGTTAAGTCAGTCTGTGATGTACTCAGCCACTCAGGGCTGGACTGAAAAGTGAACACAGATTCCTTTACAGTTCCCGTTTACCACTTTACTGTTTGTTCTCTTCGGTGATCCCGCCTGTCAGAGCAGCCTAAGTGAAAGTGAAGACAAGGAATTGGAAGCTCAGATCCATATTTCTAGAAGTCTCCACTCTTTGAGTTGTACAGTGGAGAATCTGAAGTCCATACTCAGTTACTGAGTAACTGATGTAGCTATTTACAGGAAAATTGGGGCGATGCAATTCACTGTGTTTTCAAAGAAACATTTTGAGGTTGGGAAGTTTACAAACCTAGAATTGCAATATGCACATGTAGAGTTTAGTTTTATTAGATTGATATAATGCAGTTTGGGCTGATTTCATTCTAAGAGATCCCCCTTTCCCCCTGTTTATATTCTGCATTTACCTTCTGGAACTGATTGACATGATAGCAGATTGAATCAGATTTATAATTCCTAGACTTTATAATCATTAAGCTTTGAAGTAAATGGTGCTTCTTATTTAAGGAAATTCCACAGGATAAAGCCAAACAGGTACCACTATGGAAGGGATTGTCTTCAGTGGATATCATGTGTTCAGCTCCTAGCTGCTTATTGTCTTAATAGGGTCTGTGGACAAAGTAGTCCTCAGTGTAACAGTGGTTCTGGGCCTTCTGCTTCAATGTGTTTGTCTCTGAAGCAGAAGGCCTGGATCCACTAATCAGTGTCCACCAGATTTCTTAAGACTGGCATTCAGTTTAATTCAACATCTGTTAATTACCTGTTGTGTAATGACCTGTGATGGACTTCTGGGAGGAGGCCCCAGTTATCCTGAATACTGTGGGTGCATAGTCAGTTTGATGAGATCTTCCCTAAAACAGGCTTTTTGTCATGCATATAAGAATATTTAAAAAATTGGAATGTTATCAAATATATAATTTTACATTTTGCTTATATTTTTATTGTTTTTGAATATTTTCTCATGCCACTTCAGCATTCTCAAAAATACTATTTAAAATAGCTGAGGGGCTTCCCTGGTGGCACAGTGGTTAAGAATCCGCCTGCCAATACAGGGGACACGGGTTCAATTCCTGGTCCAGGAAGATCCCACATGCCGCAGAGTAACAAAGCCCGTGCGCCACAACTACTGAGCCTGTGCTCTAGAGCCCATGCGCCACAACTATTGAGCCCGCGTGCCACAACTACTGAAGCCCGTGCGCCTAGAGCCCGTACTCCGCAACAAGAGAAGCCACGGCAAATGAGAAGCCCGCGCACCGCAATGAAGAGTAGCCCCTGCTCACCGCAACTAGAGAAAGCCCCTGCGCAGCAATGAAGACCCAACACGGCCAAAAATAAATAAATTAAGTAAATAAATTTATTTAAAAAAATAGCTGAGTATTTTATCCTATGAATGTACCCTAATTTAACAGTTGACCTGTTGTTATGGAGTTCGGTTATTTGCAAATTTCAGTATTACAGATTGCACCGTAGTAAAGAGTTTTATGAATTCATTGCTGTCCAATTCTCTTTTTTCTCAAGAGATATAATTTTAGAAGGGTAATTTTTTTTTTCTGTTTAAGGATTCTTTTTTTTTTAACATCTTTATTGGAGTATAATTGCTTTACAGTGGTATGTTAGTTTCTGCTTTATATCAAAGTGAATCAGCTATACATATACATATATCCCCATATCTCCTCCCTCTTGCGTCTCCCTCCCACCCTCCCTATCCCACCCCTCTAGGTGGTCACAAAACACCGAGCTGATCTCCCTGTGCTATGTGGCTGCTTCCCACTAGCTATCTATTTTACATTTAGTAGTATATTAAGTCCATGCCACTCTCTCACTTTGTCCCAGCTTACCCTTCCCCCTTCCAGTGTTCTCAAGTCCATTCTCTATGTCTGCATCTTTATTCCTATCCTGCCCCTAGGTTCTTCATAACCATTTTTTTTTAAGATTCCATATATATATATGTTAGCATACAGTATTTGTTTTTCTCTTTCTGACTTAGTTCACTCTGTATGACAGACTCTAGGTCCATCCACCTCACTACAAATAACTCAATTTTGTTTGTTTTTACGGCTGAGTAATAGAGAAGGGTAATTATTGAATCAAATAGTTTTTGGATACAGGTTGTTGGATTGTTTCCAGAATTTTTACTCACAGGTCACAAAAAAATTATTTTTTGCCAACACTGAGATTGTTATTAAAAGAATTTTCCTTTTTTAAAGAAAAAGCATAAGCGTATTTTTTTTTAATTTAATTTAATTTAATTTTTTTATACAGCAGGTTCTTATTAGTTATTGTACATATTAGTGTATATATGTCAATCCATAATCTTATTTTTTATTTTCATTTTAAAAATTACTAAGGAGCTTGAATAATTTTAATTGCTTATATTTTCTATTCATATTTTAATATTCAAAATATTATTATGAATATTATTATGAATCAAGGATACAAACCTTTGGCTTTATTTTCCACAAACATTATTCCCAGTTTGTTTGCTTTTAAGTTGTATTGGAGTACTTTTTGTGTTTTTATTTACAGGAGTCAGTGTTTGCATATGGCCCAGGGATTGAGCCTGTGTTCCTTTTTTCCTCTTAGCTGCCACTGTACACCCACCTGGACCTTCTTTTTTCCAAATATTGTCAGTGGAACGGGCGTAGCCTTCCTAATTCCCACTCCGTTCCTGCAGCAAATTGTAGATGTCATTTGTATTAAGATTTATACTGCTAGTAACTGCAGGGCAACAGAGGATTGAGAGTCACACTTTGTGGGAGTCTCAGAGGTTTTAAGTCAGATTATGTCCTATCTACCTCATAGGGATAAGGATGTCTTTCCACTGGTTCCTCTGTGCAATTGAATAAGGAGGTCTTTACTGTTTCCAGGTTCTTGACCTACATTTTTCAGCTCCACTGCCCAGTTTTTACCCTCTTATGCTTCAGCTTTGCTTTATTGTGCTCTTTTCCCTAAACAGCTTTACACTGTATACGTTATTGATTACATGTGGAAAGATGTCTTGAAAAAGCTTGCAGAAATTCTAACACCCTTCGAAGTTCAACTTAGTATCCCTTCTCTCCCATGAAACCTTTCTTGGGGCAGCTATATTCTGTTAATTGTGTCCTTGCTTATCTCTCTTCCCTGGACCTACCTGTTAAATAGATGCTTTTTATTCGATTCATCTTCGCAGAGCAGGACATGTTATCTTGTCTCAAGGGGTCAAGAGAAAGTGTTTCTCTGCCTGCCATTCCCAGATGCAATGACTATGAAACCAAACCTAGTCCAAACACAGTGGTCTTGACTTGAGTTAAACGCTGGGAAAGCAATTAGTGAGGAAATTACAGTCTTGGGGAAACAGAAATAGGACACAGAGGGAAATGGGTATTCAACAGTCAAGACACAACTATAGATTGAATGTTCATTCCTTCACTAAGCTATGCATTTAACAGAGGATGATAAACTCTTTGGGACTGGGCAGTTTGCAAGGGGGGAAAAACTTGATAAAGATCAGTTCCAATCTAGATGTGTGGTTTTTACAAAGCCTGTGTGTAGAGATGTGCAGACACTAGAGTAAGTGCTTCTGTAAATTTAATAGGAAGGAGCCTAATGACAGCTTGGGTGTTTGTGACTGTGCTGTTCATTAATGAACCTTCAGAGTAAATTTATACCTACGTGAAAGGAGGACAAAGCTAGCCTGTTTTATGCCATTTGTATGTTATGGTTTAAGCCCCACAGCAGAACTAATCACTGGAGTTGTATGGATTACTGAACAAAGATGAGGAAGTTTGAACTTCAAGGAAAGATGCTATTTATAGAGTTATTTGTATTTTCAGTTGGGGATTTTAGCTGTGGCTTAAAAGAAGTCATATAATGAGGAAACATCAATGGGATGCTATATGGTTGCCAAAGAATGTCATTCTTAGGATTACATGCTTATTATTATTATTATTAATTCTTTTTATTATTATTATTATTTTTTTTTTGCGGTACACGGGCCTCTCACCATTGCGGCCTCTCCCGTTGCGGAGCACAGGCTCCGGACGCGCAGGCCCAGCGGCCATGGCTCACGGGCCCAGCTGCTCCGCGGCACGTGGGATCCTCCGGGACCGGGGCACGAACCCATGTCCCCTGCATCGGCAGGCAGACCCCCAACCACTGCGCCACCAGGGAAGCCCCATGCTTATTATTTTTATGAGATTTTGATAGTTCTTTATAAGGAGAATATTTTTGCATTGTAAAAAACATATGAATACTCAAATATATGATATGCATTTTCCCTCTGTATAGTTACAGCTTTTGGTTTTTAAAGATTTTCCCTTGAGTCACTGAAAAGGGTTGGCATTACATGTTTTTATGTACTTAATTGTGTACAGTTACAGACTCAAGTGGGTTTTAAAATCAAGTTGCTTCTAAATGTTAGTTTGGCAGAAATAAAAACTGCCCTGCATTTCTACTGTGCAGCTGCTAAAAATAGTGGAAAACATCTGTATGTACTGATACAACAAAGATCTCCAAAATACATTGTTAAGTAAAAAGCAAAAAGCTAGTTAATGTGTACTTTGTATAGTGTGAAGCTATGTTTTTAAAAACAATCTTAAAAAAAAGTAAATAGAAGAAGAAATGAAAGGAATCATATAGTTAATTATGGTGGCCTTTGGCCAGTGGAATGAATTTGAGGTGTGTAAAGCAGGGACCCTCACCTTTTATGCACTCTACTTCTGTGTTGTTGGAGACTTTTTTCTTTTTCTTTCTTTCTTTTATTTTTTTTAAACAAGACTGCTTTCATGTATTATTTTGTGCTATTTAAAAAATATCCAATAAAATTAGTTCTTACAGTTTTCAGTAGTATCTTTGTATGGAGAGCCCTAATGTCTAATGTCTAAATGTGTCTCATAGGCACATGGTAGAGATATTCTGAAATCTCTCTGCTTCAGGATATTTAGCTTGTAACCAAAATTTCACTGTGAAGGAGGAGGTGATAAATATATGTGTCTATATATGCTCATAGTACTTTTTTTTTTTTTTTTAAAGTGACTCAGCCCTTGCAATGTTGTTTTGGGAGGTCACCACTCTTTTTTTTTTAAATTAATTTTATTTATTTTTGGCTGTGTTGGGTCTTGGTTGCTGTGCATGGGCTTTCTCTAGTTGCTGTGAGTGGGGGCTACTCTTCATTGCGGTGCGTGGGCTTCTCATTTGTGGTGGCTTCTCTTGCTGTGGAACACAGGCTCTAGGTGGGCGGGCTTCAGTAGTTGTGGCGTGTGGGCTCAGTAGTTGTGGCTTACAGGCTCTAGAGCAGAGGCTCAGCAGTTGTGGCGCACGGGCTTAGTTGCTCAGCGGCATGTGGGATCTTCCCGGGCCAGGGATCGAACCCGTTTCCCCTGCATTGGCAGGCGGATTCTTAACCACTGCGCCACCAGGGAAGCCCCTTCTAATACTTTTAAAACGTTTAAAAGTTTATCCTGTGATTACTGCTTGATCTGTAATTAAGGTGACATTCCTCATTGATTGCAAAATGGAAATAAACAACATCGATACACATTCAAACAATTGTTGAAAGAATTAAAGTGGAAATTTGTGTTAAAATTATTTTCAGATAGAATATGTGTTCTGTATTTGTTGTAGTAAAAAAGCCTGAAATTGCATAAAGGCTTTTTCTAAGGCATATACCATGTGTGTGTTTGTCATTCCCATATAATCCAAACTCACTGGCAGATTCTGTAAATTGTATCATGGACTATGGTGCTTAAATATTAATGTATTTAATTTTGTTCTCAAAGTGAAGATTCACGGACAGTGTGTATCATTCACCAGCAGAGGGCAGTGTCTCTTCACAATTTTTTTTCTGCAAAGTCCTTTGGAATGAGTGGGTTTCCTCATAGCATTTGACCTAATTTGACATATAGAGATGTAGAAGATATTATTGATTATGTATTTGTAATAGATATGCTTTATATGGAAGAGAAGATGATAAAATCAATGTAACTTAATGTAGGAAGGGGTATTTATACTCTCGTTTCTATTCCTTCTAGATTAGTTGTTTCTTAAAAGAAATGCTCATTTTATGTGTAGGAAGCATTTAGCCTAAAATATCATCAAATTGAAGTGCTTTCTTTTGTGAAATGAAGTTATAATTCCCCCAAATCTATTGCAAGCTGTTCATGGGTTTGGTTCCTACATGTTGTATAGTTTGGCTGCTGTGCAAAGGGAGAGCATGCCCCCCCCAAACACACACACACACACACACACACACACACACACTCATCACAAACATATTTATTTGGAGGAAACTTACAGGCTGACAAAGTAGCAGCGTAAGTCCCTGCAGGTTCTATTCTCCCAGGGTGAGGTGGACTTGAACTGGGGAGTATTGCTGGGAAAGGGCTTCAGTGGAAGGATCCAGCCTGGACCCTGTCATGTTGTGCTCCCTTATTTACAGAGAACCAGGAGCAAAACAGGTGACCAAGAACTGCAGGAGATTCCTAGGCCGGAATCATGTGAAGAGATGACACTTAATTTAGACTGCCTGGGCTTGAATCCTGGGTTGTTTGTTTGTAGGTAGTATCATTTTGGACAAGACATGTATAATTTGGGATAATAATATCATGTCATATAGGTTAGTTTTAAGAACTAAATCAGGTAATTCATATAAATTTCTGGAGTAGTGACCAACATAGGGCATGTAATAAATGTCTCATCTCTCATGAGGTTTTGACATTTATTAAACTTTAAAAAGCAGTTTGGGATCCCCATCTTCTCCAATTTTGTGCCATGGCAGTGACCATCAGTGCATTTCTGCATTTTGCTTCCCAAATCTGCCCCAGGAACTGGTTGTAAGCCAGGGCTCCTTGTTCTGAAATTACACCTTTGGTGGGTGCAGATCTAATACCATGTCACTGTTGTACAGCTATCATTGAAATACATACCAGCCATGCCATGTTAACTGTCTTTCAGAATAAACTGTGAAGGTACCCAACATGGGGATGCATTCTTATCATCCATGTTCTGAGGGATTTCAAATGGGTCAAAATATTTATTCTTTGGTTTTCATTTGGCTGTGTCCAGAACATAACAAAGGACTGTAGTTCTAGGATAAATTTTTATCTGTCATACATCAGGGACAGAAACTATCTGGGAGAAAGGTTCAGTGTTGAGACACCTGTTCTAAAACATCCCCCCTTCCCCAACTGATCCCTTTCTTTCTTTTTAAAATAAAGCAAGACAATGAAAGATTTTGAAAATGCAAAACTCTACTTGAGAGTATTTATAAGTAAAAAAATGTAATTCTTTAATTTGCTGGACATGAACACCCAGAGGAAGAAGGGTTTGTTCTTAGTCCACCTCTGGCTCTACATTTGTGGAAGGATGTCCTTTATTCTGTGGCTGTGGCTAAGAGAGCAGGTGTACAAATGCAGGTGGGAGAAAGGGGACAGAGAGCTGCAAAGATCAACACTTGCCCTCTCTACGCGCTTGGTCCACACAAAAAGGCTCGAGCATGCAACAGGTTTCTTTACTCCCACAGATCATTAATCTGGATGTGTTATGACTCTCTGCTCTAGCACATCCAGGGGCATTAATGCTTTGGGGATAGAAATTTAGTTTGATAAACTCAAGGTATTCAGCAGTGGTCATGAAAAATCACCAGAGATGTAGATGGATCTTTGCCACTGTGAGATGTTTCAAAGATTTCTTCTATTAAATGCTGTTTCCAAAATGATAGAATGCTCTTCAATTTTTTTAATATAAAATAACATACCTTAAATATATATAATTTTATTAAAAAATATAAAAATGAAAATAAAAATTGAGGTAAAAGACCTTGGGTAAATTTTATAAGATATGAAAAAGCAACATAAATCAGAATAGAAAAACAAGAAGGAACTTGAAATAAAATTAAAAATCATTTCACAAAAAAATAATTAAAACTCAAAAGTAAGTTTCCATTTGTACTTTTTATATAGCAATCTTTGTGCACCATTTAATGAAACAAGTACTTATATTGAATGAAATACGTACTTATATTTTAAAACCTTCAGTATTTTAGGGTAATTTCCACAGAGAAAAAGAGGGTGAGGTTGGAGGGCAAGTGAGGGAAAATAAGTTGAGATTTCCGTCTCACATCCAAACAAAATTCTGTATGGCTGAAATATTTCACATGTTAAACATTTTAGAAGAAAATTTAGGGGAATATTTATCTGATCTTTGGGTTGAGGAGGACTTTCCAAGTAGGACATCATTGCTGGATACCATGAAGGAAAAGATGGTGAGATCGGAATTACATTTTAAAAAGTTGCAAACTAAATAAACAAGTGTACCACTGACATTACCTGAGAGATAGTGGATTAATGTCCTTAATGGGGTGCACCTCCAGTTAATCCCTCGATGCTACTTGATAGCAAATTACTTGAAAAGAAAGTCAAATATTGATATAATTTGAGGCAGAATGTGAAATTTATAGGGTTATTTAAAATAAAACTGGATAATTTAGGGAAATTTGGCACATCTGGGATGCTGCTTGGTCTTTACCTTCAGATTGCATGAGGCTACGAGCTTTTCTTCTTGGCCATTAGGTGTACTTCAGCAGGCGAGTTTGAGAAGTGGCACCACATAAAGAACCTCTCATTTTTTTGTTTGTTTGTTTGTTTGTGGTACGCAGGCCTCTCACTGTTGTGGTCTCTCCTGTTGCGGAGCGCAGGCTCTGGACGCGCAGGCTCAGCGGCCATGGCTCACGGGCCCAGCCGCTCCGTGGCATGTGGGATCCTCCCGGACCAGGGCACGAACCCGTGTCCCCTGCATCAGCAGGCGGACTCTCAACCACTGCGCCACCAGGGAAGCCCAAGAACCTCTCATTCTTGTCGTTAGTAATTACCATGGCTAAAATTCAATGAGTGTTTACTCTGTGTCAGGCATAAAAGTTTACAGAAACTCATCTAAGTTTAACAATTATTATATGAGATAGGTAGTATTACTACCCCTATTTTATGTTGGGGAATATTAAAGTGCAGAGAGGCACAAATGAGGATTAAAACATGTTGGTGAAGTGCTTAAATGGAGGTAAAAAGACAAGAGCGGCCCTTTAGAAAATATCCAAGATGAAGAATCTGATAAATCAGAGGTTACATCACTTGCTAGATTTGAGGCTTTGGGTAAATTACTTATTTTCAGCTTCAAACAGAAATATAAATATCAGTAATCCCTGAGTGCATATAACTGTATCTAATATTTCTAGTGATGACTGTGAGCCATTAAGCTAGTTAATGATTTTGATGTATCGCATACCCTGGTAAAGAAAGAAAGCAAGTATATTAGGGACGGATGGAATTAAGAGTGTCAAATAGTTGAAATTCATACCCACCCTTCTCATGGTGTATTTCACTACCTCCATGTGCTAGATAAATCAGGCCTGTTTAATAATGTTAGCAGTTTTATACAAATGTTCATACTTCAAGCAAAAGGGGGGGATTTGACTAATCTCTTGGATCTCTAAAATAACTTATTTTATCTGGAATCTTAATTAAAAATCTTTTTTTTTTTTTTTTTTGGTTGTGGGGCTTCTTTGGAGATATTTGAAAGGCGTATTTATGAACCCGTATGACGTAGCTGGCCGCCTCTGGTCCTGCATAGGATGGTAGGTGCCGAGGATGGCAGTGGCAGGGGCTGGACACGGTCCGTTGAGAGAGGAAGTGCTGCGCCCGACCCTCCCTGGGGTCTTAGTGATGAGAGTCTTCTTCAGGGCTTCACCCCTGCTTTGGTCTGGGGCTACGGGTTAGGTTCCTACTTTAAATGGCTGTGAATGAGTAAGTTAGGAACCTGGTCCTGAAATGCCTTGCCAGCCATTCCATTTCTAAGGTTTCTCCCAGGAAGTTGGGACAGACAGGCAGATGGAAGGTGACTTTTGGAAATAGATTTTCTCAAGGTGCAGGCAGAGCCGAGGAGGGGCCTGCAAGGTGCTGTCCTGGGACCTGCCAGCCCCATTCCTCCTCCTGCTGCACTCCAACTCCTCCCTTTTGGCCGTCCTGCACCTCGTTACAGCAGGGAGCAGGGAATGGTGCTCCTTCCCCCCAGTCTGATGAGCCCTATACACTTCGGGTCTCAGCTTTGCTGTCACTTCTTGCAGGCAGCATTCCCGACCCCAGAAGCAGGTTAATAGGACTCGTATCTGTCTTCAGGGTTATTCTGCAGGTTACATGAGAAAGGGTGCACATGGTGCTTGCATTCCTGGCAGTGCTCCTGCAAGCTGCTCTTCTCTGAAGCAGAGTTTCAGGAGCCCACAGAGCCCTGGAATTCACTGTAGAAGGAACGCAAACACCTCAGCCAAACAGTGGATCAAAACAGAAAGGCATTTTCACATGTGTAAATAGAGTAGGTTGAAGGTACAGAAAACCCATGTACAAAGTTTTTCACTTTTCTATCTGAAGGGCAACATGCTTGGACATTACCTTTTCTATAGTGTCTGGTGAGATTCACAGCTTCGTGTGTTAACTAATTTTTGTTTTGCTGTATTCCAATGACATTTCTTTTTGTTTTACATATACCTATATATATATATGTATATATATATATATATATATAGGTATATGTATATATATTCTTTTTCAGATTCTTTCCCATTATAGGTTATTACAAGATATTGAATATAGTTCCCTGTGCAATACAGTCGGTCCTTGTTGTTTTTCTGTTTTATATATAGTAGTGTGTGTCTGTTAATCCCAGACTCCTAATTTATCTGCCCCCCACATCCCCTTTGGTAACCATAAATTTGTTTCCTATGCCTGTGCATCTGTTTCTGTTTTGTATCATTTTTTAAGATTCCACACATAAGTGATATCACATGATATTTACCTTTCTCTCTACTTCCAAAGACATTTCTGTTTAGATGAGGAGGTGTTTCTTTCCCCATTAACTGGGTTCTAACCAGGATAGCAGGTACTAGCGTCTTCTGAACCTTGAGCTGCTCCCGGAGATGTGTGTGTGCTCCCTGTGAGTGTCAATAGGATGTTTTCCCTTTCTTTTTGTACTAATTTTGCTATTGAAATTAGAAGGAAAGAATACATTTTCTCACCAACATTTCTACTGTTCATGTTTCAAGAATTGTGATATTCTATTCTTGGAGTTTTTTTCTCATACGGTAACTTTTCCATATTGTTGCAAACCAGTGGATATTTCCAGTATGTTGAGAAACTTAACAAAACAAAAATAAACAGCAAACAAAATAGTGGCTGCCTCTGTCCTTCATCTGAAAAGAAATGGGACATGAAGATTAAAATGCTTGAGATATAGCCTTAGTTCAGTAACCGACAGTTTCAGTTCTGTGTTTTCAAATAAACAAAACACCAGCACTCATACCGGGAAAAGTAAATGTTCAGATTTCTTTCTAGGTAATATAACTTGATTGTATTCTTTTAAAATTAGCTGCCCAGGGATAGGAATTGAAAAATAAAAATTCCTGCACAAAAATGTTTCCCTAGTATTAAAATTTAAATGCAAGCAAATTGGTTTAAAACTTAAAAAACAGGTTTTGGTGTTCTTGAAGCATATGGTGAAACAAACACATTTTTTGTAATGTAATGCACCATTTATGGAATCTAATGCACTGTCTTAGGCTCAAGTTTGTAAAATGGATTTTTATGAAGTATACCTTTCTTTAGTCCATGCCTTGTGCCAGCTGAGGAAGAATACATGTCACATTCAGAGTGCTTCCCCAGCGGGGTTGGGGAGAGGCAGGGAGAGGAATGCTATTTGGCACTTCCTCTTTCTGGTGTGGGGCAGTGGACTTCACCTTCCCTTCTGCTCCGGGGGTGGGCTTGGCCAAGGCTCCTTAGCAGGGGAGCTATCTCAGCTCTGCAGGATGCCCTGACAGCCTCTCCACCTGCCTTCTTTCCTTTTCTTCCTTCTCTTCCTTTGTTCTCTTCTCTTCTTATCAGCAAAGCTAGCACTTGGGAAAAACTGGACAGGTTTTACTTTATTATGATAATGCATATAAGCAAAATGGAAAATTCCCAGATGAGAGTTCATACAGTTACTATTAAGCACATTATCTGTACCTGCTGTCTAGATTATGCAAAAATGGGTGTTCTTTCATCTACCTACCAGCATTTGTCTTAGGGTTTTCACATTTCTTTGAGGGGGTTACGGGGTTGCATGGTAAAAGGGATAGAAAACAAAAGAAATTGACCTTCCTCTGAAGCAATCATGTTCAGTGCATTCTCTTCTAACTACCACCATGATGAGGAATTGGAGATGCCTGACACTTTGAGATTGGAGGTTAAGTTCCCTTTCAATTCAAAAGAGACAGAAATGATTGTTGCAGTCAGTCATTAAGAAGCCATTGTCCTCCTCATACTTGGCACTTTTTATGCTATTTCACTGTCAAGATTTGATTGTTTTTAACCCTTCAGAAAGAGAACAACAATTTAGGGGGAAAATCTATTTGTCTGTCTCAAGAATAAAGAGATGTCTTGGTTTGGTTTTGCTTTCCTTGAATGGCGTAGCAACTTATATATCTTTGACTTGGACCTTACTGTAGCTTTAATCTTGATGGGTATACATTGCACCCCAAGGTATAGCTTCTGAAAAAAAAGGAAAGGGCCAGTTAAATGCTTTCTGTTTCCATTTTAAATGGTCCCTTAATAGAGTTAACATCAGCTTATGGTAGTGCAAAGACTATGCTGGGTGCGAGAAGCTAAGACAGTTTTTTTGCACTTGAATATGTAAGAGGCTAGGCTTTTATCACTGATAAATGCTCTAACAAAGGTACAAGGTAATACAGGAATATAGGATGAGGAGAGATTAATTCCAACATGGCAGGGATCTGAAACTTTTTTTTTTTTTTTTTTTGAGAGGACTGATATTTGAGCTGGTGAAGATTAGATGGGATTTTGGTGGTTTGGAGGTATGTGTCTGAAAGGGAATCAGCAGCTTGAGTGAAGTCTTGGAGGCAAGAGTGGTAGGATATTTTTGACAATTGTCTCTGTGTGGTTTGAGATGTAGTACATTTAGAATGGGGGAGTGGAAGCAGGCTACGAAATACCTTGAATGTTAGGTAGAGGCATTTGGACCTTTTAATTCTGTGTGATGGGGAGCCAGTGAACATTTTAGAAAAAAGTTTCAATATAAACTCTTTATAAAACACAGTGGTGAAAATACAGCAATGGGTAAGTTTGCAATTTTAATAAGAGCATTTTTCTTTTTGGGCTAGTTCTTTTGACCAAATAAATTCTTTGCCATTTATTCAGCAAATATATATTAAGTTTCAGTTACATACAAGATAGTTTATATGTGGGAATAAAACATGAATAAACCAAATCTGGCCTAAGAAGAGCTTTTTAGCAGGATGTTTCATTTTATTTCTATTTTAAGTATTGAATATTGCATACCTGGTAAGAGGATTGTGTCTTCTAAAATAAGCCTACATTTTAAAGAAATTCTGATAGCCTTTGAATATTTTCCATTTTGGTCAAGTGACTCAAAGCAGCAGCACGGTGTTTCCCTGTGCTTGTGTGGATGGCCAAATGATTGCAGGGAGACAGTGGAAACATCCCAGTTCCACTTATTTTTCTCTCTAAATTTTAAGAAATTATATAAATGGGGGGTTCATATTCCATCCATTAAAGATTATTTAGGTCATCAGGCTTTTTGTTTATTTGTTTAACTGCAAGAGTGAAGAGGGTTAGGTTAAATCATTTACACTGGTATGAATTATTTTCACTGGCAGGAATGACTTAGAGAATACAGAAGGTTAGCCATAAAATGCAGGCTGCGAGAGAGAGAGATGTTCAGAAAGGCCTGAGGAAATCACTGATGGGGAAGCTCCTGCCTTGACCTTCTCTCTTCTGATAATCTTGAACCCACCCTACTCGATCAGTAATTCTTGTGGTCTTAACACATGTACTATCTTCATATTCCCAGTTTCGGGCATCCCATCCTGTGACATCCATCTCCTGCCTTTTCAGCTCATTCCCTTTGCTACCCCAACTCCAGCATGCCTGTGGACCCCAGTAGGGACTAAAATCTATTGATCCTACTTTTCATGGTCACTCACACCCTCATGCTCTTACTTCTTTCTCTGTCAGGCTTATATTCTGTGATCCATTGTTGTATACTCTCCCTTGCCTCTCGCACTGTGTCATACGCACGTGGCAAAACCCCCATCTTATTCCACCAACTATCTCCCTGATCTCCATGCTTGTCCCTGGGCAGCTGCTGTGGCTGGGAACAAGTACACAGCCATGCCAACTGTTCTTCCCAGATCTAAGACCTCATTTCATTCCCAGAGATCCAACCACATTCTCCTAGTCCACTGGCTCTCCTCTTCTCCTCTCTCTCCATCCTCATTTTCTGCTAATTACCTTGCTTTTCATTTCAGTGAGAAAACAGAAATTTCCATGGATTCCCACCAGCACGCCTACCTACTTACCAGCCCCAATGCCCGTATACTTGACCTCCCATGCCAGTATCCCAGATGAATTGTTTTTGCTTTTGAGGCCATTCGTGCACTTAACGCCAGGCCATCTTGCACCAACTTCTTTTTTTTTTTCAATAAATTTATTTATTTATTTATTTATTGCTGCGTTGGGTCTTCGTTGCTGCGCACGGGCTTTCTCTAGTTGTGGCAAGCAGGGGCTGCTCTTCGTTGTGGTGCTCAGGCTTCTCATTGCGGTGGCTTCTCTTGTTGCGGAGCATGGGCTCTAGGCGCGCGGGCTTCAGTAGTTGTGGCACACGGGCTCAGTAGTTGTGGCTTGCAGGCTCTAGAGCGCGGGCTCAGTAGTTGTGGCGCACGGACTTCGTTGCTCCGTGGCACGTGGGATCTTCCCGGACCAGGGCTCAAACCCGTGTCCCCTGTATTGGCAGGTGGATTCTTAACCACTGTGCCACTAGGGAAGTCCCTTCTACAGTGATATTTCTATTTTAACTTCAAAGACAGTTTCATAAGGAGATTTCTCAATAAATCCCCTCATTTCTTGCTTTGTCATATACTTTAGATTCTCAGGTGTGAATTTTCTTCTCTCTAAATTAGCCTTTTTTAGGATATTTATTTGATAAAGCCTGTGTGATTTAACATTTGTACTCTTTACTGGGTTTGGAAAGCCCCTTTTCTTTTACTTGTTGACCAAGATTACAGTTACGTGTTAGCTCTTTTATTGTCATAGAGCATTTGAATCAGATAGATTCTTAAACTCTTGAAAAAATTCTCCTTTAAAAAGTGTTGCACTGATGTTGCATCTGACTCTCCTTTCTGATTAATGTGACTGAGAATTGGGCCAGTAATGTGGTTCATATTTGTGGTTTTTATTGAAGTGCTGTTTCCTTTGTGATGCCGAATCATTTTGTACTGACCTTATATTTTTTTTGAGTGGTTACCTTACAAATGCAGTTGAAATCTTTGTAGTCCATAACGACCGCAGTTTAAGTTTAGTGTGAATGTACATTGCTAGTGAATTATATTCTTGGGCTTATTTGAATAAGTGAATGAATGAATGAGTGATTACAGTGACAGAAGAAAGGATGCAAATTTTAACCTTTCATTGAATTCCAAGAAATGTCTTCTTGAGTGTATGTGCTCAAGGGCTATCAGGTGACAGAACACAGAATAAGCCAAACATAGTAGGCAAGTTCTGAGTCTTGTGGGGTTTGGTATCTGGCCTAATTGCTTATAATTAATGATCAAAGAAAAAGATGTTCATATAATAACAGCAAATGGCTCTTCTCTTTGTTGCTTGTTTCAAATGCTTTCTGTGTCACTGACTACGGAATTATCTTTTGGGGGGCAGGGACTCAAAGGGATACCACCGTGTCTTTGAGCACGTCTGTTTTCGTCTTCATCTGTAGGAAAAGGAGCAGAGTCTGAGAAGACACTGGTGCTGCTGGCACCTCTAGCCTTTAGGTGGGGCGTGCGACTCCTTTCTTTCCTCTGATATTTGGAAATTTCTTGGTAATTTTGGGGCGCATGTCTCTCTCTGGTGCCTTAGGCAAGACAGTGTTTACTTCTTACAAACCTCACGTATGGTAATCCAGAATCTTCTTTCACACAGCTGCCGGAGGAAATGCAAGCTGAGGTTTTATACTTAAACTCAGAATCAGAACACTAGGAAGGAGGAGATGGTTAGTGGTTGCATGAGCTTTTGTTTGTTTTAACTCACTGAGGGCATGGACTAGTTTCCTATACTGCACAGGATTTATGCCCCCAGGTCTGCTTTGCACAGGGTCTCCACCCTGCTGCTCTGTAGACCACAACAAAATCAAATTAGCCATTTGGTTCCTGGTTGGAGGCAGGCAGTGGGAACAGGCAGGAGATTGGGGGTGGGGCGGAGAATGCAGCCCACCCTCAGGGTTGCCTCAGGCCATCCTCCAGGGACTCTCCTGGCTTCTGATCATTGCTCCCTCCTCCAGGTCTTTTAGACTGAGCTTTAGTGAAACCTTGGCTGTTAGCAGGCCCAGGGCACTACTCTGCCTCTCTTGTTTCTTTGTTTTTTGAATTTTATTTTATTTTATTTTTTTATACAGCAGGTTCTTATTAGTTATCCATTTTATACATATTAGTGTATACATGTCAATCCCAATCTCACAATTCATCCCCCCTCCCCCCACCACTTCCCCCCTTGGTGTCCATACGTTTATTCTCTACACCTGTGTCTCTATTTCTGCCCTGCAAACCAGTTCACCTGTACCATTTTTCTAGGTTCCACATATTCCTGATGGGAGGGACTTGTGGTGGGCAGAGCTCAGTAAAACTTTAATCCGCTTGACTGCTGACGGGTGGGGCTGGGTTCCCTCCCTGTTGGTTGTTTGGCCTGAGGCGACCCAACACTGGAGCCTACCCGGCTCTTTGGTGGGGCTAATGGTGGACTCTGGGAGGGCTCACGCCAAGGAGTACTCCCCAGAACTTCTGCTGCCAGTGTCCTTGTCCTCACGGTGAGACACAGCCACCCCCCTCCTCTGCAGGAGACCCTCCAACACTAGCAGGTAGGTCGGGTTCAGTCTCCTATGGGGTCACTGCTCCTTCCCCAGCGTCCCAATGTGTACACTACTTTGTGTGTGCCCTCCAAGAGTGGAGTCTCTGTTTCCCCCAGTCCTGTCGAAGTCCTACGATCAAATCCCGCTAGCCTTCAAAGACTGATTCTCTAGGAATTCCTCCTCCCGTTGCCAGACCCCCAGGTTGGGAAGCCTGACATGGGGCTCAGAACCTTCACTCCAGTGGGTGGACTTCTGTGGTATAATTGTTCTCCAGTTCGTGAGTCACCCACCCAGCAGTTATGGGATTTGATTTTATTGTGATTACACCCCTCCTACTGTCTCATTGTGGCTTCTCCTTTGTCTTTGGATGTCGGGTATATTTTTTGGTGAGTTCCAGTGTCTTCCTGTCGATGATTGTTCAGCAGTTAGTTGTGATTCGGTTCTCTCGCAAGAAGGAGTGAGAGTGTGTCCTTCTACTCCGCCATCTTGACCCAATCCCTCGCCTCTCTTGTTTCTTTACACCCTGCCTCCACCTGTTCTGTCCCTTCATTCAAATTATTCCAAAGCTTCATTTTATCCCTGTTTTCTGCTGGGACTCAGACTCATATAGTGTTGACCCAGGAATCTCCTGTGGATTTTGTCCGAGGAGTTTTTATTAAACATAAAACTGAAATTGATTGAGGTCATTCTTCATAGAAAACTATTCTTTCCTTTGGTCTCTGGATTCTGCTTTGCTATTAATATGAACACAAGATAGGTTACTATATGTGTTTGTTGAAATTAAACTCTTTAAAAACACATTCTGGGGCTTCCCTGGTGGCGCAGTGGTTGAGAGTCCACCTGGCGATGCAGGGGACGCGGGTTCGTGCCCTGGTCCGGGAAGATCCCACATGCCGCGGAACGGCTGGGCCCGTGAGCCATGGCCACTGAGCCTGCGCGTCCGGAGCCTGTGCTCCGCAGCAGGAGAGGCCACAAGAGTGAGAGGCCCACGTACCGCAAAACAAAACAAAACAAAAAAAACACATTCTGGTAACAAAGCTAGAGTGGTGATATTTTGTGTTAGTGAGTCTTAGTCTTCCTACTTTGAGGTTCTGAAATGAACCGTGTATATGACAGTGAAGATTCAGGGAAACCTATATTCTTTTTACTATTTAACGTTCTAAACCTTTTTTGAGGGTTCAGTGTTCCATTTTGAAGCTTGCAAAATGTGGGTTTTTAATTTCAGGTCACTTACTGTTTCTTCCTTAGCTGCTTTTGTGGGTGCCCAAGTTGTGCTTCGCTGGGGCTTGTTAAGATCATATGTAAACATTTCGGGGCTGCCACTGCTGGTGACACATCTCACCCGATAGCCACGGAGGAGCTTCTGATGGAATAATTATTATATGAACAGCATTGTAGGAAGTACCATAGAAAAATATGATGTGGATCAGATAAAAGAGACACAAACTTTAATAAATTGCGCTTGGTTGCTTTCTTTTGCCCAGGATAAGCTCACTTCCAGAATTCTCCTGGCCTGCTGTAGTGGAATGATGGTTTATCACAGGCTTCTTCACTGTTTTTGAAAATGCTATTATAAACAGGTTTTTAAGGAAAACTTTTACAGTGAGTCATTAGTTCACTTCTCTGCCCATCTTTACCACCCCCCTCAATTAACATGCTAGTTACTTAAGTTTTTAAACTGAAATTCAAATTCAAATCTCGGTTGAGATTTGAGGGTTTTTTTCTGTTGAGATTCAAGTTCAAAGTCAAGTTTTGTTTTTATTTTTGATTTTTGTGGTAGCTGAAATGATGTAGTACCACCTGTTGAGAAGTCTAAAGTTATATTTTATAAGAGGGCACTGGGACGTGAAAAGGCACTGTTTTTTTGTTTGTTTTTTTTTTTTTGCGGTACGTGGGCCTCTCACTGCTGTGGCCTCTCCCATTGCGGAGCACAGGCTCCTGATGCTCAGGCCCAGCGGCCATGGCTCACGGGCCCAGCTGCTCCGCGGCATGTGGGATCCTCCCAGACAGCGGACTCTCAACCATTGCGCCACCAGGGAAGCCCAAGGCTCTGTTTTTTTGTGTGTGTTGAACTGCAGTTTAGCCTGGAGTACTGCTATTACTAATCACTGCAGCAGATCTTTGCAGATGGATCCTTAATGGATCCCGAATTCCCCTTCCTTGGATTACTAGAGAACAGCTTTCTGAGAACAGCCATTGTGAGCAATAAAAGCTTGTGGTCAGAGACATCCTGTATGGGCATCATGGCTTCAGTTTGCTCTTACAAATGACCTAGTGATCAGCTGGTGACAGTGAAAATACAGGTTCCCCGCGCCCCCCCGCCCCCGCCCTTTGGATGGTGCTTTGTTGATGAACCAGGTTTTTCTCCTCTTTGTGAGATTATCCAATGTGATGGCAAGTGGGTGTCAAGCATTGGGTCTTACAAGAAAACATTCCTGAAGCTGTGGGCTTCAGCTAGGAGAGGCATCTATGGTGATGGTGGGGAAATAAAACTGGCCTTGTCGGAATTTGATAGACTGGTCCACTCATGTCTTTGAGCTTCAGTTTTCTCATTGCTCATATGAGAATGCCTGTAAAATGTGTTGGTATGAGAATTAAATGAGCTAATATAAGGGGGTTTGTAAATGTAAACAAGTATGAGATAGTATTAGAGAAGCAGATGTAGAGAGAAAATTAGCAAATGAGAGATTAAAGTAAAAATGAAGGAGAGAGAAATATTAGGTGAAAGGTAGAATCTTATCTCTGAGTGCTTGTTTCATTTTTTGCTTTGATAAGATTTTGTAGCCATATTCAGTTCTTTGCATAATCAAAGTTATTTCCTGTGAGTGGCAGTTACAATATAAAACTGATTATATCCTTCTCAGTGAGAAGCCACAGGATCTTTCCAGTATTAACTTCAGACCCTCATTTATATCTCATTCTACACTCTAGGGTGAATAAGGCCTGGTGCTAAGAACACACGCTGGGAAAAACAAATCAAATGCCTCCAAACGCTGTTTATCACAGATATGGACTAGGGAAATGGATGCTCAGAATTCCAAAACAATTGGAATATTTTCAGTAGTTTACAAATTATTGAAAGGTTCCTGATATTTTGACTTATCTGAGGGACTCTGTATTATAGTGATTTAGAATTTGTAGTTGAGCATTGCAAATTCTATTCAGATGATCTGGTCATTCTTAGTGACATTGTTGCCTTTTAACTATTGCTCACTTTCATATTCATAAATGTGCCAATATTATTGGTACATGCAATTAAATATATGTGTTCATTTTTTTAAATTATTGTTTCTGTGATTGATGGAAAATGTATTAGGTGACTAGAGCTTTTTGGTAAAATCATTGCAGGCTTTTTACCATTATTACTAGAAGAAAATGAACTCTTCAGGCTTTATATTTAGTAACTCCCTTGATCATTTTGACCTAGAGTCTAAAGTGATGATGGTAAAGGAACTGATGATAAACAACATTAATTAGAGTATGAGACGTATCAGATTTACCTCCCAAGGCAAGAAGCTTCCCTTTGAGGTGATCATCCATCCTCTGCGTGGAGGCTTCTGGCCCTTCCAAGGCGCTCTCATCATTGTTTTGTCTGACTACTCCTTTGAAACTGCTTGAGCCATTGGCCTCTACCTTACCTCAGCTCAACAATCAGCCTGTGTTTTTATCTTATTTGACCTTTTGGTAGCAGGGGGCCCTTCTTCCCTTCTTGAAAAACTTTCTTATCTTAGCTCCCACACCCTCAAACTCTGGGAAGGAGCCTCACTGTCCCTATTTCGTCCCCTCTCATGGCTTCTTTAGCACACTCATGTTGGGCTGTCGCAGTAGCTTTTATCCAGTTTACCTCTGGGCCAAAGCCAGTAGTCAATCTCCATCCTCACTTTACTCAACTCCTCAGCCTCCCCAGCCTTGAAACACCATCTTCTTTTTCCTCATAACACCATACTCATCTGGTTTTCTTCCAACTTCCTATCTGTTTCTTAGCCTCCTTTATCAGGCCTCCAAAAATTAGAAGGCCATGGAGCTCTGTCCTTGGCCCTCTTCTCTGTCTTTAAGTTCTTTATCGATTTGGTAATTTGTCTCCCTGTACAAGGATGTAAGTCCCTTGCGAGCAGGCACTTTTATCTGTCTCGTTTGTGCTTGTATCTACTGTGCCCAGAGCAGAGCTCGGTAGGTACCAACTGACTGGCTCGGCCCTTCACCACTCCTCTCATTACTTGGACTTGTGTGTCCTGGCTCCCCATAGTTTCATAAAGATTGTAGCCAGTGGTTCTGCGATCACTTTGAATATGACTTCAGTGTCCTGGAATATAGTTTATATAGTTTATTACTTCACTTGACCTATGTCCTCTTTTTCCAATAATGGTACTACCTCTTTGTGGCAGGTAAAACTGAGGCCTTTTGCTGTGTTATCGATGCCTCCCTCATTTTTTATCCCCTGTGATCAGTTACTTTGCTTACTGCCTTGTTACCCATCCATTCCTTTTCAAACCTTTACTTTTTAACCACCTTGGAGGTTGATGGTTAGTTACCCCTTGTCTCGACCCTCCCTCTTAAAATCTGTCAGATTATGCTGAGAACGCAAAACTCTGAAGTTCCTTTATGAAAGAAAGGATTTTGAACAAGGAGTCCCAGTTGCCAGTATTCTAAGTCTCTGCCTCCTTACACGCATGTTCAAGTGCCCTCTGTAGCTTTCTGTCACCTGTTTCCCAGTCTGTGGGCCCAGCGCTGCCTACAGCCTATGCTTTAGCAAGACTGAGTTACCTTGTACCCCACACCTGTGCTTCTTCATCTCCCTGCTTTGCCTCGTGCTGTTACCTGGAATATGGTCTTTATGCAAACTCCACACATACTTAAAGACCATTTCAACTGCTTCCTCCTCTGTGAAGATCTATCTGCTCACCCTAAGCTTGAAGTAATCTGTCTCTACTGTGAGATCCCTAGTTATCTTTACCTTAACGATAGTGCTCAGATTTTTCTTTTTTTGTGTTTGCTTATGTCTTATCTCTCTGGTAGGTCATTGAAGACAGATGCTTAGCCCTTGCCTTTTGTTCAATAAATATTGAAGGAATAAAAGAGACTCAACTCATGAAAAGAAAACTAACTGCCCTTTTACTATTTACTTACCTATCCTGGGTGTCAGTTCTCTTTTAATTGTGTTTATTCTTCCATTTCCAAGTTAATAACAGCTAACATTTGAGTGTAATGCTTTACTTTTCGCAAAGCATTGTACATTTATCCTGCTTGACTTTTTCCCGTCAACAGTTCAGTAAGGAGACAGTGTATGTAAACCATAAAATAAGGCAGAAATTGAAGTGCAGAAGCTGTTTCTCTGGTTAGGTGCTACTGTGCCCCAGTCGCTGGTTCATGAACTTTTCCTGTACTATTGAGTTGACTCTTCTTAGCAGCCCATTTTTTCCTAATTATTGAGGTATAGTTGATTAGCAATATTATATAAGTTTCAAGTGTACATCATAATGATTCACAATTTTAAAAGATTACACTCCTTTTATAGTTATAAAATATTGGCTATATTCCCTGTGCTGTACAATACATCCTTGTAGCTTATTTATTTTATACATAGTAGTGTGGCAACCCTAACTGGTACTTAGTCAGGTTTCCAACTCAGGTATAATCTCTTGGGATATGGGAGAAGGAGGAATATTTTGTGGGTGCCAAAAGAGAATATTTAAGAGGTTCATCTTCCCTATTTTGGAGAAATTGTAGAGATTTTCTTTCAAATGTTTTCTTTGGTTTTTAAGGATTAAAATAGACTTGATTTCTACAACCCTCTGCCACTTCTTTCTTTTATGGCTCATAGAGTCTCATTTCTGAAATGTCATTAATTTTATTGGCCCCTGAAGGATGTTACTCACTCTTGATGAGTCCTGAGGGTCTTTGGGATATTAGTCTCATTTTAACTGTTCCTGAGGGTCTTTGGGATATTGGTCTCATTTTAACTGTTCCTGGTGTAATTGGATCAGTGTGATGCTTTTGACTTAATTGGTTCCAGTTTGTCAGAGGAGAAAGACATTCTCCTTGGTGTGTTGCTCAAGTGTCTCTATCTCCCAGGACTCCCTACAGAAATCACATTATTCAGAGTCAGCAGTTCTTGGGATCTCCTAGAGGTCAGATTCAGCCACTGGTGGGAAATTCCCCCGGGAAGCCACAGGTAGGTTTCAGGGGTACGTAAGTTGACTTCTCACATCCTCAAAATAACTTCTGTCCCATCTGTCCAGATTAACAGAATTATCAATATTAGTTGCTTTTATAAATTCCCTCTATAACCTTTTCATATAAATCCATTTTTAATTTAGCATCTCATATAGAGAATGTCTAAAAAATAAAACAGCTGTTGAATTTATTTAAAAATATATTTTCAAAGGCTCTGCATAGCATAATTCCTTCCTACCTCTTAGGTAATCAGTATTCCTCTGTTGTAAAAGAATGATCTCTCTAACCTGGTAGTCCTTTCACGTTAGTGTACATAGGAAACTGGAGAACTTGTACAAAAATAGGGAAGCTGGGTCTTACTCTTCTGCACCTACATTTTGCAGGAAGCACCTCAGAGTATTCTGATGCCTGTGATCCTCTGAGTACGTGTTGAAGGTACACTGCTGCAGTCTCACTGTTCTTTGCCTGTGACTACTGTCTTCTTTTGCCAGCATCCTTCAGGACGGCGCTGACATGTACACAGGGTTGCTTTACCTCTTGACTCTTGGGTGTGTGGAGTACTCTGTCTCCCACCTCGCCACACATACCTTAGGCCTTGACCCCCTGTCATGAGTGCAGTAGGCACTGCTGGCTCTTCCCCTTGGTTTTTCATTTAGGGAGCCCCCAGCAAACCCCCCCCCCCCGCATACATACCGTGTGAAACTACTGTCGCCTCACTTCAGTAGGTTTGTAATTGCTTGAAGGGGTGTGTATTGAACAAAATGATTTTGGTGAGGAATATATTGGTTAACATCTATGTGCTGAGGCACAACAAGTAGAGTCGCTAAAAAATTTAAAAGGTTTAAAAAATGGTCACAGTAATCACGTTTTATTAAGAAATGCTCTTCATTTGGTTAACAGGGATACTTTTTGTACTCAATTAATGGCCCTCAACTAAAATTCATGCTTAATAATCATTCCCTCTGGGTTTTTTTTCTTTTTTTAAATAAATTTATGTTTCTTTATTTTTGGCTGTGTTGCTGCGCGTGGACTTTCTCTAGTTGCGGCGAGCGGGGGCTACTCTTCGTTGCAGCGCGCGGGCTTCTCATTGCAGTGGCTTCTCTTGTTGCGGAGCACGGGCTCTAAGCACGTGCGCTTCAGTAGTTGTGGCTTTCAGGCTCTAGAGTGCAGGCTCAATAGTTGTGGCGCCCTGGCTTAGTTGCTCCACGGCATGTGGGATCTTCCCGGATCCGTGTCCCCTGCATTGGCAGGCGGATTCTTAACCACTGTGCCACCAGGGAAGCCCCTCCCTCTGGGTGTGAGTGAATATTACTCTTGAATATTAGTCTTGTTGGGGCTGTGGTTGTCAGTAAGCACTGGTCATATCTTAATGGCAGTGTTATCTGAGAAGGGTGTTTACCGTGTAGTTCTATGTAAGAAGTATATTGGCCTCTAAGAAAATTGCAATCCATTCTCTAAGGTAGCTGTGCAATTAAAAAGAAATCTCAAGTAATAATGTGGCTAGGGCTCTGGCTAGACCCTGCAGGGTAGACAGAGGAGTAAGGACAAAAAAGGCACCTGAGGTTTCGTAGGGAAATGAGTCCTGATGGGCTGTAGCCATCACGGAGTCATTGGTGCCGTGAAGAGTACAAGTAGTATGAGAGAGGTTCCGCCTGAGTGTTTGGTGGTTGGGTAAGAGAGAGATGATTCGGATGCCATCAGGAAAATACTTCATGAAAGATGCTGGGATCTAACAGGTGTATAGGTACACATGTGGTGGAGTTATGTAGCCCATCAGACAAGAGTCACAGTTGCAGTACAGAGGGGAAAGTATGTGATGTGTTCCAGTGACCAAGTAGATCATCCTGGTTCTCTGGTGCATAGACTATAAGTAGGTAGTAGGATTTGGCATCATATTCTTAGAGCCTACAAGCCTGGGCTTTTAGGAGAACTCTCTAAGTAATCCATAAGCCTAGTAATGCCCCTCCCCCACTTCTAAAATTCCTTAGTTTTGTATCCTTAAGAAAATTTTTTTTTGGAAAAGTACACATTTGTAGCGTAGGGAGTCAGAAGTAGAGAGAGATGCTGCAAAGTCTACAATCAAAACAGTCATAGCGGGCTTCCCTGGTGGCGCAGTGGTTGAGAGTCCGCCTGCTGATGCAGGGGACATGGGTTTGTGCCCCAGTCTGGGAAGATCCCACATGCCGCAGAGCGGCTGGGCCTGTGAGCCATGGCTGCTGCCTCTGCGCGTCCGGAGCCTGTGCTCTGCAACGGGAGAGGCCACAGCAGTGAGAGGCCTGCGTACCGAAAAAAAAAAGTCGTAGCAGTAGCAGTAGTCAGTATTCAGTTCTTTTCTCCTTTAATCCTTACAACATTTATTTGAAGTAGGGGAGACTGAGGCAGAGAGGTGGAATGTCTCCCCCTGGTGCGTACGCAAAGGAGCAGAGCCAGACTGCACCCTGCATGTGGCCATTTCCACTAACACATCAGTTCTGAACGCTGGGATAATCTTGTCCACAGGGGACATTTGATAACGTCTGGGGACATTTTTGATTGGCATGACTGGGGTTAGGGCCACTTGCATCTAGTGAATAGAGGTCACAGGTGTTGCTAATGCACAGTGTACAGGTTCGTGCCCCACCACAAAGAATTATCTGGCCCCAAATGTCAATTGTGTGGAGATGGTACTAATTGTACAACCAGACTTTTTTTTTTTTTTTTTTTTTTTTTTTGCGGTACGCAGGCCTCTCACTGTTGTGACCTCTCCTGTTGTGGAGCGCAGGCCCAGCGGCCATGGCTTACAGGCCCAGCCACTCCACGGCATGTGGGATCTTCCCGGACAGGGGCATGAACCCGTGTCCCCTGCATCGGCAGGCGGACTCTCAACCACTGCGCCACCAGGGAAGCCCTGTACTACCAGACTTTGTAGTCACTGTTCATGCAGACCTGTATTAAGTTTTCCTCTAAGCTGTAGAGCTAATTTAAGAAAAAAAGCAGTTTATTTTATTCTTAGTTTTTTGATTGTGCAGGAGGTATAGTGAGTTCATTTATATGTCTGTGGTAGTAAAATCTTAAAATATTTTAGTTCCATAAGAAATATGTATCTCCTATGCTAAGTATTACTGTGTTGAAATGGAATCAAATAGACCATCAGCATAAATTTAATCAGCTTTTCTAAAGCACATTCTGGAATTCTCCTATGGGAGCAATAGGTATTAGGATGTTAACTTGAGAAAGCTTCTGTTAGATTCTGACAGGTAATTATGCCTACAGGTTCCAAATCCCTTGGTTTCTTTAATTCTGCAGGTGGTGCTGTTTGCCTAGGGGAAAGATAAATGCCAGCATTTCCTGCCTGTTTGAAGCAGATTCTAGTTATCTGCTGCATGCACTGCTGGTTGAGGGGCATAGCTACCAATGGTTGAAATGAAACAGATTTAGGAAAGGAATGACTTGGGCCACGTTCAGGGTCAACTTTCCTCATGGAAAAAAGTAATTCTGATGAGAAGTGTTCTCTGCAAATAACTTTTAGGCTAAAATTTTACATAGAATTTAAAAGAGAATGCTATGTTAATAATAAACTTTGAAAGGGCAAATAAAAGTTCTGCCAGTACAATTGAACTTGATGGTAATTTGATTAATATTTACTTACATATAGTTTTTTTTTAATTAATTAATTAATTTATTTATTTTTGGCTGCGTTGGGTCTTGTTGCCCACGGGCTTTCTCTAGTTGCGGCGAGCAGGGGCTGCTCTTCGTTGCGGTATGCAGGCCTCTCATTGCGGTGGCTTCTCTTGTTGTGGAGCACGTGCTCTAGGCACACGGGCTTCAGCAGTTGTGGCTCGAGGGCTCTAGAATGCAGGCGCAGTAGTTGTGGCACACGGACTTTGTTGCTCCGCGGCATGTGGGATCTTCCTGGACCAGGGCTCGATCCCGTGTCCCCCGCACTGGCAGGCAGATTCTTAACCACTGCGCCACCAGGGAAGCCCCAGTCTTTTACTTGTAACATAATAAGATTATTCTTGTGAATTAAAGTAATCTTTTTTGTAATACTATATATTATTGGGTATTGACCTTTCTTGTAGCAGAGTGAGCAGTTCTTACCTCTTGTGCCTATGTAGCTCTCCCACACTGAGAGTCCTCCCCACAAAGCCAGCTACAGAGTAATACTTTTGTCTTTTGAGTCCTGGGAGCACCCCTCCCCACCTTTCCCCTTCTCTGCTGCAGAATGTATGTTTTAAATTTATCATCTTAGTCAACTGCTTTCAACGCTTTTACAAACTGATGACATATCTCATGTAAATGGGACAGAACAGGGTAATTTAATAGTTACATACACAAGGTGTTCTCCAGATCTCCTCCACCTCCTTCCTCCAGCCAAAGGTTTCATGTTTGCATGAATGATATGTATATGTCTATGTATATATAATTTAATATATATTGCTGTATCACAAATTGAATATGTCATGTTTATCTATTTGATATACAATATATTTTAAATAAATGTATTTATTTCATAGCTTCATTCCCATGACATAACACACATTTTCAGAGGGTTGCTTGTGATCATCCAGAGAATACTGTATCTGGGTAAGGAAGGTGATGGTTTTACTAAATGAGTAAACTCAGGTTTAAAACTTTTCAGGAGGACGAAAAGAAACAGTAAGTCCTTGGTTCTCTTCTAAAGGAAGTTAATATTTTCTTTGCTCCTCCTGTGTGAAAGCTGAAAAGGTAGCTTGACTGTGTCAAAGAAAGGGAAAATTGAAACCAACCATATAAAGCTGTTCTTGGAAGATACTTTAAATGAGAACAATCTTCCAAAACAGCTGGCTTTTAGTCAGCTAAGCCATCTGTTTAGTTTTTCAGCTGGTACTGTCTTCAGTTTCCCTGATTTTTATAGCTTCCCCTTGGGAAACCACAAGATTCCAAATCATCACAACATTGCAGAGCCCTTCGAAGAGCTGTGTGTGACTTAGAGGATTATTTGTTAGTCTTCTTTTATATAATTCTGAATGGTTTTTACTTCTGTGGAACTTGTGGTTTTATAAATTTTGGGAAGAGGGAGAGTCTGAGGAAAGAAGAAAGATGGTTTTTCTTATATAAGCACTTATTTTCCAGTAATACACCACTAATAAAATGGTAGCTCTTTCATGTTTCATTTAATGGGAATGCATAAACCTGTTAATCGAAGTAAAATTGTTTTAGATTTTTCAGTTCTACCATTTAGTTGGTTTCATTCTTATGTCAAATTCAGTGATGTTACAGTTTTGTTGCAAACATTCCTTAAAGGGTGTTGATGTTCAATTTATTTATACCTCATTACAATGATTACAGTTTCTTAGAACTACAGAATGGATATTTTAAAATTGATGCATAGGTATCAACCTGTTTTTAATGAATGTGTTCCTTTTGTTTTAAAAGTTAATCATATTTGTAAGGATACATTTTAATATTATCATATGGTGATCAACAAGTGACTTCCCACTGTCTCCCGGCTATATATATATATATATATATATATATAAAATATATTTTGGCAGAGGAAATAATTGGCAAAGAGTTATGCTTTATCCTGTGTGTAGAAACTACATTTCTTGTTCGCTCACATGTGCTCTAAACATAGAGATAGCAGTTCTCAACCTGCATATCATTTGAGCTTCAAAAGGTGAACAATTACTACCCATTATCGTCACTACTCTGGAGAGCAAGATGAGTATAATTTTTAAAAAGTCTTTGTGAGAATCGTGACAGTTCTCAATTCCACCCTCACAAAAATAGGACCAAAATGTTAGGGGATAAATACTAATGCAAATAATTTAATGCTTGAATTTGAAAGACTCACAATCATCCACATGGCAGGAATAGTCTTTAAAGTCATTTCAGCTCTAAAATTTCATACTTATATTGAAATATTGGGAAAAAATAGCCAACACTTATATAACTTCTCATTTCCATTATATATTTCATTAACATCATAAACTCATGTTTTATAGGCATATATATATATATATATTCATACATCACTAGATGTATAATTGTACCACCTTTCTTCCCTAGTAATTAATTGCTTTCTTACCATCTTAGTTGCTCTTTAGCGGTCTTCATTGAGTGAGGCTTTATAAAATATTTATTCTTTTTTTGCGGTACGCGGGCCTCTCACTGTTGTGGCCTCTCCCCTTGTGGAGCACAGGCTCTGGACGCGCAGGCTCAGCGGCCATGGCTCACGGCCCAGCCGCTCCGCGGCACGTGGGATCCTCCCGGACCAGGGCTCGAACCCCTGTCCCTTGCACCAGCAGGCAGATTCCCAACCACTGTGCCACCAGGGAAGTCCCAAATATTTATTCTTTTACTTGATTTTGAAACCTCAAAGTACCCATCCTTCGGAATTTTTCCTCATGCCTGAGAGGTAAAGGTGCCTCTTCCTTTTCAAACTGAGTTGTATGTCTTCATTATCCTTCTCCACCCAGTTTCCTTGGGTCTTCACCTCAGGGACTTCTTAACTCTCTGTCCACTTGCATGTCCGGGCCCAGCTTCAAGAGGGTCCTCAGCTGTGGAACTGTTCCTGGACACGTTCATTAGCAGTGGGCTTGCAGGTTTCACTCCTCAGATGGCACTTACTGTCTCCTCACAGAAATTAGATTGCTGCCTTGTATATATTTGCTGTTCAGTTCATGATTTAAAAATTTAATCCCATATAAAAACTTTTTTAAAAATGTTGAGTTAGTTTTTAATTATAAACTGTCTTGATGTAGCAAGGATGAAAGTGCTTTTTCCTTTCTTTTTTGAAGAACGGTGCTCAATAACTCATAAGACTTGATAGAAAGTACTAATCTAGTGAAGATGTGAATATTGATTTTATTCTTCTTTCTCTGATGAATAGTATCATGGGCAGCTAAGATAATGCATTTTTATTTTAGGTGAGACTAATGGCTGATAAATAATTAAGTTACTATATTTCTATGAATTTTATCCTAAAATATAGGTTGGTTGTAATTTCCTGTTCTGTGGACAGACCCTTAAAGAAGGATCCTTACTCATTTTGTTTTAAGTCAAGATGTGTAAAATTTTACTGTTTTGGTCCAGCATGGGTCCAGCCTAGGTTATTGGATGCATTTTGTTTATTCCATTTGCAATTTTTGCTATTTGAAATTGACCTTCTGTTTTTTTTTTGTGGTAATTAATGTTTTTTTAATTGACGTATAGTCGATTAACAATGTTGTCTCAGTTTCAGGTGTATAGCAAAGTGATTCAGTTATACATACATATCTACTATCTATCTAATCTATTTTTTTCAGATTCTTTTTCCTTATAGGTTATTACAAAATATTGAGTACAGTTCTCTGTGCTATACAGTAGGTCCTTATTGGTTATCTATTTTATGTATATCAGTAATAGTGTGTATGTTAATCCCAAATTCCTAATTTATCCCTCCCCTCCCCTTTCCCCTTTGGTAACTGTAAGTTTGTTTTCTAGGTCTGTGGGTCTATTTCTGTTTCGTATAGGTGCATTTGTGTCATTTTATTTTATTTTTTAGATTCGACATATAAGCGATATCAAATGATAATTGTCTTTGGCTTACTTCATTCACTTAGTATGATAATCTCTAGGTCCATCCACGTTGCTGCAAATGGCATTATTTCAGTCTTTTTTACGGCTAACACTCCATTGTGTGTGTGTGTGTGTGTGTGTGTGTGTTTATACCATATCTTCTTTATCCATTTAGCTGTCGATGGACATTTAGGTTGCTTCCACTTCTTGGCTATTGTAAATAGTGCTGCAGTGAACATTGGGGTGCATGTATCTTTTTGAATTATGGTTTTCTCCAGATATATACCCAGGAGTGGGATTGCAGGATCATATGGTGACTCTATTTTTGTTTTTTTAAGGAACATCCTTAATGTTCTCCACAGTGGTTGTACCAATTTGCATTCCCACCAACAGTGTAGGAGGGTTCCTTTGGTAATTGATTTTGCCTCTGCTTCTGTCTGTAAAAATGTCTTTGTGCTGTCTTCTGGAATAGTTTTCTCTGCTTCCTATGGCTTAATATCATAAATGATTATTTTCCTAAGGCATTAAAATTTTAGAAATGAATGCACAATAGCCCCCAAATTATGTAAAACAAATTCATTCTGAGATTATTAATGGAACATATTCATGGAACAATGGAGTGTAGAAACTAAAAAAAAAATCCTATTTCCCTTGAGTGTTATTAGGAGAACAGAGCATGCCTGTAGACAAGAGAAGCAAGAGAGAGAAAATGGAATGACTTGCTTGTTATCACGTGTATCATCGATAGTTTCATACTTGTCCTCACGGCAGCAGAGCCATCAGAGATGGCTGTCCACTCCATGTCGCGGTCATTCTCAAAATGAAACCACCAGATTCCCCTGAAAGTTCAAGAATCTGTACCTAGCAGTCATGTAGCCATGACCAGCTTACGTGTGTGTGCACAGCGGTGGCTCACAGTGTTCTTTACATGTTTGAATTATGTTCTCATTGCCAATGTTTAAATATCAGGAGATTTCACAAAAAACTCTGGAGTTACAGGTTCTTAAACACTGGGACAATTTGAGAACATTTTCCCCATATTCCCTCCCAGGCAACATTTGGCTGGTGGTGGAGGCCTGCTCCTTTAGACCATGGAGGCTCTCTCCATTTCCCCCTAGTTCTCAGCTTGCCTTCTGCCAGTCACACACAGAGGATTTTTGGGCCTACTGCCACCTGTGCCTGCCTAGTTATTTTGGGGACACCTGGCTCACTTCACTCATTGTTACTTGCCTGGTTCTGTGGCTATTTGGATTTGCTCCCTTCCAGTTTTAGTGTTCCTTCAATCGACCAGACAGTTAAATTTATTATTTTGAATGTGTTATTGTAATCTAACTCTTTGAAAATTAGATTGAAAGTTGATTGTTTGAATAAATGCTGGAGAGGGTGTGGAGAAAAGGGAACCCTCTTGCACTGTTGGTGGGAATGTAAATTGATACAGCCACTATGGAGAACAGTCTGGATGTTTCTTAAAAAACGAAAATAGAACTACCATACGACCCAGCAATCCCACTACTGGGCATATACCCTGAGAAAACCATAATTCAAAAAGAAACATGTACCACAATGTTCACTGCAGCACTGTTTACCATAGCCAGGACATGGAAGCAACCTAAGTGTCCATCGACAGATGAATGGATAAAGAAGATGTGGCTCATATATACAATGGGATATTACTCAGCCATAAGAGGAAATGAAATTGAGTTACTTGTAGTGAGGTGGATGGACCTAGAGTCTGTCATACAGAGTGAACTAAGTCAGAAAGAGAAAAACAAATACCGTATGCTAACACATATATATGGAATCTAAAAAAAAAAAGAAAGGTTCTGAAGAACCTAGGGGCAAGATGGGAATAAAGACGCAGACATAGAGAATGGACTTGAGGACACGGGGAGGGGAAAGGGTAAGCTGGGACGAAGTGAGAGAGTGAAATGGACATATATACATACACTACCAAATATAAGATAGATAGCTAGTGGGAAGCAGTTGCATAGCACAGAGAGATCAGCTCGGTGCTTTGTGTCCACCTAGAGGGGTGGGATAGGGAGGGTGGGAGGGAGACGCAAGAGGGAGGAGATATGGGGATATATGTATACGTATAGCTGATTAACTTTGTTATAAAGCAGAAATTAACACACCATTGTAAAGCAATTATACTCCAATAAAGATGTTAAAAAAAACAAAGACAATTGATTGTTTGGGGTCCTTGATAGTGATCAGTTAGGATTAAACTAAAAAAGCCATGAACATCTGTGTGCATAAAATATCTCATTAATAATGCTCATACCAAGTTACAGAAAAATTAAGCAGTGGTGAAAATTCTAAAATATAAATTAGTATTCCTTCTAATTTCTGAAAGGAGAAGTCTATAAAAGAACCTTCCCCACCCCAGTCAGTGAAGGTGAATATTTGTGTAGACACAGAGGAGCTTGTTCTCTTTCCCTCGATGCTGCGTGGGTTTGCCTTCCTGACTCCTGTACTGCGCTCCTCCGAAGCTCTCTGCGTCTGCCCACTGAGCTTGGTGGCATGGCACTACAGCCTCCATCCCTGCTGCAGTGACCCCTGCAGCTGTACATCTGAGAGTCCAGGTGACAAGGAGCCCTTTGAAGGGGATTGTGGATATTAATTGGCAGAGCAGTTATTCTGCTTCTACCTTCTTTAGGATAGGTTTTACCATATTGAGTTTGGAGGAAAATATAATTGCCTAAGAGTTTCCGGGAAGCAGTAGAGTGATTATTAAACTAAGGTGAAACTGGTTTATCTTTTTTTTTTTAAGTGTATTTGATTTACAATGTTATTTTAATTTCTGGTGTACAGCAAAGTGATTCAGATATACACACACACACACACACACACATATACATATACATA